>NW_026652295.1:32062684-32430074 GCF_009828535.3 Hylobates moloch | reverse complement strand
TGAAACAGGCAGGTCCCTGGGGGCTGGGTTTTTAAGGAGGAAGAAATCTGAGATGGAAAGATGATGTTTCAAAAACTTGTAAGGATAAGAGAAATGGTTTACCAAAAGCAAAACCCCAAGGCAGGGCTGAGCATGTGTGTTTCTGAGTGCAGAACTGTTACCAGTGGGGTGGGTCAGAGGAGGCATGCTGGAACCTGTCTTATTGAATGCTATTTTCAATGGGAAATGGGATACACAAAAGAGAAATGACAACTGTGGGTGGTTAGATTTTCAACCACAGGGAGAGAAACTGCAGAGAAGCTGCAGAAGGACCAAGTGTAAGATGAGGCCCTGAGAAAAGGAGGAGGATCCAGGTGCCTCTGAGCACAGGAGGCCAACAGGATCACGGGAAGACAAAGTCCAAGCAAAATATAGCCTCATCGGACACTTCACCCAAGCAAGGTGTTTCCGCACAGGAAACCCACTCACTCTGTTGTCGGTGAAGCAAGATATTACAAGGCTTTTTCTAGTCCAGAGAAGGGTGCCAGGCAGCTGGGGATGGGGAGAATGGGGGTGTTCTAGAAAGAAGAGGTCTGGCCTGAGCTGTGTGTAGCATCTATCCAGTCTTTTAAGGATATGTTGGCAGGGATCATGAATCAGCCTACGAATACTGCAATATCAGGGCTAAGGCATCCCTTGGGCTGCAAGAACCCATTGAATAAAGCAAGTAAGCTCTTCTGTCTGGAGAGTATTCTATGCTAAAAATAAATTTGAAGTAGGGCTTAGATCCACTCAGGTAGAGCCCTATAAGGATAATGGAGGGAGCAGTGGGACCCCGCTGGGGGCTCAGCAGCAGAGGGGCCAACTGCAGACTGGAAGAGTAGATTTTCTTTCCAGCATCCTCTTTTCCCACCATTGTCTCACTCCCATGCCTCACTTCGTGTTCTCCTTCTCTCCCCTTCCCTGCTGGGAGAAGAAAGGGCAACACCCCATCACCTTCTGGCTGGCTGATGGGGATACTACCCAGCCTTGAGGGCATCCCAAAGGCTTTCTAGGACAAAAAGAGGAAAATATTTCCACCAATGACTTTCCACACCCCCACAAATGGCTCCTGCCTCTAGTTATTCCAAAAAGACCATTCCAGACTCAGAGCAGCCCACCTGCCCAAGCAGAGTCTTGTTAGGCGGAGAAGCCAAAGGCTCTAGGTCATCTCCAGCTTCCTTTGGAACCTAAAAAGCAGAACTTGATTGCAACTGTCATGCTGATGGACATGAGTGCATAGGGGACCTGCCACACCCACACCTCAAGGGACAGGGAATGAAGACCAGAATAGTCAAGCCAAATGACGAAGACCAGGATACTCCAGTCAAATGACAAGGTTGGTGGTAGAGGGAATGGGACTGGTGAAAAAGCAGGTGACACTAGAAAGTGGAGCTCAATCTGAAAAGTAAAATGTGGGAGAGGACCAGTGTGTCGAGGTGGAAGGAAAGGCAGCCGCCCTGAGAGCCACAGAGTGAACCCAGGCCATCACCACCCACCTCCACCCAGGCTCTTCTGCACCAGTGACCCCACCATTGCCCCCTGGGCCTCTTCTTTCTCATGCTTCAGAGTGGCCCAACAACAGGAAGAAGCCATTAGAGGGACTGCTGCCATCTAATGGGATCCCCTAAGACTTGGTGGAACCAGATGTGTCTAGTGGTTGCCCTGCAGTAGCCCTGACTTCTTTAGGGGTCACATTTCCCTCTGTGTATGACTGTCTTCCAGCCCTGCCACTGTGTTCATCTACCTCTTCCCTCAGGAATATCCTGGGGCTTCTGCTCCTCTCTGTTCACCATGTCCGGCTCCTCACGGACCCCTGTCTCTTGGCACTGTATCTGCTCCGCCCATTCCTCTTTAGCCTTCTTGTTTCTCTGTACTTGCATTCAGTGGGCGAGGGCCAAAATCCAGAGCTGGTCACCAAGGAGGGTGCCATAATCCTGGAGATGGAGCCTTGTGATATCTGAGGACAGATGTCCCCTGCTCTTTACCCTGCCCTTCCCCTTGGCCAGGTAGCAGCCTGTGAGCCCAGAGGGGTTTGGGAAGGCAGGCCACATTGCATGAGGAAGCCGCAGACACTCGCTTCCTGGCGTCTCTTCCCATTATCCAAAACCTGTCTTTCCCTGAGGGTGGCTCCTCTTCCAAGTCTTCTGAAATTTACAGTAAGGCTCTTCTCTTTTCTATCTTCCCTCAGGCAAGGCCTCCAGGACTGTGCCTTACTGGCTTCTCTCCTCCCCCTCCTGACCATTCTAACCCCTCTTGGTGATGCTTCCTCTTCCTCTTGGAGCCCTCTCATGCCACATGGCCATCTTCTTCCCATCTTCATCTATCAACAACCCGGTGTACTTCCACATTTACATCCCCACAGGAGCTTATTAGAAAAATGCCTAGCATGTAGTAGGTGCCCAGTAAATATTTTTTGAATGAATGAATGGAGAGCTCTGGCCTCAGACTCACCAATTTTATCTCTGCCCCATACGGCTCAGCCTAAACAATTTTATCAACCCCCAAGGGGTCTTGTTGCTCATCTCCACTTCTGCAACCCATCCCCACAGCCAAACCTTGAACCCAGCATTACCTGTGCAGCCCCCACCTTGGCTTCCCACCACTCCCTTCTCTGGAAACACGTTATGGCTGCTCATCCCAACTTGAAGCTCTTCAGTTACATATCATGTTTTTCTCTACCTCCTGGTCAATCTGTTTAAAACCCTTGCTTCCCTTTTCTTTATGCTGGGCTTGCCTTGCTGGTCTCCAACCTTGGAACAGTGGGACCTTTCATCTTCTCAAGTCTTATACTTTAGCTCTGCTAAGAGAAAAATTTCTTCCGTCACAAATGTATAGTTCACAGCTCAGCAGGGCAGGGCCCCCTCTGCTGCTGCCTACCGGGCAGTTTTGCTAACTCCTGATGGCCCTTTTCCCCCAATTCCCAGAGTTTATCATTACCCTCAAACTCTCGTCCCTATCAGTTGACAACATCCACTCTTAGTTCACTGATAAACACCTCGGCCATCAATTGTGACCTCCCCCCTAGCCCTCCAACCTCACGTCGTCCGTCCATGTCTCCCATTACCTCCAATGTGCTCCTTGCCCTTTTGTAGGGTTATGCCTTTGCCTGGGCTTTGGGACACGCCAGCCTTTCTGCTCACCCCAGGCTGGCCCTACAGCCAAGCATCCCTCTCCCCAGATTTATGTTAAGTTCCTTCTGCCCTCGCCTCCCTCCCCACAGCCTACCTCCCATTAGATTTAAACCTTCCCTCCACTACCCCCCTTCCTTAAGCTAGCATCCTCTTTCAAAATTGCCATTTATCAGAATTATCCGAAGGATCTTCCCAATCTGTGGAAGGCCCACCCACCCTTCCTGTCCATTTCATCTGGTGTAATCGGCCTCCTCTCCCACCAGCTCCTGGGTCTCATCCCCCAGAGACTCAGTCCCCTCCTTGTTGCCACATCCTACAACCTTTCCTTTTCTTTTTTATTACAGAAGAAATCCATGTTTATTTCAACAACACTAAAGAGAGAGTCAAATGTGTGAGTCCCTCTCACCCTGCCCTGAATGGTGTTAAAGGTGGAGCATGTGTCCTTCCAGAGTTTACTACACGCAAACATAATGTAGTTTTATGCACACAAGTAGAAGTTGGTTTCAAAAACATATATGAGTTCCCAGAGTACACATATTATTCTGCAGCTTGCTTCATTTCAAGCCATGTACCCACATGGTTCCACATCAGATCAATGTACATGCCCAGCCACGCTCTGTGAGACTGCACTGCACCCCATTCTGTGGATGTGCTATGAGTTTAAGGGCTCCCCATTTAGCAGGCACTCAGGTTGCTCCCCATGTTTTTAAACACTGCCAGTCTGCCACAACTATCCCTGTATGCTTATCCTCACAGCGTTCTGTATCATTTCTGTTGGAGAGAGTCTCAAAAATGGCTCTACTTTTTATTCCTATTTAAATGTTTTTGTTAGATGGCCCTCCAGAAAGGCTGCACCAGCTTTAAAACCCTCGGTTCCCTTTTCTTTATGCTGGGTGTGCACTTTACCTCAGCCCTCAAGGGTGCCTCTGCCCACGCCTGGGCCAGCACCCAATAACATTTCCCTCGTGGCACCTGCAACAACAGCCCTGCCTGTCCCTTCCAACTCTTCCCCTAGCCCCCCGCAATGGCACAGACATTTCTCGTTACATTACTCCTTTAGTCTTCTTCTCGAACCTCCTCTCACTCCCCCTCCCCCTGATACTGGGCCATCTTCCTCTGCCAGCCCTTCACTGTTGTTCCATAAGTTTCTCTGGGTTTCCTCCCCCGTCATCTTTATGCCCATGGCAGTCAGATGGGTCACCCGCTCCCTCTGCGCCTCACCCCTCTTCTCTCCCTGGGCCACCTCGCCTTGTGGTACAGGGCAGCCAAGTCATTCAAGTCAACTGCCCAGTGAACGAGGCTACACAGGTGAGTGTGCGGAAAAGGAGAGAACTCACATCGACCCTGGCATTCATGCATTCTACAAATATTTATTGAGTACCTATTAAGTGCCAGAGGCCGGGGAAGATGTTCAGCTGAATCAGGTGAGGTCTGTCTTGGAGGTGAGGGAGACATTAATCAAATAATCACACAAATCAATGTTGGGTTTCAAATTGTGCTGAGTGCTATGAGGGAGTGGCTCATGGACATGTCCCTGGCAGCTGCCTTGCCTGAAGGAAACGTGTTATCCAGCGAATGGCATTGGAACTGAGACCTGAACAGAGGGCAGGGTTTGATCGGATGAAGCAGAGGAGGAAGAGCTCTCCATGTTGCTACAGCAGGCCTGGGCCAGAGGGCAGTGAGGCACTGCATAGAGGCCTTGAGAAGAGGCCGGGGAAGCCCAGGGGAGGATGGCAGGTGGTGGGGGAGAGGAACGTGAGTTTATGAGACACCTGCTCTTGGCCCTGCCTGCATTTCTAGCCAATCTAGAAATAACAACAGGAAAGCCCTCACTCCCAGCACTGGCCCCTCTGAGACCAGGAGACCTTGGGTTCAGCATGCACTGATGGGGAAGAAGCAGGATGCAGAGGCCTTTACCCCCTCTCTCACTGATTACATGGTTATAGCCCTATACTCTGCCTTTGCAGATGCCATGCTTCCCCTTAGCTGGACACTCAAATGCCTCCTACCAGTAACTACAGAGAGAAAGTAAGCCTCTGGGCCACAGCAAGGGGGACAGGCGAGGGTCAGGACAGTTTGGCTTTTGACCAATCCACTCTTGCCTAGCCAAGCCCACCCCTGGCTTCCAGAGGCATGCCCCCACCACGTCCGGGAATGTGTAACAGCCAATACTTTCTCGCTGGATGTATGGGGAAGGGTTCTAGTTTTTCATTCACTTAGTGTGTTCTGCTCTTGGAGTATGGGCATCTGTCAATAGAGGCTAAGAAATGCTGATCCCTGTGGATAAGAGAGCCACTTAACTTGGCCATCGGCCACTGAGCCCATCATCCATCTAAAGTCTCTCCAAATACTGGTCAGATGGAGGTTTCCACAGCTGCCATTCTAAATGACAGGACATGTGACGGAGTCTGGAGCCCCATCCCAGCTACCCCTCAGGCTTCCTTCCAGCCAAGAACCACCCACTGTGCCCAGAGAGGCCACATTGCCCTCCAGCCAAGGGACCCCCTCCTTTCTGCCCTAGGAAAGAAGTTCTGTCCTCTATCCCCAAGGAGACTGCATATCCTTCACCACCTCCACTGAAGTTTCTAATGTTAGATTGTCCTTCTCTTCACAGCACCTGCCCAAGTCTGTGTTTAGATGCCTCGAACCTGATTCTTCCAACTAACATAGAAATACCAAGGCCCAGCATGCTTCCCTGGCCATCCTACACCCTTGTTGAAAGCCAGAGGCTCATGGACTTAAAAGTTCTTCAAAAATGAAGCCAGCTAGCTTCTAACCCCATGCCACAGCAGCCCTGCACAGATTAGTAAGCCCACTGTGACTCTGCTTAGTCCACCCTCCTGCCCATCTGCCTGATCACGAAGTACTAAGCCCTGCCTGCGGGAGTCCGAGGAACTCACTAGGTCTCTGACTCAACCTCTAGTGAAGAGGGGGTTTCTGGGGAGTGAAGTACCTATGAGGGTTACTGCCCCTTCTTTCTGGATTTTGGCTCTGAAAGTGTGGAATAAGAGAGCGCACAGTGACTCTTCCACTTCTCAATCCAAGAGAACTCCATACACTTCCGTTCTATTCCAATGACCTCTGATCAGAAGGAAAATGACTATTGCAATAACACAGCACTGAGAGATTCTGAAAGAATCAAGCGAGGCCCTTTTGGAGATCAAAGCTTTCAGGAATTAATGCTCAGTTAATTCACGGAGAAAATGATGTGTGGGTAATTCCTGGAATCTTTTCACCTGGGCAGACACATGACTCCCACCAGAGCTCTCCCACCTGTTGCTTTGGGTGCCAGCCAGAAGGCATTGTCCCAGCCCGGGCTGGGTTCTAGCCCTGGGTCAAACGGGCTACAGTGCCAATGAAGATGGTACTCAGTGACCTTGGTTCACCAGCAGAACCTGAGAAACCCTCTTCTACCTGAAAGGAGGAGCAGCCCCTTGAGGGCAGCACCTGCCAGTGAGTGTGGAGCCAGGCCACCCTGTCCTTACAAAACTCTTGCAATGTTTGATAGAGAGTAGACATCCGAGGATACAAAGTACTTTTCCCGTGCATCTTCTCAATTCCCAGGTAGTCTCAGTGAGCTCAAACTATTCACCCAGAGAAGACAGTATGAACTAGCTTTACCCTGGCCCCTGACCAGGCCTGGTGGTGGCAGCTCCAACTCCATGCAGAGAGGAGCTGGGCTGCCCTACCTGGAGAAGCTAGCCACCTACTCTACCCAGGAATATCTTGGGTGTCCCCAGAAGCCCTGCTCCTTCCAAAGTTGAAAGCAATGGTGATCTGCTGAAGACACTGGAACTCCACAGGAAACTGCTGAGCAAAGGAGGCAAGGAAAAGGATATTCTTGGAATATCCAGAAAACCAAGTTGGGAGGGAGTTGCTTAAGGGAAGAGAAGGGGCTACCTCCTAGGGAGTGGTCTAGAATCTTCCCATCACTGACACCCAACTTCTGCCCATTATCGGAGGTGCATCTGTCCCTTGGTGAGGGACAGGTAAGGAGGACTCCAGCAGAGCATCAGCAAACAAGAGCTGTCTGCCTGCTGCAGGGGAGGGTGTATGTGTGACAGGGAGGGTTGGAGAGGGGGCTGCCTTCCACCACTTGTAGTTCTAGGAATCCATGGGCACCCTTATTGTGGCTGCGGGCCAGTGTTCCAGGAGCACTTGTCGTGGGGTGGGAGGAAGCAGCTGTGAAGATGCCAGCCTACTAGGGACAGGGGTAGGACCAGGTGTGCAGCCTGGAACAAGGGATGGAAGGAGGAAGCAGCACCATCAGCACTTTTCCTTTAACACCTGGGTGTGGGTTTGCATGTGCATTTCTTAGGCAAAGAGGCATCTCAGTGCATGTTTTAAGCTGCCATCTCCTCCTTTTAAGCCTCTTAGTTAATATCTGCTATGTGAATTATTTACTGGGAACAGATGTTAGAGTTTAAAGAGCACTGAGCAGAGATGTTTTGCTAATCAATTTATTTTAACAAGTTTAAGTCTTTACTACACACCCAATTGGAGATTTCCCCGCCACTGGAAGCCTGTGCTCCTATAAGCCTGTGTTGCACATATTTCCAGCTCGCCCCAAGCTTGTTGCCTGCTCTTTAGCCCCTCCCCATCCTGGCCAAAGTGCCTCCTTCTCTTGGTATTCTAATTTGATCTGCAGAAGTCTAATTTGACCTGGAGAAAGAATTTTTCCTTCTAACATCAGTCCTCAGGTTGGACTAAATAGTCACTCAGTGAGATCTGGCCACGTCCTTCTAGACTTTGAGTCACGTTTGCCGAAGCCATGCCAGTAAAATATTTCTGGGATTGAGAAGAAGTCAGCCTGACATTTTAAACAAACAAGGGCTGCAAGACTAAAAGACCCATCTCTGCCTCTCCCCAGGGGCGTTTCTCACTGGGTGGGTAGGGAGGGCTTCGAAGCAGCCTGTGAAGTGTGGGCAGCTTGAAACACACGAGGCAGCAAATCCGAATAGGCAAAGGCCTCACTCTCCACAAGAATGTGCAATCTGGCATTGTGCACATGTACCCGAAAACTTAAAGTATAATGATGATAATAATAATAATAATAAAGAATGTGCAGTCTGGGAGACGGCCAGGTCTGCACCCTCATGTTTTTTGGCCTGATCAGGGTGAAGAACAGAAAGGTGAGCTCTGATCCTGGAACTTCTTCCCTGCGCTCCGCCAGCTCCCACCTTACCACCACCCTGGGTTCTGGAACCATGCCAAGCAGAGCAGAAACTGAAGTGCTTTTGGAAGTCCACAGGGATTCCCACACCCACCACAGCCCAATTTCATCTGCCCACAGTTGCTCCCTGAACTCAGTGGCTCTGCCGCAGCAGGGAGATGGTCTGAAGGACAGGCGTGGGGGCAGAAGAAGGTGAGTCATAGCGGGATGATGCACCTCACTACTAATCTCATCTTCCCAACATCAATTCCACCCAGGGCCATGGGTGAAGTCCCCTGGTGGTTCCATACCATGAGGTTCTGTAGTTGCAGGGTGTGGTCTCCTCCTGCAAGTCCATCTTTACGGAGAAGGCTAAGGGAGGAGGTGGCCAAGAGGCTCGCTTCTGTTTTTGCCTGACCCCCCTGGGGTATCACTGTCCCAGGACCCCTTTTGACATAGCTAACTTATGTTTGGGGCTAAGCTTCGTCTGTGGGTCCTTCTGTAAATATTTATTGGAGACAAGTATCCAAGGAAGGAGGAAAACAGCAATAACTGAATATGTGGGTTTGCCACCCACAGGATGAGGCCAGGGAGGGTTTCTGTACAGGAACAGGTAGCTTGGGCTTGCAAGAGTCATACAAGGAGTGATGGTTTCAGACAGCTGACTCCCAAGTTCCATTTTCCCTGCACAGGTAAGGAACCATCATATACTTGACTTTGCCTCCCCAGAGGCCAACTCATGGGGAGGAATGGGCTTCCCTCGCTTCTTCCCAGGCAGAGCTGAGGTGACTGCATGGGACTGGGGGCTCTGCCTCTCGCTGAAGTCCAGAAGAAAACACGCCTATGGCCTCAGACATGACAGAGTCTCCCTTGGCCTCGGCCAGTATTTGACAGTCTCAACTCCACCTGCAGAGGTGCCTGTGAGAGGGGCTCTTGTTCCCAGCCCCTAACACAGATGCCATCAGGGACCACTGTCCAGAATTCTCTGATAGTTCTGGAGGGTTTTTGGGCCCTAATCCCACTGTTTCTTGTCTGTTCTGCTTGTAACAGAGCTCATCTTTTGGGGACCTCTTTCAGTGGGCAAAGCAAGGGGCCATTGTCTGAGTGGGAGCCTGGGCCTCTGCCACATGGGCCAGGGAAAGCTCCCTAGGTCCTTCTGCCCAGAGGGAATTTGGCCAGGCAGGTGAGGGAGAGTCTGCCTCCGAAGAGGGTCTGAGAAGCAGTCATATTGACCCAACCTTTGCGTGTGGCTTATTGACAGTATCAGCACCCATAGCCCTGATCCATGTCAGAGACTCTCCACTTCAAATCTCTTAAAGCCCTCACAGCACACATGAGTTCCTGTGGTCCTGGGGCACCCAGTTGCCTCAGGTCTTTGCTAGGCTCTGTTTCCTGGGCCTTGTTGGGACCAAAGGTTCTGTCACAGCCAATGAAACAAGACCAAGAGGAGAACAGCACAGCATCCAGGGAAGGAGGGGGCCTGGAGGCCAACAAGGGTCATTGCCCCTGGCGGTGGGGCAGCTCCAGAGAGCACCAATGGCTGAGAGGCTCAAGTCCCCAGCAAGGCAGCAAGGCCCTTCACTTCTTTCCAAACCTAAGGCTCTATGCACCATCAGGACCATTTGATCCATGCAATTGGTTTCCACCTCAAAAACATTTCCCTTTCAACTCTAAACTCGGCCGGGCAGGCAGGCTCAGGGCCCCTTTACTTTGTGAAATTAACCAAGGCTGACTAGACAGGCAAGAATATGTAGTCTCCATACATTTATTTTTAGGAAGCAAGAAGATACATACTTTGGTTGCTGGGGGGTCGGGGGGGCGGGTCCTTATGCCATGGCCCATAGACAATCAATGCCCACCCAGAAATCCTTTGTGGTTCAGGAGGAGGGGAATTTCCTGCTGGCTCTTACATTCCTCAAAGTTATATACAATTAGCTATAAGTGTGAACAAATGGGGCCTGCTCAGGGGCCATTCTCCAGTAGTTAAAGCTCAAACTGATCTACTTCCTTGGATGCATTCTAAGATTTCACTTAGTTTCCCACCCTTTCTCTAACCCACTGCTGATACAGATCTTATTTATGTGTCTCTGGTTCTGGTTCTAGTTCTGGACTTCCAGATCTAGTAAGTATGTGCATTGCCAATGCCAACTATGTATCAGTGCCAAGCCAGGAGCTGCAGGAGGGCCCAGTGGGTAATGAGGCATTCCCTACCCTTTAGGGAGTCTGCCTTTGGGTTGGGAAAGCAGATGAATGTTAAGGGCACAGCACTGCCTCAGCGACCTTGCACGTATCCACATGTGCCACACAGGCAGTCTTGAACCACAGCTAATCCGAATCAAGGCCACAGGAGCAAGGCCTTGACATCCTGTGATCCTCCCAGACCACCAGAGGATGGGAGGCTGGAAGTCCCTGCTCTGAGGCCATCTCCTACTAGCACCTTCTCGCCTGGGAGGCTACCATGAGGCAGTTTCTTATCCTCTCTGGGTTCTAGCTGGAGAATATCACAATGGAAAGAACTACTTTCCAGATTTCAGGATGAAAGAACTGAGGCGCGAATAGTCACACTGCTGGATTCAAGCCCTGGTACCCAGAACCTTTGGAACTCAGGCGCAGACTCAAATTTTCCTCTGGTTTATTCTGCGAATGAAGGCATTTCTCTGGGTATTTTAGTAGAGAGCCAGTTAAGACCCCAAACTTCCCCTCTTCCCTTTGCTGACAGATTGCAGCACCCCTTTGCTGACAGATTGCCTGGTCAGGAACTGTCCCTCAAATGCAGTTGAGGACTGATAGCAAAAAGCTAATGAGACCACTGGTGCTGGGTGGCTTCTTGGAGCACGTCCCCTTCCTCTTCCCCTCCCCACCCTCCCCCATCCTTTCATCTTATGGCAGCCCCTCCTATTATTATTTAATAGCCCTGGCTGTCATCTGCCCCCCAACTGGAGTTCGTCAGTGTTGAAATCTGATAGAAGCCCATCCATTTTTTTTGCCTTTCTCAACCCCCAGGCCCCTCTCTGGTGAGCAGCCGCTGACTTCTGCTCTGTAAGAGCATGCTTTAGTGCATTCTGAGTATCACACATTCTCCTTTTTGCCTCTTGCCACAAACCCCAAGGCATCTCCTCAAGATGACCACAGTTGTCCCTGAAGAAGCAGTCACAGCAAGCTCACTTCACAGGAACCAAGCTGTGGGCTGATCCTACAGACTTGAAAAGACAACTAAAAAAGGTATAAAGTTGTCAGATCCTCACCCCCAAAGTGTGGCACAATATTAACACCTCTAGGCGGGCACGACTGTGTGCCTTCCATTTGGGGCGTGAATCCTGCCTCCCTGGGCTGAGCAGCCTCCCTGCCAACATGCTCTGACTAACGTGATGCCACCGCAATGCCTGAGACCCTGCTGAGGCACAGCCCACCTCCTCTCCCTCTGGGACCAAGGGGTCGGCGAACTGAGAAGTTTTGGGGGCCTCCCTCCAGGTTTCCCAGCCTCCAGGAAAGCACCCCCCGGCCCCGCATCATCCCGCGTCCCCGTCTGAGGCCCTTCTGGCAATCAAGGCCCGTATTCACCCTCAGAGAGGGAGTTACGGTTCTGCCAGCTCCAACCCTCTAAAGGCCACGCGGCAGGACGGAGGCAGCCTTTAAGAACAGCAGTTACCCCGATGCCGCAGCGCGCGGACAGCGGGCGCGTGGGGAGGGACCTGGTGGCCCTCTACGCCCCGGCCCCGCCCCCTCATCCAGGCCCCGCCCTCTCGCCCCGGCCCCGCCCTCTCGCCCCGGCCCGGCCCTCTCCCCGCCCCGCGCCAGGCTGCCCCTGCCAAACCCGCGGTGGGAGGACTCTGCTCTGAGCTCCTCGGGGGTGGGTGTTGCGGGCCTCGGCCTCCCTAGATTCCTTCCCATCTCCCCAGCAGCAATCCTCCCAGGGCCGTGGGCCAGGAACCCCTGGTGGTTCTGTACTCTGAGGTTCTGCAGACGCAGGGTGTAGTCTCCTGCGAGTCCATCTTGATTTGGAAGGCTGCGGGAGGAGGTGGCCGAGCCGCCTCCCCTAGACCGCGAGGCAGGACGGAGGCAGCCGTTAGGAAGGGCCCCACTCCACCAGCCGGCCCCGCGGGGCGGTTACTCTGTTCCTGAGGTGTACCCCCCGGGGTGGGTGTATGGGGACCTCCACCTCCCTAGACTTCTAGGCCAGGGACGAGGATCACCTTAGAGGGTTTCCCGAGACGTCCCTGATTTCACATGTCCTGTCCTGCTGGCAGGCTGCGCCTCCTTTCTGCGCTTTGGGGAATGGTGCCTTCACACACTTTGTAAAGGTCTGGAACTGAGCTGTAGAGAAGTGATTGAGGGCTACTGTGGAAAGTCTCAGCTCATTCAGGTTTCTTCACCCACCAGACTGTCTATGGTGTCAGAAACATCTCTGGAGAGGCCTGCAGAAATTACTTTCCCAAGTCTTTAGGCTGGAAGGAACGAACAGTGCCTGACCAAGGACTCTGAGCAGGAGAGAGATGGGAGCAGAGAGGAGCCAAGGTCTACTATTTTCTGTCAATTAGATAAAAGCCCTGCCCAGAAGCTTTGAGCACCGCTGTCCCATTCCTCCCCTAAACCATCCAGGTTCCATCTGCCTTGAAGCCAAAGGATCTTCTTAGCTTCCTCAAGAAAAATTCAGGCCCAAGTTTCTCCACCAGCACTCTCCTCTCCCCGAAGGAGTAGGTGGGCTGCATTTATCTTCATGTTCTATTCTATTCCGGACCGTCTTGGACTACTAGCCTGTCTGCCACCCCTCGGGGCCCTCCCCTCCTACTCTGCCCTTGCCCGCTGAGGCCCCAAGCTGAGGAGATGAGCAGAGCAGTAAAAAGAGGAGGTTTTGAAAAAGCAATGTCCTCTCAGTCTTTAACAGGTGGCCCCCTTAGGAACCTGCAGGAAGTGGAAGTTAATAAGCTGAAGGTGGCCACAACCAATCTCTGCCACACTCGCACCCTCCCCCACCCCAAATCATTCCTTTTAATTAATAGTGGAAGACCTTTTTAAACATGTAACATGAATTGGCTATTTCTTGAGGCAAACAAAAGGTGGCTCTGAAGCGATACATTCGTACTTGTATAAATTCATTAAAGTAGAAAGCTTATTACCATCCAGGATTCATTGACAGCCCCAGTCCATCTACATGCAGAAATGGTCCCTCCAAAGCCCTCTATGACGATTATTCTCACAGATCGTCACGATAAACTGTAAGGGAATATACTAAGAAAGAGGGAAGAAGAGAGGAGTCCATTTTTAATTAGTGGTTGGAAATAGAGCAAAAGTTAGAGGGCCTTAGGTTTAAAACACAGATGTGCATTGTGATCGTCTGAAGGAAGAGCTGTTGACAGAGAAAACAAGGTGGTGAACTCTGCCCTGAGCCTGTGACAGTTAGGTGAGGGTGGCTCACCACCGAAGACAGGCCAGGAAAGAGGGGTATCAGGCTGGAAGAAGTGGTTTGGCCCTGGCAGAGTGGTGGAGTGGCTGGAGCGACTGCAGGAGGAGGGTAGATCTGGAAGCGGGTCTGGGCTATACTTTGGCCTCAGCCAGGGAGCCAGAGAAGGAAGGCTTGGATTCGAGGGGGGAAATTCATTCTCCCAAATTGCTTTCTCAGAAGCTCCAATTCAGATCACCTGAAGACAGGGTCTGGGCCCCGTTATGGCATAGTTCCCAAATGGGGGTGTGCTTGGAAGCCTTGGTGATTAAAGGGTGTTGACTAAAAGAGTCAAACTCTGTAAAATATTTGAAGAGATTTATTCTGAGCCAAATATGAGTGACCATGGCCCGTGACACAGCCCTCAGGAGACCCTGAGAACATGTGTTCAAGGTGGTCGGGGTACAGCTTGGTTTTATATATTTTCGGAAGGCATGAGACTCAATCAAAGACATTTAAAAAATACATTGGTTTGGTTCAGAAAGGTGAGACAACTCAAAGTGGGGGCTTCCAGGCTATAGGTAAATTTAAACATTTTCTGATTGACAATTGGTTGGGTTTATCTGGAGACCTGGGATTAATGGAAAGGAATGTTCAGGTTAAGATGCAGAATTGTGGGGACCAAGTTTTATTGTGCAGAGGAATCTCTCAGCAGACTTCAGAGAGACAGAGCGGGTTGTAAAATGTTTCTTATCGGACCTAAAACTAAGACCTGGCTCTTAGTTGATTATCTCCTGGATCTGGGAAGGAAGGAAGAAAACAAAGGAGAAAGGAAAGGTTTCCTGTAGAATGTGGATTTCTCCCACAGGAGACTTTGCAGGACAATTTCGAGATATGGCAAGGAGATATATTTTGGGGTAAAACATTTTGATATTCTTCCTCGTTATGCCACAGTCAGATTGGAAAGTCAGTCACAATATACAGGGTCAGATAAAACCCGTCTGATGAGAATGTATGGTTGGTAGGGCATGACTCCCCAGACCCCTTAGATAGGAATCTGGGCAAGATAAAAAATCGGAGCTTAGTCCTCAAGGGGAGGGGCAGCAGCGCTGTTGGGGGGCTCACCAGGCATCAGTACTGGATCACCAGGCTTGGGAGAGTAGAGGTGTCAAGGCCCCGAGAGCAGGGAGGGCCTTGGCCCCACCAGGAGGGCATCAGAAAGCAGGGAGCACTTGTAGTTCACCATGATTCCCCTCAAAGCCCTGGGCCAGCCTCCTGCAGGGAAGGCGGGCAGGAAGTCTTCCCCACAGGGACAGGCTTGCTTTTTTGGTCAGCCACCCTCTTCATATGAAAAACAGAGGTCCCCACTCCGGTGGTGCTGCCAGAAGGAAATCAGAAGCTCTAAACTAGAGACCAGAACCTGTGGAAGCTTTGAAGAGTCGCATCTTGTCATTTCTAGATGTTTCTACATTGGTTGGCTCCTCAATTTTTCTGCAGTTAAAACCCTTAAAACAGCAAGGAAGCAGGGGACAGGAGGGGAAGCCCAGATATCTCCCAAAGAAAAGGAGAAAAACTGAATCCTTGGGGCCTGCCCTACAAAGGAGTGGCGGGTTGGAGGAGGGTAGGCAGAGATTAAGGTGGTCTGGGACTTTAAGTAAAAGGCCCTGTGGATTTCATGGGGGGCAAGCCACATGCAACAGAGAAGCTCAGGAACCAGGGGGGTTCACACAGAGGTCTGGGTGCTGTGAGGTACAGGGAAAGAATTTGTGGGTCTGGACCAGTGGAGAGTTGGTTGAGCTTAATCTCTGATTTGTGTTGAGTGAATTTGAGTATAGTCCAACCACCACCCCCCTACCCCAACTAGACCATGTGCCCCTCAGGAGCTGGGACTCTTATTTTCTATTCCTTATAGCAGGCTCAGTGCCTGACACACTAAGTTGAATTTTATTTAAAACATTTCATTTACATTAAATGGTATATTTGCAAGTTCATTCTTCCAGATCTCAGTTTATTCTTTTATCCAGTCATTTTAAAGGGATTCTCTCAGACCCTCCACTAGCTAAGGGAATGGAAATTTTCTTCCAGAATTGTCAGGAAATTGGACTTACTAACTTAGTGAGCTACTTATTTTATCTAGAATTAACTGTGTCTAATAAAATATATATGCACTTTGGGAATGGATGAGGTGCTACACAAATGAAAGATGGTATTATTCGTCATACAGTGTTTTTGATTATAATAGATTATTCTCTGCCAAAACCCAGAAGGGCTAAGTCGAGGTAGGTTGCTGAAAGGGGAGGAAGTCTAAATAGCAGAATCAGACTTTTCCATAAGTTTGCAGTGGGGTATGGACAACACTCAGGCAACCAGCCCTCGGCACAGCAACAGGGGACCCACCTCCAAAGTTGGGGCTGAGTAAAGACATATTCCTGGGGCAGGGCTTTGCCAAGGCAGGCCTCTTCTGAAACATAAGCCGCATCTTTCTCCCAGCCCCGCCACCCCACCTCAGATGTGCTATCTAGAAGCTGCATATCTGGGGTCGTTCAAACTCCTGGCTCGAATCACTGGAATCACCTGAGCAGGATAATTTTACATTAATGATTAAAAATTGCTCTTCTAGATACAGTCTTGCCTCAGGGTAGCCATTAATAACATTACTTCCTAATTTAAGAAGCTCAATGTAGGGCACATTGGGCATTTAAAAAGAGGGAACTGTACTCATATCTTGATAAATTGTAAAATGTCTCCCACCGTCTTCTTGTTCCGTATCTCCTCTTCTGCTTTCTACCATTGCACTCTCTGGCATATAATCCTTTTAAAGAATAAAAACAAATTTAAAAAAAAGGAAGATAATGAAAGGCCTATTGTTTCTTAGTGTCCACTGATGTTAAACATGCACACGCATGCACAATTATGAATTTTGTGTATTTCCTCCGGGGGATGGAGTCATAAAGGATTACACTTTGGTATGTGATTTTGGGGCCTACGCTTAAAATGGGAATTTGAATGTAGTTGAACAGACTTTTAACATTGCCCTGAGAAGAATTATACTGGCATTTGCTGGTCTGCCGTGTCACACCCCGGAGTGTGGAGGATCCTCACTGGCTCTGTGACTCACGCTGGAAGTTGCACCTTTCTCGGGGGGCAGGGTGGGGAGTTGCTTTTTATAAGTAAACCCCAGAGAGCAGTGTTTCAGTATCAGTTTCTCAACAAATTTGAGAGCAGATTGCGCCTCAATCTCTATCGTTGGGGGTGCTCTCCAAGCTCTCTGGGGTGCTGCCAAGCCAGGATCTCCCATTCTGATGCATCCTGGGTCTCCTCTTCCCTTGCCTGCCTCTTCCTTGTTCTCCACTCTGAGCCAGTTAGACTGGTGAAGCAGAGAACCCGTCTAGTCCAAACTCCTTATTTTACAGATCAGGAAAGTGAGGCCCAGGGAGGGATCGCCCTCACGCCATCCTGCATCCCCTCTCCTCCTCTTCTGCCTTCACCCCAATACCTTCCAGCGTGAATGATGCCAACCCTGTCTCTCTTCTAGCCCCGCGTCCTGCATTATTCTTTTCACAACATTTTTGAGTAGGTGGCCTGCCGCAATCTTATATTTGGCATGGCAAAGGCAGACTCCTTTACCTCCCTCCAGACCCCCAACTCAGCCACTGTGGGTGCTGTAAGGCCAGTCCCCACCTGTGTCTTTCTCTTCATCACAAACTCAGCACGTGCTACTTTGTCTTTTACCTCCTCATGTCCACAAAACAGGCCACAACCAAGGTCATGCTGCCAAACAGATCTGGGAGAATGGTAATTGACAATTCACACTAAAAATTGTGTTGAACAAAAATTCTGTTCTATTAGAAAAATGACAGGAGGGACAACTTTGCCATTATGTTGCTTTCTCCTCAATCAGGACACACAAAAAATCTCAATAAAAGTGTTATATCAAAGGCTCGCGAACATCATTCAAATCTTCCCTAACCCATTGCTTTCATCTGAAAAATGAGCACTTCATTAAAAACAGGACTGTTGTGTGTGACGCTTGACAGGATGTTAATTTGTTGTGGGAATCTGTCAGTGTGCAAACAAATACTTGCATGTTTTGTGTGGATGAAGTAACCGCTTGTAGAATGGCAAAACCAGAAGGCATTTGGGTGACCTGCTTTGGCCTTTGGACTTTACAGAGAAGAAACTGATGCCTGGTGAGAGGAAGGGACTTGCCCAGGGCTACTCACTGGTAGTAGAACTGGGACTAGAACGAGAGCCTCCCGACCCCCAGGCAGGGCCCTTCCTTCTCACAATGGCAGAACCACAAGATATTGACAATGGAAAGGATCTTGGAGGTCTCCCTAACACTTCTAAATACTGAAAGGTTGGACCAACCGCATCGAGAGAGAGCCAACTACGCGGAAGAACTTGTCATCACCTCCTGAGAGCTGCCTGAATTGGAGGCGCAAGTCCCAGGAAGTAGTGACTCCTCTTCAGAAGCTGGATCTGCAAGCCTATGCACATGTGAGGTGTCCGGTTCCCTCCCTCCACTGGTGGAAGCTGCTAGAGGGCAAACACTACGTATCTCGATTCTTTGCTGTCATCTTTCAGCTGTCAGCTCTGATGTTTCCTCATCCAACGGGTGCTTATGGAAGCCCCCCAGCTGCTGGGCCAGTCGCCAGCCATCTGAGGTGTCGACAGAGAAAGAGAAAGACCAGGAAATCATTTCTAACATAGTTGGCCCAGAGCAGAGAGTGAATCGCCAGAAACAGCCTGGAAGAGGCTATAAAACGAAAATAAAACAGGATGGTAATTTATGATGAGCAGTAAAAAGGCCTGGGAAGCTGAGCAGCCAGTGAAGGTTCATTTCCCTCTACTCTGTGGATCTCTAACCATGCTGAGCATTTCCCTGTCCAGCCTGGCAGCCCCCAAAATTTGGAAAGCCCTCTGTCCCCCACATCAAGGTGAGAAAGTAAGGTTGTCTTGACAGCCCTTGCTATGCTGGTTCTCCTCTGCAAAAGCACCTGCCCACAGGGCCCCAAAAGCCTTATGATAAAATCCATTTCCATTGTGCAACACTGTATAGATGGTGAGGCACGTTCCCACCCATTATCTCATTTGATCCTTACACAAACTCTGGGAGGGGCCTTTGTTTTTTTTGAGACCGAGGCTTGCTCTGTCGTTAGGCTGGAGTGCAGTGGTGCCATCTTGGCTCACTGCAACCTCCGCCTCCCATGTTCAAGTAATTCCCCTGCCTCAGCCTCCTGAATAGCTGGGACTACAGGTGTGTACCACCACACCTGGCTAATTTTGGGAGGGTCCTTTTATGAAGATATAAGGATACTGAAAATCACTCACAGCAAATCAAAGACCCAAGACCTGACAAACCCCAGACCTGGACTCAGGATGACCCAACAATCTATTTTAAGATCAAAGTCTTTCTCAAACCTACCCCATGAGTCTTGCTAGGAGCAGAAGACTTTGAAATTTAAGATATTAAGTGTAGGCTGTTCCCCTACTTCTACACTCCTCCCATCCAGGAAGCCCCAAAGGCTGGAGTGCAGGTCCAGGACAAAGGGCACCCACAGAGAGCCTAAAGAGCCTCAAGGTGGAGTGAGCCAACTTGAGAGGGAGGCCAGCAAACCTCTCTGATGTCAGAGCCTTCAGGCAGTGATTAGGGCAGGCTACCTCTCTGCCTCTCCCTGGCCCTATCAGGGTGGTCACCCACGAGTCACTGAAGTTTATGGAGCCCATGGGCTGTCCCTGCTCTGAGGAGCCCAGCTGGGTCTCCACAAGGCCTGGCCAGGTATCCCAAAGGGCTAAGCCAGTCTCTTCCCCACTTACTGGTGGGTGTGAATTGCTCCTAGCTGCCTGTACCTCTCGACCTCTCATCCTGTGCAGGGTGGGTGGTGTGCCCCCTCAAGCTCCCAATCTACAAAGTTCAAAAGTAAGGGCATGTAGCAACTGGTGAGAGGGCTCCCGTCACATCCTTCCAAGCTGGGTTTAGAAGGTGTCTGAATGAGGAGGGAGGTGCCTGGAAGCAGAGCGGCCCTGGACACCCTCACATTCGTGTGGCTCTTTCTTGGGTTGACCTGGGGGTCTTCCTATGGGACTGTCCCTCTGTAGTATGGTGGAGTAGGAGGGAAGAGGGCCAGAGCTGAGAGCTCTGGGGTGGAGTCCAGTGCTGGTCCTACCACTGACTCATCATGTGTCCCCAGACAAGTGACCTCTCTTGAGACCCAGTCACCTCTACTTGAGTCCATTTTATAGTACCCTTGGAAACCTCCAATGAGTTAATGGGTATGGAAGGACCTGGTAAATAAATCAAGTGCCCCTGAGTTGTAGGATGCTATAACTATCATTGGCTGAGCAAGGAGGTCACCAACAGGCCCAGCCCATTCCTGATGTATCTTGGGGCTATTTATGGTGAGTCCCCAGGCCTCCTACCGCCATTTGTGTCCTCAGCACATCAGGGCTTGCATGTTCACATACCCCTCCCTGTGTACAAGCCTGAAACCCAGGGAAAGCAAATGCAACTCCACATCAGGCCAAGGTGGAGGACCCGAGGGTCACTGATCCCAAATATTCCCAAGCCCACTCCCTACCCCCACAGACATCCTTTCTTTTTACTCATCCTCTCCCCATGATTCCTCAGAGGAAGGAGGAGGCCACCCAGCTCAGAGCCCTGTGCTGCTCTCTGCTCATCTACCTGAAGCTGAAACTGTCCTGATCTCCATTGCTTTTCAAGAACAGGTGTCAGCAAAGACCTCAAGCATCCTCAGCAGAAGGCCTGAGAGCTATGGTCTCTAATTAAGGCTGCTCACCGGACGCTGACTTATAGGTCTGAAGACCTCAAGACCCAGAAGACCACTTCTGGTTACTCGGCTGGGCAGCAGCTGCCCTAAGCCTCTCTTTGGTATTAATTTCCTAATCTGCCCCAAGAACCCCAGGTTCTTCTTAGGGCAGATTCTGCTGGCTGTTCCCTTTTATTTAACCCAGAGTACCCCTTGGGTCACTTGATACTTGAGAGGAGAATTCTTTGTTAAGCTAGAGCACAGATTTTCAAAAGTGATTTTTCAGGGGCATGGATGCCACCACCAGGATCTTAGGGCATGGCCTTCCCTTGCTCCCCAAATGCCCAAATTCTGAACTCTTGGGTGTCCAACCCCACCCAGCCAGTCCCCAAAAACTGCTTCTCCTTCCTCTCTCTTGCTCTGCAACACCTCCTGGACCCAACAACGCCGCTATTCCTTGAGTGGTTTCACATAAGTGAAGTAACAGGTATAAAACAATTGAGTTTTGAAGTAATTGACGCAAGAATTTGGACTCTGGAAGGCTTCCCAGAGGAATGAAAATCAGCAACGTGGTGGCCTCTTTGGAAAAGACCTGCCATGATGAACAAACCCTAACAATGCTAAGCAGGTCTGTCTGCTCCTTCCAATTCCTTTTTAAAAACACTATCAAAGAATGTGTGACAGAGAATCCACCCAGATTTGATGATCTGCACCTCTTCAGGGTAGCTGTGCCATAGAAACTGGCAAACTGCTGGCCGGGCGCGGTGGCTCATGCCTGTAATCCTAACACTTTGGGAGGCCAAGGTGGGCAGATCACCTGAGATCAAGAGTTAGAGACCAGCCTGGCCAACATGGCGAAACCCTGTCTCTACTAAAAATACAAAAATTATCTGGGCATGGTGGCGGGCGCCTGTAGTCCCAGCTACTCAGCAGGCTGAGGCAGGAGAATCACTTGAACCCAGGTGGCAGAGGTTGCAGTGAGCCGAAATCGTGCCATTGCACTCCAGCCTGGGCTACAGAGCGAGACTCCGTCTCAAAAAAAAACAAAAACAGAAACAAAGACAAAAACAAAACAAAACAAAAAACCTGCAAACTACATATGTAACAAACCTGCACATTGTGCACATGTACCCTAAAACCTAATGTATAAAAAAAAAAAAAAAAAAAAACCTGCAAACTGCTTCTTCTTGGTCTTGGTCTGGGTGTACTCTCCCAAATTCGCTAAAGGAAAGGATAGAAGTTTCTGTGGCCCAGAGGCCAGAACTGAGCATCCTGGAGCCCCTGCCAGAGGGTGCTGGCATCCTGCTAAGCGTTCCTCTCCACCCTCCTCCCCAAAGTTCTGCAAAGGAGACCTCATCCAGGTGCTCCCCACGCTGGCTGTGGGCGCCAGGCTGATGGCCCTCCAGAATGGATGCCTTTGGAGGTTTACTGAGGCTGAGTGAAGCCAGAGTTAGTTCCCATCACTTGTGTCGACATGGATAGTTGGACTGCTGCCCTTGCTTAGGGGCCTTTCATTCTTCACTGGAATCCAAGTTTTCCGCTTCTTCACTAGTTGGCTGCTGCATATATCTAAGCTGCTCAGAGTTCAGCCATGGCAGTTCCTCCGGCACTTGCCGGGTGCTTGTGGCTCAAAGGCACCATGCTTGGCTCACGGGGCTCCCACTCCCAGTACTTACGGAGCCCCCAGAAAGGAATGGCTAGGAATCGCACCCACAATGCTCCTGTAAGGCCAAGATAGAAAAGACTGCCTTCAGGGGAGCCAGCTCGCCAGTCCTAGAATGAAGGCAGCCTAGGCCAATCTGAAGGCAGTTCTTCTTTTTTTTTTTTTTTCGAGATGGAGTCTCACTCTGTCACCCTAGCTGGAGTGCAGTGGTGCAATCCAGCTCACTGCAACCTCTGCCTCCTGGGTTCAAACAATTCTCCTGCCTCAGCCTCCCATGATGGTGATTCTTAATTAGCAGGGCCTGAAGTAATGAGTCTCTCTCCCTTCTTTAACAATGCAGGTGAGACGCTCCCAGGAGCACGGATCCCAATGGGGCTGTCCGGCTTTTCTCTTTGCAGAGTGCATTTATCCCCTGCCCCTGTTCCCCTCAACCTCCCTCTGTTTATGTTCAAGCTGACGTTTCTATTGATGTATTGATCTCTGCTAGCTGAGGACCATTTCTGCTGAACACGCTCACTGCTCAGTGGGGAGGGCCAGAGGGGCAGGCTCTGCAGGGGGTGCCAGGGACAGCAGCCTCAAGTCCGGCCTAGAGTGGGGAAGGGTGCCTGGGACGGAGATGTTGATGGGAAACAGAGAAATGATTACTTGTAAAGACAAAAGTGGGCAAAGGGGAGAACTATGATCAACAGCTGTGGCCTCCCATGGATGCCCTGGGGCACGGGGCCTCGTGTGGCATGGAGACGGACTGGCCTGGAATCTTTTTACTCCACTTCACTTTTGAGTGGATGCTGATCAGTCTTCCTACCTGCATAGGGAAGCTTTTTTCTCCTTACTCTTTGTCCATGGTTAAGAGACTCAAAATAACATGGGAATGTGTATTAAAACCTGTAAACTGCCAAAGGAATCAATGTGAGCTAGGATGCCTTGTTGCCACTACCTGAGGACCTGTGAGGTTTTTAGCCGACTGTGATCTTGAAAGCATAGTTCTCCCCTTAGTAGCTGAATTGTTTGAAATATTTGCTCTCTGGTGCCGTAAAGAAATAGCACTTGAACATAAATTTATTTAGCAAGGCCATTTTTAATTCCTGCAGAAAGAGTACACTCGCCAGCAGTTTTGCCACAGAGTACACTGAACAAAGGAGACAGGGTCATTCATAACCTGACGCGTCCACCCTACTGCTGTGTCCGGTTTCCACTGGCCAGAATGGGACCCCACATTCTGTATTTGTCCTGATTGGCTAGCAACTGAGAACTTTTAAAAAGTGGCAAAGGTGGAGGAGAACAAAGGAAGGAGGAAGTAACTTGTGTAATGCTGAGAAAGGTAAAAACACCTTCAAATAAGGAAAAGGAACAGGCTATGACCTAATGCTTGCTTGGACCAGTATAAGCATGCCAGGGCAAATACTTAGGCTAAATTGTGGGAGCTAAGAACATAAAATATATTGATTTCTTTATTACGGCTAGCAGATATTTAAGAATGTTAGCACAGGTCTTTGAATAAATTTTGCTTCTAAGAGAAGTTATTGTTAGGTAACAAGAGCACCCTAATGGCGCTGGTTCCCGGTTCTTCTTCCTCAATGCAAACCCACCAAAGGAAAAACCAATCAGAGAGAGGTGTTTTCCCGCCTCGCTCTAAGCCCCACCCCAACCCATGCAGCCCTCCTGGGCATAAAAGAAGCAAACCCCCACCGCTCTCTCTCTCTGTCTCCTGCCCAGCCTAGCCTGCTGCCTCCAATAAAGATCTCTTGGTCGAACCGGTGTAGCATGGTCTGAGTCTGAGCCTACAGAGTCACTCTTTCAGTTATATTTATTCCTAATTAGACGGGGAGGAAAGTGTTTGATAGAGGAACCTTTACTTTACTATTTACAGGGACCCAGACAGGTCGGCAGCGACAGGCCCACAAAGAGGGCCCATCTGCTGTCCAGAAGAGACATGCTTGTCTCAGCTCGACAAAGCAGTTCCATTGCCACGCTCTCACTGCTGGAGCTCCCGCCCATCTTCCACCCAGTGGAATTTGGGGTGATCCCAGCAAATCTCTCATTTTTGCAAAATCCCAACAGGCATTTAACCAAAGGCAGATTCAGGCTGAGGGTAGGGGAGAGTGGGGCACACAAAAGAGGGCAGCTTCCTTGTCTTTAATGTCATGTGCCTCCCTGTGAAGAGACCACCAAACAGGCTTTGTGTGAGCAATAAAGCTTTTTAATCACCTGGGCGCAGGTGGGCTGAGTCCGAAAAGAGTCAGCAAAGGATGACGGGATTATCATTAGTTCTTCTAGGTTTGGAATAGGTGGTGGAGTTAGGAGCAATTTTTTGTGGGCAGGGGGTGGATCTTACAAAGTACATTCTCAAGGGTGGGGAGAATATTACAAAGTACCTTCTTAAGGGCGGGGTAGAATATTACCAAGTACCTTCCTAAGGGTGGGGGAGGATATTACACAGTACCTTCTCAAGGGTGGGGAGGGTGTATTGTCACAAAGTCAATTGATCAGTTAGGGTGGGGCAGGAACAAATCACAATGGTGGAATGTCATCAGTTAAGGCAGGAACAGGCTATTTTCACTCCTTTTGTGGATCTTCAGTTGCTTCAGGCCATCTGGATGTATACATGCAAATCACAGGGCATATGATGATGGCTTAACTTGGGCTCAGAGGCTTGACATTTAACTTGTCTTCCTCCCTCGAAACATTTCCTTGTTTTGACTTCTCACTCTAGGTACCTGCTCACAGAGCCACTGCCCTCAACACTGTGGTCTTTCCACTCAAGGAAGCCTCAGTTGGCTTTTTGTGGGGTGGTAAGACATCGCTTGGTCATGACGTAAAATGCAATGAGACACATCACCTTAATTCGGACTCAACGCCATCTGGTAGCCTGGTACATTCACACACATAACCTGGGAAGAGGTTGGCAAATTGCATGTCAGGAAATGCATGTTCTTATCTTTGTGGCATGAGAAGAAGAAGGAGGCAAGTCCTGGGTCCTAGTTTCAACTCTGCCATCACTGAGTGGATAAGCAGTTACTTCATGACTCCAACCTTTGGTTTTCTCCAGGGCTGGACTCAAGGCCACTCCCAGAGTCTTTTCTGTGGCTCTGACGTCGGAGGCTTTAAGAGCACTGGGGACCCATTCATCACATTTCAAGTCAACTCCGTGAAGAATCATTTAGTCAGAATTATCCCAGGAGGTTCAGCTCGCCACCTGGGCAGGTTTCCCAGCAGCACTCCCGCTGTGCCCGTTGCACATGCCAGCCCAGAGGACTCATGGTTAACGTCCAGGTGAGAGAAGCTCGGGACGCTTATGATTGGCAGATTCGCGTTGGGAGGCACGGCAGTGTTGACCAAAGGACAACCTTGGGCCGGGCTCAAAGTGGGAGCAATTGGGAGAAATAATTAGGCAGAGTCAGAAAGAAATGTAAATATACCTGGACCTGCCTCTCCTGTTCACCAGAGTCCTACGACCGACGCCTGCACATATCTATGACCAGGAGCTAGGTCCCCCATTCACGCTCCTGACCAACATCTGCCTCCTGGGATGGACTGGGCCCTCCTCCACACACTGGCATCCATTAGGCACACCTTTACACACTGCACCCCACCCTCTCAGTGTGACATGTCCTCAAGGTCACCTAATCCAGCAGCCTTGAAAGGAGTCCTCTTCACATGGCATTGTTCCAAACCCCAGTACCTGCAGGCTCATTTTCTCTGAGCACTTAATTTCTGGTGGGTGTGGTTTAAAGATACTCAGAGCTCCGGGACAGTGTGTCTGGCCAGCAAGGAGCCAGGGAGCCAGCCTTCCCCTTCCTTATGCCGTGGCCTGCCCTCATTTCCCATATCCCCCCTGCTCCCCAGCCCCTCCTTCCCAGGCCTGGTTTCAACAGCCCATTTGGGCCCTCTTGCCCTCACCCCACCCCATGCCCATCATCTGCAAGAGAAGCTTATTGGACATGAAAGGTGTCATCACAGAGATGAACAGGACTAAAATTCTTGGGAGAAGAGCTCACGGGAGCTGATGCTTGATCTGGGTCAAAGCAGTGGATAGGAAGGGGTGGGTTCCACTTATTGGCTCAGCCAAGGTGCAGTGTGCCTAGGAACCCTCCCAGAGAGCTGCGGTGGGAGTGGCCTATTAAAGTAGACCGCAGGGGAGCACCCCACCCTGGCCAGGGAACAGATGCAGCTCAAGTTAGCATAGTGTAGTGGCCAGCCTGCCGTGGACGGGTTAAGGGCTGATCAGATGAGGGGACAATTGGTTGTGCCTGACAAGGCCAGGCAAGGCTTCGTGAAGCTGGGCTCTGGCCCAAGTGAGGCCTGGACAGAGAGGTCAGCGCAGAGCCGGAAAGGAGCAGAGCCAGCACCTGTTTCTGATGTACAGATGACTGCGCCACCCCCCAGCAGCCCCTTCTTTATTCTGGGTACCTGGATGTCACCATGACAACCAAGCCTCCCTCAGCCTGTGGTGTGGGCTGGGGGCTCAGTGAGCTCAGGGTGGGGACCCGCAAGAGGTGGTAGCAGCAGACTGGGGGAGAGGCAGGAGAAGGGAGGGTTAGAGAGGGCAAGCTGACTCTGCAGGGGTGGTGGGGCTGGATGGCTGGGGAGGCTGGAAGAGCAACCCTCTGGTGTGGGGCAGGGAAGTAGGACTGAGAAACACCCACGAGAGCAA
Source organism: Hylobates moloch (assembly GCF_009828535.3). Lineage (NCBI taxonomy): Eukaryota > Metazoa > Chordata > Mammalia > Primates > Hylobatidae > Hylobates > Hylobates moloch. Next base: position 32,403,303 of record NW_026652295.1, on the reverse strand, counting down.
GCAAGTTATGGGGCTGTCCTCCCCACCACTCCCCACTTTCAGCACTTGTGTGATGTCATTCTGGGAACACCACCATCACCGGCATGGAGAGCAGCTGGGACCCCATGGGCAGGTCCCTAACTTGGCTGTGGTAGCTGGACTCCACCTCTGGAAGTGAGCATATCTCTCTCTCCTTTGCTTCTGCAAGGAAGGCACAGTCCCAAGCCTTTTCCAGCAGTCCCCACATTTCACTGACTGCCCCATCCTGACCTTCCTAGCTGTCCTCTACCCTACTGCAGCCTCTGCCGCATGCGTGTGCATGCGGCAGTCAGGGCCTCCTGAAGGCAGTTCTGAGGAATGGCTCTGGACAGAAGAGGGAAGGGTACTACATGACTCAATGTGTCCCTGAGCTATGGCCAGCAGGGGATTGGGGAAGGGGTCTGTCCTGGCCCACCCGTGCTGCTCTGTGAAGGTGGCCTTCAGCCTTGCAGTCTGGATTCCTCCCCCCCGGAGGGAATAGATTAGGGAATGGTGCATGATGATGGAAGCTGTGTCTGCGGCTGAAAGTCACTTAGGAGAGGGCCCTGATGTCTGGGTCTCTGAAGCAGGTATAGGGTCAGCGGAAGAGCTCACCTTCCCAGGCACAGACCCAGGTGGTGTGTGGTTCCTGCTTTCCAGCCCCATCAGCCTCCTGGGCCATGTGCTTGAAGAGGTGCTTTCCTCTGACAGGTGAAAGACCAGGTGGGTTGCTCCATTAGGGTCCCGCTGGGATGGAGTGTCCTCAGGTCAGACAGACCCAGTGTTGCCTTGTTCAACAAAAGTGCCAAGATGCCACTTCATCCTGTGCATGGGAACAAGAGTGCCCATTCATTCCTCTGAGTCTCTACTCCTACCTGTCACCACCTTCTCCCCTACTTTCTCACCCATCCCAACCCTGCCCTGCAGTGGGGAAGTTGTCCTGGCAATTAACTTTCCATTCTCCTACTGGGGCCTTTCAAGTAATGTTTGGGGCTTTTACCTAAATCTCAGCTTGGATAAATGATCCCCTCACATGTCCCCAAATTCTTGTTTGGTTTCTGAAGTTGGTCAGATGCTGCTTTCTGGACCCTGGCTGTGGGAAGAAGCATCCATCTCCTGCCTCCATCATTTCAAGCTTGTGTTCCCAGGGCTTGCCCTAAAGGTATCTGAGATTGCAGGGAAAAATTTCTGCATAGGGAAGAGGCTGCCAGGGGAAGCGATGCAGGATGCTGAGGGCAGGCGGATGTTGGAGCAGAGGGCCTCCCCTCCCGGCGCACTGGACTCTCTCTCCACTCAGGACTGCTGCTGCTGCCTCAGCCATTTGTTACTCACCTCTTCCTTTTCTTTCCAGTGATCTTTTTAGCTTCAGTGCCCAATGCTAATCACCTCATGTTCTGAGTACTTCCCAGATCAACCTTCTGAGAAGCAGAACCCATTTGCCCTGTGTTGTCTCTTCCCAGACCACACCTCAGGTTGACGTGCCTTGATGGGCTGCCCTTAGGTCAGCTGGGACCAGGCACAGACAGAGACCTGGGGGTCTCCCTGTGGGACAGAGCAGCTATCTTTAGAAGGAGACATGTGCCTGGCAAAGCAGCAAATGGCATGTCTATTACATTTTCATTAATTTGACAGACACCTGTTGAGCTCCCTCATCACATGGCAGGCACTGTTCTAGGCCCTGGGTAAACCACAGAGGCAAGGACAGACCCAGCAGGGTCCTCCGCCGTTCTTTCCCCAGAGCATAGCCCTTTGGAGTCTAGTGGACTTTTCTCTAAGAAATAGGAGATGGTGGGCCTGGCAGAGCTGGATGAGCTCACCCAGCCGCTGCCAGATAAGGAGACAGATGCACAGAGAGGAGGTGTGACAGAGCCAGGTGAGCATGCAGGCAACACGGGCTTCATGTTTGTGATGCTGGGGCTGGCCTCTGTCTGTTTTCATTTCAGGGAAGTGTCCCTCAGGCTTCTTCCTCTACTTGGAGAAAGGGAAGCCCTGATCTCTTGATTCTGCAATTCTTCTGCCCTTGCATCTTCCTCCAACCCACTCTCCCTAGCCCTCTTGGATTGCACCCAGCCTCGGCTGACACTGGTGGGTGTGGTGGGGAGGGTGCTTCAGAACTAGGGCCCAGGGGACCCCACCTGCCAGCTGAGAAACCCAGGACCAGCCCTCGGCCCTCTGGGAAGCCAGATGGGCTGTCTACCTGATGGCTCAGACTCCTCCGCTGTCAGCTATGGGGCCGTTTCTGTCACCACATGCTGATAACTGAGTTTTCAACTCTTGTGGGAGGTTCCCTAAAACAGGTCACCCTCTTGCACGGATTTGTATGAAAGACAACTGTGCTGGAGGCATAGGCTTCTAGAAGTTCCTTAGCTCAGATGGATGTGAGCAGAAGTGCTTTCAAGTGAATCCACTCACTTTGTTTTAAGTCCCACATTCCGGGTATGGCTTCAGCCCAGCGAGTTCCCTCCAAGTTGCTGCTGCTTGTGCTTCCATTACAATTCTTCCTGCTTTCTGTGCTCAGCTCCCCAAAGCTGCCTCTGCCCTCACTGTGCTGTAGGGCTGTCCCTTGGCCCCCCAGCACCTCCTGTCCTCCTCACCAGCCTAGACCAGCCAACCCCACTGGCCTCCAGGGTGGGCCAGCAAAGGGAGATGGAGAAAGAATGAGATGCCCTGAGAGCCCAGTCAGTGACGTGGAGGCCCAGGTCTGTGTTTCTAACCAGGACTACAGATCAGCCTCACAGGAAACTCTTTTAAAATAAAATACACACACACACACGCACACTCACATGCCCACACATACACACATGGGCCACCCCTCAGAGATTTAGATCAGTGGGCCTATGTTGCATCTATCTGTTCTAAGTGGTGGATGAGGGCGGAAAAGAGAAAGCCCCCTCTCGGCATACAAATGGCAAAAAAAAAAAAAACACACACACACAAAAAGAAAGAGGTGCAGAGAGAAATTGCATTAGGGAACAGTTGCCTGTAATTGTTACCAAACTTTTGGAAAACAAGAAACAACAAAGAAATAAAAGCAGTAGATAATTAAGTACATAATTGTACACACCACTTGTTAATTAAGCTTTTACTCCTAAAACCTGACAGAATCTGCTTACAAGGTGATAACGTGCAGGAACGTGGCATATGGTGAGCCATCTGCAATACAAATGCTTTGTCGATGAAAACTTCCCTGCCCCACAAAAAGAAGGAGATGCTAAATGTAGTTTTCCGGAGCAGAGTGATGTATCTTCATTCCGTGCAGTAAATGAGTTGATGGTACAGTGTGCAGATGAAAGAATGTCAGGAAGGGCCACGCAGCACCCTCTGTCCTCTCTGCGGCTCTGCGCGTTTGTGGCCCATGCTAGGGGTTCTGGGAATCGCTCGGCTGGTTTATCTGGTGCCCGAGAGCAGTGTCTTAAGAACAAATGAAAAGCAATACTTCTCTTAAACGCTCCCATTCTGGGTGTGCAGGGAGCCGAAAAAGACCTATGAAGGTCTTGAGAAAAGTGGGTTGAGGAGCAACGACCGTCCCCGTTTCTCAACTGTAGCCCACTGCCCTCTATCCCACCACTGGAGCTGTGGTCTCCAAGCCTCCTAACCTCTTCAAACCTTCCTCGGCTGTAAAATGGAGATAAAGTACTTACCTTGTCAATTGTCCTGGGTTGATGGCAAGCCCTGGTGAAATTGTTCCCAGATCAAACTGAGGGTTGGGCTGCTATTTCTCATGGCCCAATAATGAGATGCAGGTGAAATGGGGAGGAAGAAGTTTTTATTTCTGTAACTGGTTATAGGTAGAAGGCCCGGAAATTATTGCCAGATCAACTCAAAATTACAAAGTTTTTCAGAGCTTGTATACCTTCTAAGCTATATGTCTCTGTGTAAGTGTGCATTCATCTAAAGACATAAGTGATTAACTTCTTTTAATCTATAACTAAGGTCTGAGTCCTGAAGGCCTTCTTCCTGGAGCCTTAGTAAATTTACTTAATCTAAATGGGTTTAGGTGCTGGGGTGATTACCCTTATCTTGTTTCCTGCTAAATCACGGAGGTTTGGGGAGTTCCTTTAGATCCGCAATAAACTTGTCTGTGGAGGCCTTGGGAGTTTCTTCAGACCCCCAGTAAAACTTGTTTAATCCTAAATGGGTCCTGTTAAGACCCAGGAAAGGCCTCGGCAAAACTCTTGATGGGCTTTTTGTTTCATTCCAGCCTTTGTATAAGGGCACTGGCTTTTTTATCTTTTAATATTTAACCACGCAGTCAGTACTCAAACAGTTGTGATGGAGGCCAGTGTTAGTGAAACCTGATCTGCCACAAGATGATGGAAAAGCGTACGTCCGGTGTGAGATTTTATGTATGTAGGGAATTATTGTTACTAATAATAAGCCCTTGAACCCTGAGTGAGCATACTGTCGCTTCAGCTTCATCTTGAGCTGCACCCAGAGCTGCACAGCAGGCAAGTCCGGGGCAACAGTCTCAATCCTTGATCTTCCTGGGCTCCTGGGCTCACTGAGGAGGGCTGATCTTTGCGAGATGTGGGAGGATGGAGCACGGGTGCAATGGAAAGGGGCCCTGGGCTCCCACGGTGCCTGCGTCTCCTTTATTCTGAGGGCCTTCCTAGTTCTACTGCTTGTGTCCTAAGTGTCTGACAAAGCAGCCCTGCAAAAACTGTGGCAGCTGCAAGAGGGGAGGGCCACCTGGGGGTTGGGGCTTTGGCGCCCAGTGGGCAGGCCGGCCTCCTGGAGATAGCTAGCTGGGAAAGCAGGGGGCTAGGGAGGCCCTGCCCGTGGCCACCCCGGTCTCCGGGCCTCCCAGTCTCTGCCTCGCCTCTGTGACTCTGCTTCTCCCTCCACCTGCTTCTTCCAGGTCTTCTGAAGGAGAGGGGTGTGGCCACGCCCGTTAAGAACACATCCTCCCCAGCCCCCACATGTGGGCCTTGGCCCCTGCCTACCCCAAGAGGGCTGCCTTTGGTCTCACACTCATCCTCATCCCCATCAGTGGGGACACACACTCCAAAGCACAGTGATCCATGCGCGTGGGAGCACTCCCACCCTCCTCTTGCCCTGTGGACCTCCTTGTTCAAAACTGTCCTCTGCTCAGACTCAGGCCAGGACTCCAGGTTTTGCTTCCTGGATCCAAAAGGGGGGACCCCTCCACCTCTGCTGGGGGGCATCCATCATATTCATTAATGATTCTTTTCTCAAGTATTCCATAAAATCCCTTGTTGGGCTGTGGAGACAGGGCTGCGTTGCTCCTGAGCGCCTCACCTCCGCCCCTACCTGCCTCTCCTGCGGGGCCCACTGCTCTGTGTTCCGTGGAAGGGCCCACTGTCCCTGGCCTGCTACTGCCCTGGCCCTTCCTCCAGTGATTAATGCTCCTGCAGGAAGCCCTGGGAAGCCTCCATAGCACCAAGCCTGCTCCTGTCACAAGAGAGGGGCACGGTGCAGACACAGTGTCTACTCCCTGGAAGGCAGGGCCGTGTCCTGGTCGTCAGACCCACTGGTGGATTGAACAGAACAGAGGATAGTCCCCGAGTATCTGCATGGGCCTTCCTATGGGCAGGGCATTTGGAGATGGAGCATCTCGTTTCTTCCTCTCAACAGCCCTGGAGGGAGGCGAGGGGGAAGGAAGCAGCAGGGCTGTTGGGGAATGGGCACAAGCAGCCCTGGGCCCCAGGCTGGGATGTGTCCGCACATTGGCGCCACTCCCTCAACCAGGGCGCTTTCTCCCTTGGAAGTGTGGGTAACAGTGTACATCCCAGAACAGACAGAGGGAGTGCTCCTGATACTCTATACTTCACACTTCTATGGGTTTCTTAGTCTCCACATCTTGTAAACAAAGGAAACTAGGTCTGCACCATCCCCAACGTCATCACAGAAACAGATTCTAAAGCTGGAAGGAATCAGAGATGATGAGGTCCACTCCCCCTCATTTTACAGAAGGAAAACCTGGTCCCCAGGGCAAGAGTGATTTGCTGAATGTCATCAAGGCAATGGGAGGCCTTCCTGCCTTGGGGCCATACTCCTGCTGCTCCAGAACCCCAGTATAGAATAGCAATAGCAGCATGCCTGGTGCAATGAACACCAGACGCGTGGAGAAGGTGGCTTCAGCAAGGAAGTAGAAATGGAAGAAAAGCCAACTTCTGGCCACCGCTGGGAGCGTGATTTACTAGGGCAGAACAAGAGGGTCTCCAGGGACCGACAAATAGCTGCTGTATTTCTAAGAACAGAAGCCTTTTTCTATTGCTAGGGGCAAGAGCTCCTTTTGGGCATGCTCTTACATGGAGTAAAAAGGGTGGAATTAGGGCTTGATGTGGGCTGGGCAGTGAGAAGTGGGCAGGGGGGCCCTGCTTGCTGCTCTGGGCCACCTGCCAGGCCCTCTGCCCCTACCCCAAACTCCTCCTCTTGCACTGTCCCAGGGGTCCCTCCAACCCAGGCCTTGATGACTGGAGAGCTCTGTCCCTAGCAGGACCTCCTGGCCATCCTGCAGCTTTCTCCCTGCACAGGGAGGCACAGGTAGGAGCCGAGGGCCATGTCCAAGAGCTGCTCAGCTGCCAGCCCTTCTCAGCTTCCCACAACTCCCACCCCCAGGTAGTTTCTTTCTCAGTCTGGTTCTAGCACAGAGAAACACACTGGCAGGCCTGCGGCTCCTCCTGAGCCCCGCAGCTGGCCACAGCCCACCTACCCTCTGTTCTCTCTCCCTCCCAGTGTCCCACTGTGGCCTCCCTACCCCTGTCCTTCCTCTCCCCTCTCCCTTTCCCTCTGCTGCAGGAGAACAGCACAACCCTTGCATTCCAGGCTGCATGCAGGCTCATTCATCCCATGGCCCCTCTTCAAGCTGTGGGGCTTCTGCAGGAATTCCTGTTGGGTCTTTGAGCCCGCGGGCCCTCCTCGCTGGTAGCTGCACAGAGTAGAAATGCTGGCCTGGTAGGAAGGAGGGGAGGAGACCTGGAACAGGAGTGAAGCAGATGAGGTTGAAATAATGCAACCGTTAGAAGAAACTTCTTGGGTAAATTTGGAGATTAAAAACATTCTCCAGCATAGCCAACATACTCACTTGAACCCTGGATGGCAGAGATTAATGAACTATGAGATGGAAAGTTAATCTCCAAAGATCTCGCTCAGGAATAATATAAATTGGTTGCCCTGGGTATAGTAATCAAATGGACAGCTAGCGCTACAGGCCAAATAGTTGTATCTTTTCTTTGGTAGAAGGAACAAAATTTGAAAAAAGGGAGCTTTTAAATTTCCCTCTTTTCTCTTCATACATAAAGAAAAAATCATTTGATGCCTTTGTTAGGCCTCTTAAAGCAATGCACACGGGGAAGGACCATCCCATCCCCCGCTGCTTTAATCAACTCTGTGTCTGCTCTCCTTGTTTGACTCCAATCTTAAATCTTTGGGCATCTTCAGAAAAAATCCCACAAAGGGATCCAGGAGATCATCCCATCCACCCCCTACCTGGATTGGCCTCCCAGCCCCACCCCTAGCAAAGGAGCAATCATCTTGTGCTCAAAAGATTCATTACCCCTAATCCTCTTCTCACCCAGACTGCTGGACACCCGTCTTGGGCTAGGAGGACAGGCTCTTCATCCACTTATTCACTCATTCATTCATTCGTCCATCCCACAGGGCAGAACTGGGAGGCGCCCAGCGTTCAGCTCGTTAGCACTGAGGAGCCATGGGTTCTGGAAATTCCCAGAGTCCCAACTGAGTAGAATTTCATTGTTTTAAAGTGAAGGTTGGTGTTTCAATAAATCCTTTAACGGGATTTTAAACCTTTCTGTGAGTGAATCCACAGTCTACACAGTCTGATTTCTGCTTCTGCTGTACGGTAGCTAAGGAAGAGCCTGCGGCTGTGTGAATGGAAAGGCACCGACGGCTCAGGGTCATGGGCGGTGCCAACTGGGATCCACACAGGAATCAGCCTTGGTAAATGGGAACCTAAATGGCTGGCAACTCAGAAGAACCTGGGCCTGGGGGCATTGTCCAATGGCTGTAGCCTCACGAGAGACCAATTTCTAAACCCAAAATGCCAAATATGTCTTGTTTATTATTTTTATTTTTTGAGACAAGAGTTTCACTCTGTGATCCAGGCTGGAGTGCAGTGGTGGAATCATAGCTCACTGCAGCTTTTATTTTTTGTGGAGATAGGGTCTCCTGTGTTTCCAAGGCTGGTTTTGAACTCCTGGCCTCAAGTGATCCCCCAACTGCAGCCTGGGATTACTGCAGCATGTGTGAGCCACCATGCCCAGCCCCAGTTATTTATTTACCCTGAGAAATATGACTGTCACGGGGACTAGAACCCTCAGTACATTCTCCCTGTAGATTACGGACGGAGAAAGGCGAATCCTAAGTGGAAGCTCAGGGCAGAAGTCAGACTGGACAGAGAGGTGTTTGGAGTTGCACTTGTATAGCTCTTCATTGAGAAAAATGTCGACATTAAACACAACAGCTGTGGAGGGTCTTTGGCAACCAGGCAGAGAGGCCTGTTTATGTCTGGGGACCTTCCAGTGTTTAAGCAGAAAGCCTGCCTCCTTTTACAGAATGCAAAAATCCAGACATCATTTTTTTTTTTTTTTTGAGACAGAGTCTCTCTCTGTCACCCAGGCTGGAGTGCAGTGGCGCGATCTCAGCTCACTGCAACCTCTGCCACCCACGTTCAAGCAATTCTCCTGCCTCAGCCTCCCGAGTAGCTGGGATTACAGGCACCTGTCACCGCGCCTGGCTAATTTTTGTAGTTTTTTAGTAGTTACGGGGTTTCACCATCTTGTCAGGCTGGTCTTGAACTCCTGACCTCGTGATCCACCCACCTCGGCCTCCCAAAGTGCTGGGATTACAGGCGTGAGGCACCGCGCCCATCCTATACTCACTTTTTCATACTCCTTTGCAGGTTGGCTGTGATAGGTGTCCCTGGCCATGCCAGTGGAGCACCCAGGCTTCAAGCAGCATGTTGGGGAAAGGAAAACCCCCCATTCTGGTGATGGAGGTGGCCATGACCATGTCTGGTTTTCAAAGGCAGCTCTATAAGAACAGAAACCAGCAGCTCCTCAACATCTGGCCCTATCTTCTGTGCAAACCACAGGGACCAGGACCTTTCCGGGGTGCCAGTGGCATCCTCTGGAACCAGCCTCTAAGTGGAATTTCAGATGCTATTCCTGGTCAATTGCCTTTGCTGTGTGATATCCTTTAATAAATTCTATTTCTGCTTATATCCACCTGAGTCATTCTCTGTAACCTGCAAATAAGAACCCCGCCTGGTAGATGACCCCTGGCTCTGCCACTTGTCAGTTGTCCAGAGTCACACAGCTGGTGAGTGGGCAAGCCCAACTCCCTGGACTGCCGCACCTGCCCCACTGTCTGCCTGAGGAGTCCTGGATGAAGCTGGTGAGTGCCACGCTGCCGGGTGTGGCAGCCAGAACAGGCGTCTTGGAGAGAGTAGGCCAAAGGGTGAGTAAACTCTAAATGGGCTGAGAGCAAAAGCATGTTTTTGGGGGGAGGAGATGTTCTACCAAGCCTGACTCTTCGGGCAAGGAGAGCTAGGAAAGGTTTCAGGGCCAGGGACCCCAGCCTCTGGCTCTGAGCTGACAGCAATAAGTATCCCAAAAAATGAGCACTTAACAACAATTGCTAAGATGCAAAGAAAAATTGTTTTGAATATTAAAATTATAGCTATAACACTATTAGGAGCATGATTCAGAATTTATGGAAACATTATTTATATTGATTTATTCCCAGAGCCATCAAGACTCCTTGAAAATAATTAATGTTGACATTTCCATTGCTGAAGCTAAATGTTGATATCATATAATGAAAATTATATGTTTGGGATGGGCTGTGCTCTAGAAAGCACTAAAGCAAACACCAACATCTACAGATCCCTCACTACCCCCAATACTAATGACCCAGTAACCAATGGACAGGCCTCTGAGGCTCTTCACCTACAGGCCTCTAGCCCAGCATAGCCATCAGCCCACCGAGGACTCTCAGAAGCAAGGGCCAGCACCCCAGGGTAAGGATGGGGCTCATCCAGGGCCATGAGCCAGGAGGTGGGTCAGGGTCTAGACAGGAAGCCCTTTTGGCCAGATCCTGGTAGTGACTGAACCACTGAATTGCTGCTGGCCTCAAGAAGTGAGGGAAGGAAAAGGGCGAGAGGAGGTGAGGGGAGTGATTTGACTGTGACTCACCCAAAATCTCATCTTGAATTGTAATAATCCCCACATGTCAAGGACGGGACCAGGTGGAGACACTTGGATCATGGGGGCAGTTTCCCCCATGCTGTTCTTGTGATAGTGAGTTCTCACAAGATGTGATGGTTTTATAAGGGGCTTCCCCCTTCCCTCACTCTCGTTCTCTCTCCTGCCACCATGTGATGAAGGACGTGTTTGCTTCCCTTCTGCCATGCTTGTAAGTTTCCTGAGGCTTCGCTAGCCATGCAAAACTGTGAGTCAATTAAACCTCTTTTCTTTATAAATTACTCAGTCTCAGATATGTCTTTATTAGCACTGTGAGAACAGACTAATACAGGGAGTGAGGAAGAGAGGAAGAATGAAGGGAGTGAGGTCCTCCTCCATGCTTTGGGAAATTCCCTACAATGTGACTACAAACCTGTGACCCTCAGGCTGGCAGCAGAATGCCAGTCTCCCCTTTTCTTGAGGCAGCCCATGGCCAATCAGGTCTTCATGGGCTGATGCCTTTATAAGAGCTAGTCGTCTCCACTCAGGGAGCTACACCCTCGCTACACTCTCTCATCCTCACCTCTGCACCTCACCTCTGCCCTTGTTCCTCCACCGGGCACACAGAACAGTTGGCTACTCACATTCACTCTTACAAAGCCCTAGGGAGGGGAGATGCTCAAAGATGATGACTTGAACAGCAAGATAAGGACCCATTCATTGGTGGGTAGTGAAATCAATTTCATGGGCTGTGACCAGCATCACAAAAAAAAAAAAAGATAGAGAGAGAGAGAAAAGTAGAATATATCCAAGTGTATGAATGTATGACAAGCTGGGAAGGGTAAATTTCTATGAATCCTCGTTTAAGTTATGTGCATGGACGTATGGGTCCTGTGTAATGTTTATTTTTCCTAACAGTCTGAAGGCCGTTTCTTGCTCTAGAGTTTTGTCTGGATTTTAACATTTCCATATCAGTTTCTGAAGTAGCAGTGGTTGGTTTCGGGGGACAGAAGTGGGTATGTTCAACCCTATTATCCCTGTTAACTTCTATTTTGATTCCAGATGTGTTCCCAAGGGCCAGGGATGGAGTGGTGTGGGGGGATGGAACCAGGTTAAACTACATACATACATATACACACACACACACACTTACACCCCCCACACACACTCACACACATACTCTCTCACTCACACACACAGTTATCCATACATTCACAACTGATGCAGGATATTTCTCAGCCTGTTTCCCAGACTCGCGGAAGCGGTGCCCCTGTCTACTTGGCCCGCCATACTCAGCCCCTTACAGGAGCGAGCAAGTGCAGGATCCAGCCGGCCATTCCAAGCACCAACACAGGAGAAAATTCCATGTGAGGCCTGTGGCCAGACCAGGCGTGTCAGCTCAAAAGGACTGCAGCAGCACCCAGGCAAGTGTGCCCGTGATCTCAAAGCCCCAGAGCAGGTGTTAGTGTGCTAATTAGCTCTTTTAGTTCCACCATCCACAGCCTGATGGATGGCGGCATGTTAGTAGCTCGGTTGGCCCCTGGACCCATTGCGTGGTGTGGCTGGAGGGCAAAGGACTAGTGTGACAGCCTTTCTAGGTACCTGTAATCAGTGGGTCCCAGGCTCTTGTGCAGCATCCCAGAAGAATGAGGTCATGCTGAGAGTTGAAGGGTGATGAGGGCAGAGAATTTTATTGAGTGACAGAATCAGCTCTCAGCAGAGAGGGGAGCTGGAGAGGGGATGGGAAAGGCAGGTTGTCTTCCCCGAAGTCAGCTTGTCTCTGTTCCAAAGTCAGGTTGTCTCTTCCCGGAAGTCAGGGTGTCTCTCTCCGAAGTCAAGTCGTCTCTTCCCTGAAGTCAGGCCATCTCAGTCTCTACTAACTAAGTCTGGGGTCTTTATAGGCATAGGATGGGGGCAGGGCGGGCTGCAGGTAGTATTCGAAAGGCAATGTTTGATTGGTAAAAAGGCATTATTTTTTAGAAAAAAAGGCATTATTCAAAAAAAAAAAAGCAATCAGGAAAGAGCAGGCAAACAGGAATAGAAGTTCTCACTCTGGGTCTCAGGTTTCAGGCTGTTTTTGGCTTGAATGTGGGGTTTCACCAGGGACCCACCCCTGTCTGCCTAGGATTTCTCTGCCTCCTGCCTCTATCACAACCACACTCATATACCCACACAGTCACACCCATACACCCACACATATACCCATTCACATACACAAACATCACACATTCACACCCACCCACTCATGCACACATTTGCACACAATCATCCACACACATTCATACACATATATCCTCTCTCACATATTCACCCACGCTCACACCTACACACTCACCTACCCCCCACACACATTCACACCTACCCATTCACGCACACCCGCACACACACACAGACCAGCAGAGATTCGGAATCTGTGATTTGCCTATCTGTTCTTCATGTGCATTTATTTTCCCTGCACAACCTCTGCAGGAAAGATTAGTCAAGAGAACAATCCAGCCACCCGGTTTTGTGCTCATTACAGCCCATAAACAATATCATTCATTATAGACTTTCTCTGACCGGGGACTTCCATGGGCAGGAAGTGTAAAGCCAGCACCCCATGCTGCTGCTACAGAGTCAAGAAACCCCGTTGCCGTCAAGGGTTGCCTGGAGGCCCTTGGGGTGGAGAGTGAGCCATCGCTGTGTGATACTGCATGCGTGCATTCATTTTTTTCAACAGATTTGAAGCATCTACTGTGTCCCACGCACTGTGTTAATTTGGGGCCATTAGTGCCAGGCCCTGGCCTTGAGTTGCCTCCTGCAGTGGGAGACAGTAGCCAGGCGACCATGGCAGCACAGGGTCCTAAGTGTGGTTAGGGCTGGAGGCAGGTGCCAGCAGCTGTGGGTGCTCCGAGGAGGGGAGGGAGAGGGCAAGGGCATTCCTGGTAAGGGACCGCACATGACACGAAGGCCTGGAAGGCCCAGCATGGGGTAGGAGAGGGTACTTGGCTGATAGGCCTCAGGAGCCTACAGGAGGACGTAAGTCCACGGAGCCAGATGAAACCCTTGCAAAGACTCGGTGGCTCCTGGGCAGCATAGAAGGAGTGGGCGAAGAGGCCCCAGAGGGAGGCAGCCGCTCCACTCTGCAGCTTTCAGAGATTTGGGTTGGGTTCTGGTGAGAACAGCTATCTGGGAGGTGCTCAGGTTGTGGAGAAGATGGCTGCCCTGAAGAAGGAGATTGCGTGAATAAAGCGCCTCTCGGTGGGGGTGAGGCTGTGCGGCATGACACAGCAGGCTCCGTGAAGGCCAGAGAAATCCACCAAGGGTCCCTCCTCAGAGTGTCTTAGGCCCTTCTCAGGTCTTCCTGTCCACAAGCCTACAGACCTGCCCTTCCTCCTCCACCTCCCCCTAGAATCCTTGTTAAAGCCATTAGGGGTTGGGGCAACAGGGAGGCAGCTGGCTGAGAGGGCAAAATGGGCAGGTTCTATGGAGACTGTTTGGCGTGAATGTGAAGACGTAAGTTGCCTGAGGGGCCTCTTCCCTAGGATTCTGGGCCCCTCCCTTCAAGGCCCTCCCACCCCCAGGCAGAAGGACTGGTCTAGACAGGAGGAATCCTACACAGTGGTCTCTGGGCATCCATGGTGAACACAAGTTCTTCCCCTCAATGTCTCCCCTCCCTCTTTCCCTCTTCCCAAGAGCCCCTGCTTTCTTTGGGGGGATCCTGGACATCTGGGGAAACATTCACTACCCCCTGGGGTGGAACACGTGACCTGGGATAAGCCAATTGGTGCACCTGGACTCCTGGCCCAGTGATGGGGCAGGAGTAGTCATGTGACCTGTATCTGTCCAGTGAGAATGTGTCTTAGAACACTGGCTAGGAAAGCCGGAATCAAGACTTGGTCCTGTCCCACCAAGGAGCTCCCAGCCTGGTTGGTGAGGGTTGTGGGAAGGTGTAGCATTGAGAAGACATTGAGAATTGAGAATTCTAAGCATTAGAGGAATGTGTACATGAGAAGCACTCCCTCTCACCTGGCTTGCTCTTTCCCTGCCTAATGTTTGATGAAGATGATAATATTTATCGAACACCTAGTCTGTGTTAAGCCTGTGCTGAGCGTTCCATGTATTAACTCATATCTCCAACTTTATCAGGGTCCCCGTGAGAGGCATGATAACAATCTTCATAGATGAGGACCCCAAGATACCAAGCAAAGAGGGAGTGGCTCTGCTCCTGGACCACCACCTTCCTACATCCTGTAGGAATGAGGCCAATGGAACCTGAAGCTAGTCCAGAGATTCTGTGGCCCCTTACTCCCTTGGGTCTCCTGGCAGCCTGTACCCATTCTAGTGCTCTTGAGAGGGCTCTGTGCTTGACAGCAGACTGGAGCCTACCCCACAGGAAGCTGGCTCATTTCCACGCAGCCACCACCACCTCCTGGTCCCTATGTGGACATCACACTTGCTCAGCTACATGCTGGGCTCCGTAGGTCTCCTGCTGCTGAGCACGAGGGCTCTTCTCTGTCCCTAATGGACTCATGTCTGCTTATATGTGGAGCAGTTGACCTGGGGCCCCTGCTTTAACACTCTGCATCCCTAATCTGAATAGTGGTGCCACAGCCCTCCTCCCCGATCCAGCCAGAGCTGAATGCCGTACCCAGCATCAGTCCCTTGGTGCTCCCAGCTCATGGATCTCTCAGGCCCCAGCTCGCCCTTAAGCCCTGCATACCCTGGGGATGTTGACAGGAGGGGCAGGAAGGCAAGAGGGCAGATGCAACAGCTTGGCCCATCCAACCTGTCTTCCAACTGCAAGAGTTCTAAGACTTCCTTTACAGCTAGGGTTCCAGATGTGATTTGGAGTCACCAATATACATGCACCTGCATGAGACTTGACTTTGGAGCTGAGTTATGTGAGGAAAGAGACAGGGTGGGGCACTCACTTTTCAGGTGTAGACAGTGGCAGAAGCAGTATGGTTTTGGAATCAGCAACTGTAGCAGCAACTTTTCGTTTCAGCAGGTAGTTATCTGACTCAGCAGTTTCCTTACCGTGGCAGGCAGGATGTGATTCTGGAGCCCACAGCTGCAGGAAGCTTCTAGACTCTGCAGCTTCATGATTGCAGAAGAGGCAGCAGCTCTCTTGGCAACCCACTTCTGCATCAAGGCTTCAAGAATTGCTCCTGGAAGCCCAACCCAGAGTCTGTGTCATCAGCCCTTCTGACAATTTTGTATAAACTAATACCCAGTAGTAAGTCCTTCCTGCTTCAACTAGCTACATAGGAGTCTTCTGTATCCAATTAAATCCTGAACGACATCCTGTCTGCAGGTAGAAAGCCCATCTGCTTGTGAACTCTCCTAGCCAGAGCCCGGTGGGAACAGCTGCAGGGCCCCAGCCTATGTGCCCTTTGGGGAGTCTTAGATTTCTACAGCTCTGGTCTTCAGAAGGTGTCTAGGGAACAGCCTTGAGCAAGTCTCTGCTGGGGAGGATGAAGCTGACTGGGCAGTGGCAGCAGGAGGGGCCCCCAGGCCAGGGGGAGGACAGATGAAGGTTGGGACTCTGCTGGGCAGGGTGGAAGGGGTTCTCAGCTACAGGTGACAGAATCCCATGATTCTTGTTTAAGGAAAGGGCATTTATCAAGGGGTATGGATGGCTCAAAAAAGCACTAGAAGATCTGAATAAACAAACTAACTGAGCTTCCAGGAACAACTCCCAACAGCACACCCCAGAATGGGGCCGGCAAGGGGGCTGCTGCCTCTGCAGCCTCCGGAAGTTGCAGGATATAAAAGCGGCCTTCAAATGTCCGATGCCGTGACTGGCTGTAGTAAAATGGACACCTCATGCCCTTCCTTCCTCTGCTCACAGCTCAGCACCAAACCAAAGTCTCTGTCAGGTTGGCAGAGTCTCAACATGGTTGGAACCCAAGAACCCCAAGAAAGTCTGGGAAGTGTAGTTTTAGCTTTCCAGACTCCCAGGGCAGAAAGGGAAGCCCAGCTGGGGAGAGTAGGAATGGGAAGTGAGTGAGCCAGCACACCGTACCCACCACACACCCCTTCTGCTGTCTCGGCACTCCTCGTCAGTCCTGCAGGGGCTCCAGGGTGGGGAGCAGGGTTGCAGGTTCGGCAGGCCCTGGCCCATGCCCCTCCATGTGGCTTGCGCAGCAGCCCTATGTGAGGTGGTCGTAGGATGAGGGCCCTACCAGCCCGGCTGCTGAACCACCACCCCCGCAACCACCTCCAAGTAGTTTAAGCAGAAAGGGAATTTAGGATACGTAACAAGTCACAGAGTCACTGGGAGGGCCTGAGGCCCTTCAGCAGCTACGCTATTAGGAATATCGTCTGAAATCACTGCAGGGCCAGATCACAGAGACCCGTCTGCCATGGGAGCAGGCTCTGGCATCCCATCTCACTGCACCATCACGGAGGCTTTGACACTGAAACCCCTGCCACGCCACCGTGCCTGCAGCCACCCTCGCCCCAGCAGCCTGCTCAGGGGCCCTTCTCTCGGGTCACAGCTTCCCCTTGGTGGAATGTGGCTCTGTGTCTCTGCCCTGGCCACGGCAGGGTCTGGGAAAGCAGCTGTTGGGATTCCACAGTGGGAAACAGGGACATATAGGGTGAGCAGGGGCTTCCTCCAACTTCTCGGGGTCTGAGTGGTCAAAGAGAATGACAAACATCCCCTCCAAAGCCAGATAAGGGTTAAACAAGAAACTTTAGGGTATGGCTGGGGTATGGCGGCCCTCTTGGGTATACTCTGCCCCTCTAGGACAGGCCCAGGGTGTGTCCTCCGTCTTCCCAGCCCTCTTCTGCTCCCTGGTGCCAGCATACTGCCTGGCACCTCGCAGGTGTTGGCTAAATGTTTGGGAATTGAGCTGAACCGTCCGCGTAGCTAATCTGCCTGGCTCCTGTCAACATGAGGGCGTTTGCCTGCAGTGGGCCCAGCCTGTTTTCCACTCAGAAACGCCGTGGCGAGAAGATCTTGCCTGAGCAAGCTTCCCGTGAACTGTCACCGTGACCTTAAAGACTGGAGTCGGTTCTGGTGACCGGGGAAGGAGAAATAATATAACACAAATAGCAGCTGCCATCCATTGGACACAGTAGAGCAGCCGCATGGACTGACTGGAGCCAGACTGCCTGAGCGTGCACCCCACCGCCTCCACCAGCTCAGCCCTGGGCAAAGTGCTCAGCCACCCTGTGCTTCCACTACCTCACACATCGAATGGGCATAGCAACAATAACAAAGTGGCAGTGAGTCCTGTATGAGTTCATGCAAGAAAGGCCTTCGGAAGGAGGCCTGGCGTAGAGAGGAGGGTAGCACTTTAGTGGTGCCTTCCGGGGCAGTGCTGAGCGCTGGCATTAACACCTCTAAGCCTCACACCTGTCTGGAAGGTCAGCTCATTAGCATCTCTCCTTGAGGCTCAAAAAGAGCAAGTCACTTACCTAAGGCCACCCAGCCAGTGAGTGGCAGAAGTGGGATTTGAACCCAGGTTTGTCTGACTCCAAATTCTTACCCCGAAGCCCAAGAAAGAGGGGGTATGCTCATACCATGCCCACTCCCCATGCACATCAATACCAGTGTGCCTCCCGCACGCCCGGCACTGCTAGAGCTTGGGGATTCCAAGGGGAACGGGCCACAGGCCACAGGAGGCTGCCGCGATCGGATATTAATAATCCAGACTGGTTATTGTTGAGGCAGGAGTGGTCTAGGGTCCTGCTGGAGCCGAGCAGAGGGCTCTTAGCCCAGCCTGGGCACCCGGAATGGCTTCCTGGAGGGGATGACCCTGGGCGGAGCTCTTGTTTAAACTGATTTACTGGGGGTATGATTTATAAAGAATAAAATGTACCCATTTTAAGTGAACAGTTGGATGAACTTTAACAAATGTGCATACCGGGGTACTCACCATGCCAACTGAGATATAGAGCAATTCCATCTCCCCTAGCAAGCTCCCTCCGGAAAGTTCTCTCCCACCCCTTTCCAGACACTATCCCCCAACTCCCACCCCAGGCAACCACTGTGAGCTGAGCTTTAAAAGATGAGTAGGCAGGGAGTGTCTCTGAACCTATTCTGGTTCAAGAGTTGCCAAAAAAATATGTATCAAAAAAAAGAGATGAGTAGGCTTCTTCCCCCTCATTCCCCATCCTTTTGGCTCCAGCCAGGGAAAGGGATCCCAAACATCAGCCAACAACTCCAGGCTGGCTGTGGGCCCTCAGCCAGAGTGCAGAAGCTGTTGGCTGCCCACTTCCTTCCTGGGCCTGACCTCTGGCTCCTGTGGGCCCTGGTGCCCCCTCCACCCTAGCTCTGGGTCTCTGAGCTGCCAGCCTGCCCAGTGCCCACCAGTGCTCCAGGAAGACAGGGATGGTGCCCACAGAACCCGGTAGGGAAGTGGGAAGTACTGAGTGGATCCAGGTGTGGAGGGGGCTGGGGAGGGCAGCCAAGCCTGATGCCCTGCTGAGCCAGCCTCTGGTCAGGGAAATACTAGGCACTTCTGCTGTACCCCTGCTCCCTACCACTAGGCCATACCCCCTTCCCAGGCACCCTGGGGTGGGCGGCCTGGGGCAAGGTAAAGGGGTAGTCTCTGGTCTCTCAGCACCCCATTGGAGACATTCTTGAGCTTGGAGCAAGACGAGGGAACGGACAGGAAGCCTCATTAGTGCCCAGAGCACTGGACCGGGGCTCCCTTATCTGCCACTGACTAGCATGAAGTTTGGAGCTAGCAACCTCCCCACTCCGGACCCCTCCAGCTACACATGGAGAAAGATCTCTAAAGTCCCTGCTAGCCCCAGAGGCGGAAAACCCTCCTTAACCTCAACCGTTCCCTCTGGAAGCCCATAAAGGCATCTAATCTGCAACCCTCCAGCTCTTTGCAAAATCCAATAGTTTTCTCTAGGCTGAGAACTCAGGCTGTGGAACCAAGACCCCATCCACCCTGGGCCAGCCAGAGAGGTAGTTTGACGTAGGGCAAGGCGCTGCTAATGGGCTGTTGTAGATGCTCAGTGTGCTGGCTGGATAGTTAATTACTCTGGAGGCCAGGGAGGGATGAATACTTCATAAAGCCAGAGCCACCTGTGAATTATTCATCCTCCATTTGTCATAAGGGGGAGAGCGACGGGGCAGCTCGGAGGATGCAGGCACTCAGACTGGGGGGAAGGGGAGCACGTGGTGCTGCCTCCCACTGCACATCCAGAGGGACTGATTCCTCTCCCACCCCAGCCCTGGCTGGGCCCATGGGGTCTTGGGCCAGCTGCCTGGGGGACTCTGGGCCCCTGCCTTGCCCTCTCTGGTCTTGGCAATGCATCTGGGCTAGGCAGCATGCTCTGACAAGAGTGTTAAATACCTGTGGGGCATCTACCAGGGCCCAGCCCAACATCAGGGGAGCCCAGGGGATACAGGGGTTGAGACCTCACCCTGCCACAGGAGCTAGCCACAAGCGTGATAAACTCAAACCAGACCACGGCAGGCAACCGCAGAGAGAGGCCTCAGTGGAGTGGAGAGGCGGATGTGGGCACTGCAGTGTGGCATGTGCCTGTCACCACCATCCCCAGCCCTCCCCATGCTCAGGGCTGCAGCAGGTAGGGGGTATGCCCCAGAGATCTCCCAGCCCCTTTCCCCACCCCGGCACTTGTCCATGGCTGCTCCAGGGCCCCCGAGGGCTTGCCAGAGCAGAGGAAAGTGCTGAGTAGCTATGTCCTGAAAGTAAGTGCCACCCCTACCCCTGAGCTTCTCCCACTGCCTCCCCAGCCTCAGAACTACCTGAGGGGAGGTTCCACTGTAACCTCAGAGGCCACTGTCAGCCATGGGTCCAGTTTATCCACCTAAACAACAACCTCCTTCCTTGTAGCCTTTTGATGGGAAGCAGGAGGCAGCTACACAGAAGAGGGCAGCCCACTCTGTACCTGCATGGGGCCCTGGGCCCACGCCAGCTCTTCCTGCGGGTTTCTGGCCTGGTCAGAGAGCTGTAGGTGGGAGTCACTCTTGGAGAGGCCCAGACCCCATCTGCACCAGCTGGGCTGCCCTGAAGCCAACCTTCCTCTCTGGAGATGGTCTCTCTGGATCCGAGGTCCAAGCGCAGCCCAGGGAGCGCTCTGAAGCCTAGGCCTCTCCAGATCCTCCCCAGCCCGTGGACCTTGGCCCACTCCAGAGGAACGCATCCTCGCAGCACAGAGCCTTGCCTCACTGGACCTGGCACCTTGGGGCTGCGCTGGACAGAAGGGAGGTGGGGAGACCAGGAAGAACTGAGCTCAGGGTGCAGCCTGGGGCCAGAGAGGGAGGGGAGGTTGTTTGGGGAACTCCCACTGCTTCCTTCCTTCCCTGCTGGACTACCATTTCCCTTTCGCACCTTCCTCAGACAGTACTAGCAACCTTCCTTTACAGCAACTGAGATCTGGAGGGGAGGACTCAGCTGGGGGCAGGCAGGGACCCACCCTCGGGCCTCCTCCCTGGGGTTTCATTCCCTTCTCCACCACTCCCCTCCCTACCCTCACCTGGAAAATGGACGTTTTGGGCCTGGTGACCTCTAGGGCCCCTTCCTGATTCCCCTGGGGCTTTCTCCCTAGGGGTGAGCGGTATCCTCTCAGGCCCCCGTGTGGATTCCATTTGGTGTCCACCCAGCTTTGCTAACTCGGGTAGGATTTCAGCCTCTCTGAGCCTGTTCATACCTTGGACAACAGGGTAACATCCCTGCTGACCTTGGTTCCTGTGTGCAGGTTAGATGTTATCAAAGATGGGAATGGGGCTTAAAGTCATAAAGCTCCCTGCAGATGTGCAGTAGAAGGTTTACATGATTCTGGGGTCTCAAAGTGACAGCCCAGCTCTGCTCTATTTGGCTCCCCCATGTGATTTCATATTTGCTGGCATCAGGCAGGGCACGTGGCATCCGTTTTCTCCAGGCCTCCCCGTTGCCTACCTCCTAGACTGGTGGGCTGTGTCAGACATCCACTTTGGAGGCTGGCCCTGAGTTTGGTGGTGTCAGAGCCCTCACTTCCACCTGGAAGCTTCTGGGTCCTGTGGACATCTCCCAACTGGGAGACCACACAGCTGGAGTGCACGGCTGGCAGGGGCCAACCCATCCCACCTGCAGCCAGCTGCCTCTGCTCCTCTCCAGTATCCAGGAGCCCCAACCTCCCAGGCCTGAGGGCAGGAAGGAGCCCACAGGTGCTTCCTCCAGCCATGGCTTATGACAAATTGCTTCCACAGGCCCTGAAGTGGACGCAATGTTTTCCCTATTTCCATTTAGAAATGTGCCGAGTCTCCCCCAGCCTGGTCCCCTCCCCAAATCTAAACCCTGCCTGTGCTCCCCAAACCTTAAAGAATATTTAACCACCTGTTAAATGATTTATCCCATTGAGGCTCCAGAGCTCAGGGCATCTCATGGGCCTCCTTGAGAATTAACTAGAGCCATAAATCAAACCGACGTTTGAGAAATTTCCAGCCGCCTCAGACAGCAGGCAGCAGCTCCAGCCCAGACAGGGGAAATGGCATTTAGATGGGGGAAATGGCATTTAGAGTGGAGAGGCAAGAGCACTGGCGGGGAGCAGCCTCCAGACCAGCTCAGATGGGGGTGGAGGGCCAAGGACATTGCTTCAGAGGGGCTCTGTGCAGAGGGAGCCGCAGGCATATCCTCTCCGCCCCGGTGCATCCAATACAGGCAGCATCTTAACTCCTGGCACGTGCAGAGAGCCCTCCACGGTTGGCAAAGAGCTTTCCCACCTGTTGTCTCATCTGATTTCAAAACAGCCCAGGGAGGCAGGCTCTGCGAATGAATACAAGAAGCTCAATGGTGAGGCTCCAGGCATCTGCAGGGGGCAGGGGCAGTCATGACTTGTGGCAGCCCGAGAATGGACGAGTGTGGCAGGACTCAGGGACCAGACAGTGAGATGGGCTGAGGCACAGTGGCAAGAGGGGACCAGGTAGGCTATGTTAAGATTCTGGGTCGGGGGAAGGAAGGAGGGTAAGAGGAGCTGATGTTGAAGACCAGTTATGTGCTAAATCCAGAGCCAAGTGGCAGAGGTGAACCCTCAAATCCCACAAGAACCTAAGGAGGTAAGTAGTTTGTTTTTGCGGGGGGGTTTGGGTTTATTTTATTTTATTTTTTTTTTGGAGACGGAGTCTTGCTCTGTCACCCAGGCTGGAGTGCAGTGGTGCAATATCGGCTCACAGCAACCTCCACCTCCTGGGTTCAAGCGATTCTCCTGCCTCATCCTCCCAAGTAGCTGGGATTGCAGGTGTGCCACCACCATGCCTGGCTAATTTTTGTATTTTTGGTAGAGACAAGGTTTCACCAAGTTGGCCAGGCTGGTCTCAAACCCCTGACCTCAGGTGATCCTCCTGCCTCAGCCTCCCAAAGTGTTGGGGTTACAGGCGTGAGCCACCGTGCCCAGCCAGAGGTAAGTAGTTTTTTAAGCCCCATTTTGCAGATGAGCAAACTGAGGTTAACTGACCTGGTCAAGGTCACACAGCCAGCAAGTGTCAGAGCCAAGAATTGAACCTAGATTCATCTGGCTTCAAATTCTGTGCTGTTCTTCTCCACTATCAGATCTGCTAAACATAAGAACTAAATTTGACTGGGCACTTGGCAGTGCACCCAGCAGTCCCCTAAGGGCCTTACCTGCATTATCTCCTGTAGTCTGTCCACTAACCCCAGGAGATGGGTTCTCCTACTCTCTCCATTTCACAGATGAAGAAATTGAGGCCTCCAACCCTCAGCTCTGAGGAGCAATGCTAGGGCTTGCAGCCAGGCAGGATGACCGCAGAACTTCCCCGTACCCACCACTCACTCAGGTCCCCTGTGCTTGGAGCCCCGAGCTAGCAGCTACGTGTGAAAAGCTTGGCGGCTGTGCTTTCCAGGCAAGAGGGAGACAGTTGAACCATCAGGCCCTATCTTAGAGGGAGAGAATTCCACATAGAGAGGGGCTCAGACCAGATGCTCAAATGCCAGGCTAGGGCCAGTAGACAGTGCACAGCAAGGTGCCTGAGGGGTCCCTAGGAGTTCCGTGGGCCCCCCAGGCCAAGGCTGTTGGCAGCAGACATAGTGGGCCCCAAGTACCCAGGTATGACTGGCTCCGAAGCAGAGGGGCTGGGCCATGGCCTGGGCTCATCTCCATTCAGGAGCACCCTGAGGAGAATGTCAGGGCCAGCAGAAGCTCAGCATGACCCGTTGGCTCTCTGCAGGGGTGAGGGGTAGCCCTGAACCTGAACCACCCTCTCTCCCATTCCTTCAGAGCAAAGGCTCTGGCCCCAGCGGTGAGGGCCTCCCCATGAGCCTGGAGGCAGGGTCCAGTGGACAAGAGTCAGGGCCCTCAATATCCTTCTCTTGCCCCCATAACCCTTGACATGTCCTGGAAAAGCCAGCACTGGGCACCCAGATTCTTTCTCCCACATGGCTTTACCCCAAGCGCAGAACAGAAATTCCTTTTCAGTTATTAAGCCCCAGTTTGTAATTGAGAAATCCCCAATTTTTTTTTTTTTTTTTTGAGACATCCCGCTCTCTCACCCAGACTGGAGTGCAGTGGCACAATCTCGGCTCACTGCAACTTGCACTCCGTCTCCCAGATTCAAGCAATTCTCCTGCCTCAGCCTCCCAAGTAGCTGGGACTACAGGCATGCACCACTACGCCCAGCTACTTTTTGTATTTTTAGTAGAGACAGGGTTTTACCATGTTGGCCAGGCTGGTCTTGAACTCCTGACCTCAGGTGATCCACCCTCTTTGGCTTCCCAAAGTGCTGGGATTATAGGCATGAGGCACCACGCCCGGCCAAAAAATCCCAAATTTGAGAGGATGTCTAATCAGTATGGTCTCCCAGAGGCCCCTGTCCACAGGGAGCGTGGGAAAGTGGCATTAAACACGAATGCCCCAGCACCTGTAGGGCAAGGCGCCCTCTGGGCGAGGTGGCTGCTTTCACCCCAGCCTTGCCCCCATATCTCCCCTCACCCTGTCTGAGCCCCTGAGCCTCAGGGTGCTTCATCCCCACCAGGGATGACCCAAGGCTGGTGCCTCCAGGCAGCTGGGATGAGCCGAGTCCACTCCCACAGGGGTGTGGTTAGGGGGTCTGGCAGGCGGAGGCCCTGGGGCAGAGAGCCGGTTGCTTGCCTCCCACTAGCACGCTGGCCAGCCAGGCCCAGCCATCCCAGAAAGCAGGACCTGAACTTGCCCCTCCCCGTCTGCCCCTTCCTGAAACATAAATTCAGCCAAGTTTGCAAGGAGCCCACTGTCTCCTAGTGTCTGCTCGGGGCACAGCCCAGGCTCCTCAGGCTGGAAGCCACTCGCCTGCTGGGAAAAAGGTGAGAGATGCCCCCATGAGTCCCAAACACAATGGTGAGGCAAGACAGAGGGTGTCCTCGACCTCACCTCCCCACCTAAGGGCCTCGGGCTGCCCTCCTACCACCACCCCCAAGCCCCAAACCTCCCACTCTAGCATCCCCTTCACCCCTCCCATCAGATCCTTCCCATTCTGTGCCTAAGTTTTGCTGGCCCAATCCCAGCTGGTCTCTTGACTCGGAATGTCAGGGCCCGAAGGAGCTCAGGGATCCATCACCATCACAGATGTGAGGGCTGAGGCGACCGGGCCAGTGATGCCAGGGTTGGTGCAGGTATATGGTGCCCGCTCCGTTGGCTGACACTCAGTTGGCGTCTGGTTTACAGAGACCTGATGATGCCCCTCAATCAATTGCTGCAGCTGGGCTCACATGGCTCCCGGGGACACCACCACCACCACTGGCCAGACGGAATCTTTGTGGATTTCGAGTAGCCCATTTCTGCCCCAGAGCCCCTGAAAGTGGACCTAAGAATGGATACTTGGGGCAATAGCCTTCCAGGCAGAGCGAGCCTCCAGGACAAAGACCTTGAGGCCAGAGCGACCCAGGGAGGCCTCTCAGCTGGAGCTGGGTGACTGTGCTGGGCTCCTGGGAGCGGGCTCTGAGAGCCGCCACCCTGAGTGATGATATCAGAACCCCCATGGAGAAGCAAACAATTCAGGGGCTTCCAGGCCAGAGAAAGGAAGATCATTCTCACATCGCCTGTCACCTGTCTCTGTCAGGAGAAGGGGCAGGTCTAAAGCCCTGGGCAGAAGTGGGGGTAGGCCCCATACCTTGGACTCGGGACCAGAAGGAAAGTCTGTTTTTTCATGGCTTCTGTCAGTGGATCCCAGGGTCACCTCCCCCCCACCCCCCAAGAGTGGCTTTGAGAGGCTGACAGGCTGTGTGACACAGCTTGGCAGGTCTCTTAGCAAAGCGCACATGTCACTAGCATGCCAGGTGCTGGAAGGGAGGAACAGGCACTCAGCCTAGCTCTCCTCCCTCACCTCAGGGTTCTCTGGCTAGAAGCTGCACCAGCAGAGGGGACAGAGTGGCTAGAACACAGTCACTGGGTAGTGCCGGTCACCCTGGATCTGGATGCTGCGATGGTCCCTTTTAATAGCTCAAACTACCGCAGGAAGGGTCTCCAGAGGTCCTGGGAGGTGCTGGTGGAGCAGAGAGGTGGTAGCAGTGATTGGGGGCAGGGGGTCCTCCCCACAGCCTCTCAGGAGACTGGGAGGCAGCTCTGGTTCCCTCTCCCAGCCCCAGGGCTCAGAAGGAGTGGGGTAAAGGAAGTGTCTGCAGCCAGAATCCCGCCCATGAGGACAAACTTCTATGTTATCTAGGGCACAACTGGAAGGGGCTGATTTTACCTGGAAAGCAGGAGAAACCTAATGCCTGACACAAATATAGACTTTACATATTTCCCGGCTAATGGCTGCTTGTAGCTTATGCTAATTTGGCATCAATTCTCTCTGTTGTGATTAAAGACCATAACACGGAGAGCATTAGCAGTGAGCCTAATGCAGGAACTGCTGGATAGCATGGCGGCCAGGGTTCTATGAGAGCTGCAGGGCAGAGTGATGACCTCACAGGTGAGAAGGCTGAGTCTGAGGCTAAGGCTGAGAGTTGCAAAATGTCTGGCCCAGGGTGGGTCAGGGCAGAGCCGGGACCTGAGCTCACACTCCCTACTACCGTTTTCCCTCCTTCCTGCACTGCCACGGCTCAAGTCCTGGCCTTCAACACAGCACCCGCTCATGCAGCCCCCAACCCGGCCCTGACCCCAGTTCTTAACCAAGCAGCTCTCAGAACATATATCCCAACCCTGGCTGAAAGCTTCCTTGAGGTCTTGAATTTGACAGGAATCCTGGTTCTACCCCAATTCCAGTTGAATTTCAGTCCCTAAACCAAACCCTGACACCAATCTCCCCAGCCCACACCAGTCCCAGCTCTGGCCCTGGGCACGGGAGTGTCCAGCACCTAACCCTCAGCAAAGCCCTCCCTAGGATGAGGTCTGGGTCCACCACCCCCTCTCCCCAGGGCAGGGTCTGAGGGATTAGGTGACATATCTAAGGTCACACAGGAATAAGTAGCAGAGTTGGCTGTGGAGCTCAGGTCCCTGTGGCTCTAGAGTCTGCAGGTGGGGGTGGGCAGCAGGAGGCCTGGAAGGTGCCGGGGGATGGTGGCCCCTCCACAGGCACTCCTCTGGCAGCACATGGCCTCACAGGAGCCCCACAGCATCTCGAGAGGTGGGCAGCTCAGAGATCATTCACCTCCATTTTGCAGATTAGAAGACTGAGGCCCAAGGGGAAAGGCTAAGGTCAGTGGCAGAGCAGAGCAAGAGACCAAGTGCCCTGACAGTCCACCCAAGGCTCTCCCATGGCACCACACGGCCTCCTTCCCACCCTGTAGGGGCTGAGCAGGCAAGTCAGGTATGGAGGAAAGAAATAACATAGGAAACTGCAAGATCATAGACTTCATTTCCAATCCTCATTCCTGGAGAAGTGCCCCAGAATGGCAACGCCAGCTCAGCTGCCTTTCATCGGGAGGCTGCCTGGGCTCCAGAGCAGCCAATCCAGAATCCCCGCTTGCCAACAATGGGGTATTGATCAAATGGGTTACCGCCCTGCACTCCCGCTTCCCTGCCTATAAGATGGGACCATGCGGCTCCCCAAGACATTGCCGAGCATTGAGATCTGATGATGGATGCACAGCCCCAGCTCAGCACCTGGCTCATTGTAGGAGCTCCCTGGCTTTAGTTCCCTCCACCATCTACATGACCCTGTGTCTGGGAAGGGTCACCTTTGGGCAACACCTCTAGAGCCAGCTGACCTCCCAGTACCATCCACTCAGTTCTGGAACTTGGGCTGAGGAGGTGCCTTGTTCATGCAAATAGTGGTGGGGTGTGAAGATTGACACCCTGAGTCCCTGGGAGCAACCTGGAAGACCAGCTGAGAGTAATTAGCCCTGTCCACCTGCCCACCTCTGGAACATTCTGGTGGGCCACTCAGGTGTATCTGGCAAGGCCCTGGGGCCTGTGTGGAAACATCTAAAGCTTGGAGTAGCCTTGAAGGCTGAAGAATGAAGAGTGACCCCGGGGCACAGGACCCGGCAGGGGGGCCAAAGAAGGGGCCCCTGGGGTGATGGGGACAGTGCTCAGGCCCCAGAAGGAGGAGCAGTAGCAGTCGAGGTTCCCTGGGTAGGCAGAGGGGATCCCACCAGGGAAAGACAAACAGCCAGATGGCAGAGGGAAGGCACCGGCTGTGGCCTCCACTGGGAACATTCATTAAACCTTCAATTAGAGCAGGCCTGCCCCTGTCAGCTCCAAAGGGCGCCCAGGGCTCCAGTTGCCCTGCCCAAACCAGGAGTTAATAACTCACCCTGTAATGGACTCAACAGAGAAACAGCCAGGAGCACCCACTCATCCATCTGCCTGCCTACCAGGGCTCTGGACAGGAGGGAGAGCTGGGGACACCTCTTTGGATCCCTTTATCGCCCAGAAGCCACATCACAGGCCAGCTGGAGATGGGAAAGCACAGCAGTCCCTCTTGTCCCGGGGAACTGGAGTGTTCATGTACTATTCCCAGAAAAGAAGGAAGCAGAATCTCTGCATTTCAGGGCAGGGAGACTCCAGGAAGCTTTATTTACTGTCCTGGATGATTTACTGTGTGTGGTGCTGGGGACAGAGATGGGTAAGACCCCAGCTCTGCCCTCCAGGAGTCCACGTTCAGCTTAGGCAGGGCTGACCAGGGCAGGAAGTAGGAGAGAGAAAATAGACATGAAACTGACCATAACCAGAGGCTTCTATGGCCAATACTGTCAACAACAGCAGCACCTTCCAAGAGGTATGAGAGGAGAGTCTCAGCTCAAGGGTAAGGGAGGCCACACAGAGGTGGCCAGTAAACTGAGAGGTCATATAGTCCCACTCCTTGTTTTACAAGTGAACAATCTGAGGCCCAGAGAGGGCAGGTGGCTGGCACAAGGCCACACAGCTATTCAGGGTCAGAGCCAGAATTAGAACCCTGTCAAGAGTGGGCCTCTCCATGCTAAAGCAGGCAAACTGAGGGCTGGAAAGTCACTTAATTAGGAGATTGAATGGAACCCTCTGTCACCCACCCTGTCCTGAGAAATACTGGCCCTCCAAGGGTCATTTCACATGGCAAGCATTGCCCGAGGGTACACCTGCGGTCTGTTCTACTGAGAGCACTCCGGAGATCAGTAGCTCCCCCAGCCTCCCCTGGGTGCCTGGCTCCTCCTGTCCCTTTCGGCCTGCCCCTTCGGCCTCCCCATCTCCTACTCAGGACCCTCAACCATTCCCCCAGCACCTTGGGCCAAGGCCAACTGGGTGGGCTGCCAAGAATGGTCAAGCTCCAACCTTCCCAGAACTGGCCAGGACTAGGGCTTTTTTTCTTTTTTCTTTTTTTTTTGAAAGGGAGTCTCGCTCTGTCGCCCAGGCTGGAGTGCAGTGGCACAATCTCGGCTCACTGCAACCCCCGCCTCCCGGGTTCAAATGATTCCTCTGCCTCAGCCTCACAAGTAGCTGGGCTAATTTTTTGTATTTTTAGTAGAGATGAAGTTTTGCCACGTTGGCCGGGCTGGTCTCAAACTCCTGACCTCAGGTGATCCACCTGCCTCAGCCTCCCAAAGTGCTGGGATTACAGGCGTGAGCCACCGCGCCCGGCCCAGGGCCAGGCTTTTAAAGCATGGTTGTGACACAACCTGCACCAGAATCACCCAGGGAACTTGTTAAAATGCAGGTTCCTAAGTACTGCCCAGGACCTGGTGATTCAGAATCTCTGGGAGTGGATCATAGGAATCTTGCATTTTAGAATAAACTCCCTGGGTTTTTTTTTCCCCCATAGATGATATTAGTGGATACATAAATGTCGAAAAGTGTAGAAGTAACAGGTGAATTGCTCCATGCATTTTCACAAACTCCACATCTGTTTAATGTCTACCCAGGTAGAGAAATAGAACATTTACAGGCCCTCACAAACCCCTCATGTCCCTTCCAGTTACCAACCTCTCCAAACAAGGCCACTATCCTGACTCCTGACAGCTCAGTTCTGTTTTGTCTGCTTTTGAATTTCACGTGTAGAGAATTATACAGACACCTGTGTCTGGCTCTTTTTTACTTGACATTATTTGTGAGACTCATTCATACCATTATATGCAGTTGTGGTTTGTTTATTCTCACTGCTGAGTAGCATTCCAGCCTATGATTGTACCACAATTTGTATGCATTGTGCTGTTGATGGGCATTGGGCTGTTTCCAGCTTTGGGATATCAAAAGAGGGCTGCCATGAAAATTCGATGACATGTATCTCTGTGGACATTTATATACATTTCTGATGGAGATATGTCGATCAGCAGAATTGTTGCATCACAGATAGGGTTTGCTTGTGTTCAGGTTTAACAAATACAGCTGAACAATTTTCCAAAGTGGCTGTACCAATTTAGACACCCACCTGCAGTGTCTGAGAGTTCCAGTTGATGCACATCCTCGTCAGCACTGGGCGCATCTCTCTTTTCATCTCAGCCATGCTTGTGGGTGTGGAGTGATACCATTTTATGCTTCAACTTGCATTTCCCTGATGACTAATGGTGTTGAGCACATTTTCTTATGTTTATTGGCATTTGGGCATCCTCTTTTGTGAAGTGCCTCTTCAGATCTTTTGCCAACGTTTTAATCAGATTGTCTGTCTTTTTCTTATTGATTTGTAGGAGTTCTTTATATATTCTGGGTTCTTGTCCTTTCCTGGCTATGTGTATTGCAAATATCTTCTTCAACTTGGTGTTAAGGATGTATTTTGATAAACAAATATTTTATTTTAATATAGTCCAAATAATTTTTTTCCTTTTTGAGGTAATAATTTTTGTGTCTTATGTCCAGGTGGTTCTATGCACCTGAAAGTTTGTGGGGGTGGCTGGAGTAGTTCTTCCAGATAGACGACAGGCCTTGTTATTGCCCATCGCCACTTTCTTCTCAGACAGACACAGAATTCCCTTAATCATACGGGCCACACTTGCTGAGCACTTGGCCTGCTTTGGGGCACTTTACATGTGGTAGCAGGCATCCTTGTGGGCATCTATTCAGCCTGAGTCCCAGCTGGAGCCCACTGACTGAGAACTACTCCTGGACTGATGCGCCGTGGTGTGGCAGTCGCAGTGGAACGTGACCCTGGCACGCTGGCCACAGCTGATTGGACACGAACAGATCCTTTCCAAGCTGAACTCATCAGGCTGTCTCTCCTGGGGATCTGGATTTGTCCTGAAGGGCGCTAGACTCAGTTCTGATTGTAGCAAGGAAGAAATGATGAGAACTCAGGAACTGAGGCTGCCATGAGGGCAGGAGAGGGCACATTTGGCCCCACAGCCCTGGAAGCCTGCAGAGGAAGACAGAGGAAGCAGATGTGAGAAGGGTTGGAGTGTGGACACTAAGATACGCTGCACCTCCTGGTTCTTGGCCCTCACAATGCACTCCTGCCCTGGGGGCCCCCAAAGATGCCCAACAGCTTTTCAATAAATTCCCCTTTATGTTTAATGTGAATCCTGTCCTTGCAACCAAGAAAGTCTCATCTAAGGTATGGTGAGCATCTTAAATCTTCAGAACAATGAATTCTTCCCTTTTTAGAGATAAAGAAGCAGACTTGGGCTCAGGGAATGATTGCATTTTAAAAAAACAAATTTGATTCCATCATCTAGCTTTGGATACACTGAGCAAAACACATATGAAACAGGACACTGTTTACTGCAGACCTTTTCAGAGCCTTTGATAGAACGGCACATGGGGATCTGCCAAATGCAGAGTCTCTCTAACTTATCTGACTGTGGAACCTCCTTTTGTAAGAGGCATTGTGTGAGACTAATGTTTTATGGAAAATGCTGTGAGGAACCAAATTTCTTCTCCCTGCCCCAAGGTGTTCTCTCTGGAAGGAGGTGTCCTGGGCAAATACCTAGAAATATTCATCTCCCCAGGTACATGACCCCTCAGTAGATATGATGAGGGAAGGGATCTGTTTTCTAAATCTCTTTCCTGAGGGTTTTTCTAACCTGAAGCAACTGCCCTGGGCCTGGGCCCCGCTAGATTAATCAACTATAGCTGAATTTCAGAACTTTCCAAGTGGTCGGCAGGCCTCATCATGCCTGGGACTCCAGGCTCCACCAAGCCACTGTCATCCCTGGAGCCTAGTCCTTAACCAGCCTGCCCCTTCCCAGTAGGAATGAGGCCAGGAAGGGACAAAAAATAGGAGGGAATCTGGGAAGAAAAGGCAAGGGAGAAAAGGGAAAAAACTGAAGGAAGGGGAAAGGACCGGAGAGGAAGGAAATAGTGAGGAACAGACAGATTCTCAACAGGGGTGCCAGGAGGGTTTCATGAAGGGACTATTTGCCAAAGGTGTGCACAGGATTTTGGAAAACCAATAAAGATGGAGCAGGCTGGGTGTGGTGACTCACATCTGTAATCCCAGCACTTTGGGAGGCCAAAGCGGGCAGATCACCTGAGGTCAGGAGTTTGAGACCAGCCTGGCCAACATGACAAAACCCCATCTCTACTAAAAATACAAAATTAGCTGGGTGTGGTGGTGCACACCTGTAGTCCCAGATAATTGGGAGGCTGAGGCAGGAGAATCCCTTGAACCTGGGAGGCGGAGGTTGCAATGAGCCGAGATTGTGCCACTGCACACCAGCCTGGGTGACAAGAGCAAAACTCTGTTTCAAAAAAAAAAAAAAAGATGGAGTGCACCTAGGAGCCAGCAGCATAGAGAGTCATGACCACCCCTAGGCCTGAAGGGCCAGGGACGGAGTGGACCCGGAGAGGGTGGGTGTATTAGTCTGTTTTCACGCTGCTGATAAAGACATACTCGAGACTGGGTAATTTATAAAGAAAAAGAGGTTTAATAGACTCACAGTTCCACGTGGCGGGGGAGGCCTTAGAATCATGGCAGGAGGTGAAAGGCACGTCTCACACAGCAGCAGACAAGAGAGAATGAGAGCCAAGCGTGAGAGGTTTCCCCTTATCAAATCATCAGATCTCATGAGACCTATTCCCTACCACGAGAACAGTATAGGGGAACTGCCCCCATGATTCAATTATGTCCCACTAGGTCCCTCCCACAACATGTGGGAGTTATGGGAGCTATAATTCAAGATGAGATTTGGGTGGGGACACAGCCAAACCGTATCAGTGGGTGTGGAGGAGCCAGCTGAGGAGTTGCTGCCAGGGCCTTTGGTGCTGTCAGCCCAGCAGGCCCGGATCCACCTCATCCATTGTCCCCCTACCCTCTGATCTCCTGCTGATGCCTCCCACTGGCCAAATCCCATCAGAGGCCGCTGGTCAGGGAGCAGCTGGTGCAGCGGCACACTCACACTTGCAGGGTGGAGATGGGCAGGAGGGCCAAGGAGTTGAGCTCTGGGCCCAGCCCCTGCCTTTGAGGTGGCCTGACTGGCCGAGGGGAATGGAGACTGGCCGAGGGGAATGGAGACTGCCCGGCGTGGGAGGCTTGGGAGGAGGCTGGGGGAAGCAGAAGGGGAGGGAGGAGAGACGAAAATACAGGTCATCAAAAGGGAGGGCCTTGAAAGAGGCAAGAGCAGAGAGGAGCCTCCGGGCTGGAGGCAGCTTTTCTCTGCGCCCTCCTCGATGCACGGGCTTGTTGCCTCTCCCCAAACCCCCAGATCTCTGAGTATCAGAACGGCCCACACTGGGCATGTGAGCGTGGCCCCAGGACAGACAGGGAGCCGGCCTCCTCCCCAATCCTGCCAGCTCCCACAATCGGGTGGGCGGATGGAGCTCCGCTGAGATCAGCTAAACAGGCCCACCTCTGATGTGTGCAGCCCTCCCTTTATGCAAGCCATGAGTGCCTGAAAGGTTGGGAGCATAAATCAATGCCAGGCAAAGGAGTCCTCGTTGAAATTCACCAGGAAAAAATGCATCACTGGGGATCCTAGAGTGAGTTCCTCTCCACAGGCAACAGTTGTCCCCAACGTGGCTCTTGTCTACGAACACATTGGAGCAGTTGAAAGTGGGCCCACTCTGACCATGAAGCTTCATCAGGAGGATGTTCTGGCCATGCCAGGGTGGCTGATGGGCTGCATCTGCCTCCCAGCCCCCCAGGTTCAGGGAAACTTGCCAGCACTCACACTTCCCTCTCTGCTTCTCTCCTCCACGTTCTGTTAACTCCAAGGGGGGAATGTGCAGGTGCCTCTCTCTACCCATTCTGCAGAGAGGTGTGCTGATGGGCGGGCACTCAGAGCCACCTCAGACCTGCCCCTGCCACCACCGAGCCCTCCTTTCTCCACCCCCAGCTCCCCCAGCCTTGTGAGCTCTGGGCCCAGCTCCTGCCTTTGAGGGGGCCTGACTCCCTGACTGGCATGACCTCAGAGGGCCTGGCTGGGTGGAGATGATGGGAGAGACCTCCCCAGTTCACTCGGAGCAACAGCAGCACTTTGGTGAGATGAACCCCAGAACACCAAGACCAACCCAGGGAGAGGGATGTCTGAGGCAGGGAAATCCTTCATGAAGGGAGGCAGCTGCTGTAGATCAAAGCCTGTTTTCTGTGCCTCTACATCATCATTAGCAGAGGGCAGAGGTGGGGGAAGATGGGGGGAGGCACAGGACTGCAGGAGAGCTCTTTGCATCCCCTAGAGTAAAGCTGGTGCCCCTGAGGCATTTAGTGGAGGTGAGGGGGGCAGTGCCAATGCCCTCTGGGTCCAGGAGCTTGTGGAGGCCAGAAGAGGGTCTCCAGGACCAGGTCACATGCCAGGGAGGGCTTCCTGGTAGAGAAAGCCTCTGAGCTGAGTCCTGAGGAGGCACTGGTGGTACCTAGGCCACACTTGGGCAGGCCGACCCTGTGTATTCGGAGTGTCTTCACCTATGGGGGAACTTAACAGAAAGGCAAGACACCGGGAGAGTCTTGAATCGAGAGACCCATCATGAAGTACCCATTAATGATAGACAGATGAGGCAATCAGGGAAGGCTTCCTGGAGGAGGTGAGCCTAAACAAAGCTTGAAAGGAAGGGAGTCAAGAGAGACTGTAGACCTTGGTAGACCCCTCACTTCTGTGCCCTCGTTGCTCCCAGGATCTTTTTCTCTTCAGCCACTGTCTTGGTTTGAAGTTGTATAGTTCTCTAATTGTTATATTAATGTCACTGGACTACAGGCTCCAAGGTTTTGCTCACCATTGTGACATAGTGAATGTTCAATCGATGTTTTTGGAAGGAATAAGTGAAAGGATGAGTGAATGACTATTTGACTAGTCCTAACTTCTATAGTCTGGAAGTGGCATGGGTCTGTCCCATGGAGGGGTGGGAGGCAGTGGGAGGCCCTGGAGATTGTGCAACATAGCTGGAGCTGCACTGGGCTGAACAGAAGATGGTATGGGGCAGTGGGACAATAAGCACAGGGCTCCTTGTTCTTGTTTCCAGGTGGAAGTGGGGGCTGGGAAGCGGGCACAAGGCTAGGACCCAGTGGAGCATGCCATCTGGAACCGTGTGGTGGCTAGAGCTTGCAGGAGATGGGCTTGGAGGGAAAGGGGGCCCAGGATGGAGCCAGACCTCACATAGTGTGCACCTCAACCCCACAGCCCCTCTCCCCAGCCTGGGGTCCTCCAGGAGCTGCTGGACCTCTTTCTCCTATCTCCCCCACTGCCTCCTTGGTCTGATTGTGCAGAGTGATTTGTGGGCCTGACAAGTTGAATTGTGGGTAAAGCGCTGTCCAAATGTGGAGCAAATTGGAACTGCAGCACCAGCTGGCGGGCCATCCATCACGGGAAAGGCTCGTCAGCATCTCACTGCCCTGCCCTGCCTGGGCCCCTCACTGTGCCTGCCCCAGGGGTGAAGGGGTCTCCTCCTCTCTCCATCTAGGGTCTGAGGGAGCCATGGGTAGCATGGGAGTGGGGGCCTGGGACTAGGCACCTAATTGGAAGAGAGACAGGGAGGAGGAGGACTGACCATTCCTTGCATTTGTAGGGTCTCCTTTAGGCTTTTCCATAGCATTTTTATGCTGATGAATTTCACATAAGCCTCCCAAGAGGTGTATTATTTATAAATTGGGAAACTGAGGCACAGTACAATCAGGTGACAGGCCCAACCTTGCACTGCATTAACAGAGACTGGAGCATGAAATTTACTGCTGGAATACCTGGAATTCTTAACAAAGCAGTAGTTTCTTGCAACACAGAAGAATTCAAAAGCAAACAAATATTCCATCTGGTGCAACTCCTAGTTCCTGGAGCTGACACCTTAGTGGCTCCATTATGGACCGATGAGGTGAAGGAGTCGCAAAAACACCTATAACCTGCAGGCCCTGCCTTGAGGGACTCGCTCTCTGTGCCAGGAGCTGTTCCCATTCTCGGAGAACCCTCTCCCTGCCTTTGCCCTGCCCAGCCTCGGGCACCCCATTCCTCAGTCCATGTGACGCAGCTCCTGGCCACAGCTGATTAGGCCAGAGGCGGTCACCTGAGCCAGACTATCTCCTCATAGCCTGGCCCTGACCTCTGACTTGGGACCTGCCTGAAAAAGATGAGCTATGCCAATTAGATGCAATGAGTTTGGAACTGGGATCTTGAGCAACCCAATCAGGTAGCAGAGTGAGCCAAGCTGAAAGGTCCCAGGTAACCTCAGGACTCATCTTTCTCAGAGGCCAAACTATCCAGACCCTGCTTACTTTCCCCTGCCTCTCCCTTAACTCCGGATCCAGAAACCTGTGCATGTGCGTGGAAGAGGGGAGGAAGATGCCACACTTGCTCTCTGTCATACCACATGCCCCCAAGCTACCAAACTGTTTATCCACATGAGTCATTTCCGTTTCCCCTCGAGGCCTGGGTTTGGAAACTCAGAACCCAAG
This sequence comes from Hylobates moloch, assembly GCF_009828535.3. NCBI lineage: Eukaryota > Metazoa > Chordata > Mammalia > Primates > Hylobatidae > Hylobates > Hylobates moloch. Next base: position 32,367,039 of record NW_026652295.1, on the reverse strand, counting down.
CACAGACTGCTGTCTCTCTCTTTATGCTGAGTCATCCCTTCCTTGAGACAACAGCTGAGCTGTCCTGCTGACTACTGAACGGAAGCTGCCAAGGTTGGGGATGGAGAGGAGCTGTGGAATATGAATTAACATTCCCATATGTTATCCTGTCACACAAGGTTACCTGTGGCCCAGGACCCCAAATGCAGAAGCATCAGGAAGGGAGAAAGCTCCCCTCTGCATAGGAGGGGTGTGTGTGTGTAGGGGAGCCCTCTCTGCAGACCTCTGTGCTCCCGATTTCATTTTTGTGGAGCCCTTCCTGGCTGCCCTGACCTGGGCCTCTCATGACCTGTTAGATTAGTGCTAAAGGTCCGACTGTTCGTACAAAGTGCGTTTGTATCTGTTTCAGTCAGGGTTTAAGTGCAGGAAACAGAAGGCATGTGAGGATTTTAAGCAGAGAGGCAATTAACATGGGGAATTAGGTGCTTACAAAGTAATTGGAGGTGCTGTAGCAGTCGGCATTAGGCTTGCATCCAGGAATGAGTATGGAACGGCTGAACTGGCCCCATCAGGAAGGGGAGGAATCAGAGCCACCACCGGACACACCACTCTAGCTGTCATCCATCGTCTGAAGCTGCTGTCACCACCATATGATGTCTGGGCCCCATAAAGCTGGTGCCTGGACATTGGAATGCCATGAAGGAAAATTCGTGTGTCCATGAGCCTACCTGCCACTGGCAAATAGCTAACGGATAAGGAAGCTGGCTCTGTCTCACTTCCACCCTGCAGGCCTCATGTGGGTGTCTGCATTCAGCAGAACCTAGCTCATGAACGAAAACCCTAGGTGCACGGGAGCCACTCTGTTTTTAGCTTTGTAGCCTCTGCAGCCGCAGAAGGCATGGAATGGATGCTGAGTCCAAGCACATATCTCAGAGCCCAATTCCAGATTCCCAAGAGACCCCACAGGCCGACGTGGCCCATCTTTTGCAGCCAGTGTGGGCTGACTGCCTTCAGTTAGGGCCTGGCCTGGGGGAGGCTGTGTAAACACAGGAGGGGCAGTGGAAAGGGAGCGGGGACTGAAGAGTGAGGTGCGTGACTCTGAGTGTGTGCGCATGTATGCACGTGCATGTGCCTGTCTGGGGAAGAGGAGTGGGGGTGGATCTTAGGGGCTGTGAGATGAAGCCCAGTTCTCCCTACATTCTCACAGGGCCTCTTATAACAGGAACAGCCAGCAGCCACGGAGGCTCCCATCCAGTGGGGAAGTCAGTGGTGGGGTGGACCTCACCCACTCCCAGTCTCTGCCTACCCTGGGTCAGCACAGCCATCTCTGATCAGCTCTCAGCGGAGGCTGAAGTCTTTGTCTCTCCTTGAGCTAATTTCTGGGGATCCCAGCATCTTGTATTAACAAAACCGGGGTACCTAGAATGTCCCTCTCTTCAAAATACAGTTGTGACACAAACACCGTGGCTGCAGGTTCCCTGGGGGAATCTTTGCTGTGGTGAGGTGCATTGAGGCTCAGTTCCCCCTGACAGGGGGCCCTGCCTGCAGGCCACTAGCCCAGGGCAGGACTGAGGGGTTGAGAGATGCCAATCCCAGGAGCTGCTCGGCCTTGTGGCTGCAGCTCCCTCAGCAGAAACCCTTGCCTGTGGAACTGCTCTCTCCCTTTTGCTTGTTAAAGAGTTCGTCTGCTGCCACTCCCCGCTCCTGGAAGGTGAAGGAACTGCCACTACGGAGGTGTGGGGAGGCGGGAGGGAGCACACACTCCAGGCCAAACACCCGCCTGCCCTGGCATGCAATCAGCAGGGAGACCAGGGAAAGGGAGGCTGCATTCCACAATGTGTCAGGAAGACAAGACAGGCTCTCTCTGCTCCTCTGCCTTGGAGAAGACCTTAGGCCAGTCTGACTTCAGGGTCGACTTGGCCAGAGCCTCACAGAGCCTCAAAAGCTAATGAAGGACTCATCCCCATCGCCTCAACTCAGGATGTCTCCAAGGGAATGCCCCCTCCTCCCTCTGCCCCCAAACTACTGCCTCCTCCCACCTGCCCTGTCTGTGTCACAGCCCCCTCCCCAGTCTCTGAGACCTGCTGCTCCATCCCCTGAGAGTTCTCTCAGATGTGGCCCTTGCTTGTCATTCCTACCTTTCAACTCACTCCTCTACCTTCATCACCACACCAGCCACCTCCCCCAGGCCTCCCTGCAGCTCCCCTCTCTCCTGTCCCTGGAGGGTTCCCCTGCTGAACACCCCTGGATACCTCCCATCCCCCCATGACCTGCTAAATGGAGCCCCAGTGCCTCAGCCTTGTCTCGGAGGCTTTCTGAGGCTCACCCCTGGCAAACTGTTCCAGGCTATCTCCCACACACACCCACATTCTTGCCAAACTATATTATGCATCGATTCTTGAATAGTGGGCACAGGATGGAAGATGGCTAGTTAGAGCCCTCTCCTGAGACTTTTGCCTGAAATGGTCCTCTGGGATTTGAGCTGTAAGGACGGTGTGGTAGACTGAAGAAAATGCCTCTCTCCCAAAGATAGATGCACTTCTTAATACTTGGAACCTGCAAATACTACCTTACATGCCAAAAGAGCAAATGTTGCCTTATATGGCAAAAGATGTAATTAAGTTAAGGATCTTGGAAGGAGAAGTTTATTCTGGATAATTTGGGTAGGCCTTGAATGCCATCACAAATATCCTTTACACACACAGAGGGAAGTTAGAGACAAAGGAGAAGGCAATGTGAAAACTGAGCAGAGAGAGATGTGGCCACAAGCCAAGACATGCTGACAGCACCAGATGCTGAGAGAGGCAAGGCATAGCCTCTTCCCTGGAGTCCCCAGAAGGCATGTGGGCCTGCAGACAACTTGATTTCAGACTTGTGGCCTCCAAAACTGTGAGAGAATAAATTTCTATTGTTTGAAGCCACCAAGTTTCTTGTAATTTGTTATAGCATCCCCAGAAATGGATACAGATGGTGAGTGCTGGAGCTGCTGGAGCCATTTTGTGCCATGTGGAGAGGATGTGGGAAGCCTGAAGCAGATCCAGAAGAAAGCAGAGCTGAGGGATAGAGAGGGGCACAGGGGTCTGGGTAGAGCCCTGAGGACACTGGGTCACCCTGCAGGCAGCCTTCCCTCCTTAGCCTTTTCAGCAACATAAGCCAACATGTTTCCCCTTTTACTTAAGCCAGTTTGAACTGGTTTTCTGTCACTTGCAGCCCAAAGCGTTCTGACTAACACTCTCACCCAGTAATTATTACAAGCCTTAAAAATAGCTCAAATCTTTGACCCAGTGATCCCAGCTTTCTGCCCTAAGAAAATAATCTTTATAAGGACAGTCACAGCAGTGTGAAAAAATAGAAACAACCTATATATGCAACCACAGGACATGCATTCATAAATTATGGGGGGATATTATATAACTATTAAAACTAGTTTTCATGCTTATTATAAAATAATAAGTGAAAGGCAGGACAGCAATAAAAAATACATGCACACACATAAACATACATTTGTATATTTAGATATAAAAAGAATAATCTCCATTTTAAAAAATTTTGCTTGAGATAATTTTTTTTTTTTTGAGACAGAGTCTTGCTCTGTCGCCCAGGCTGGAGTGCAGTGGCATGATTGCTTGAGATAATTTTTAAGGCAACAAAGCATTACACATACAGTTGAAATCCTTTGTGTACCTCCCCTCGATTTCTTACACAGCCTCCGTCCCTCTCCAAAGGTAGCTACCTTATCTAAGTTGGTATCATCTCCATGTATGATTTTAAATACTGCTTATGTATGTATCCATAAGCAATGCATTATATTTGCACGTCTCTACACTTTAATCTGTAGGATGAGGCTTTCTGCAACTTGTCTTTTCTCCACCAACCATATGTTTTGCTTTCAGTCCATCTTGATAACATGTTCATTAATTTTAGCTGCTGTCAACAATTCCTTTTCGGAGTGTCCCACACTTTACTTATCCCTTCTCTGGTTAATAAACGCTGAGCTCATTGGCAATACTTCTTACTCTAAAATGCTGCAGCTCTTATGGTTCCTTGTGCACACACGTGAGATTGTCCCCAGGGGTCTAGACCACAAGCGCAGTAGCTGGTGCAGGGCGTGTGTGTCTTCTTCCCTACAAGGTGCAGCTGAATTGTGCTCCTAAGGAGTGGTATTAAGAGTGAGTAGTTGGCGGGGCGCAGTGGCTCACGCCTGTAATCCCAGCACTTTGGGAAGCCGAGGAGGGCAGATCACGAGGTCAGGAGATCAAGACCATCCTGGCTAACATGGTGAAACCCCGTCTCTACTAAAAATACAAAAATTACAAAAATTAGCTGGGCGTGGTGGCGCGTGCCTGTAGTCCTAGCTACTCGGGAGGGTGAGGCAGGAGAATTGCTCGAACCCGGGAGGTGGAGGCTACTAACCTGAGATCGTACCACTGCACTCCAGCCTGGGCGACAGGGAGAGACTCCATCCCCCCGCCCTCCCCCCCAAAAAAAGAGTGAGTAGTTTCCATTTTCCACATCCTCAGTAGGGAGACGTTTTTATTTTTGACAATCCAACGGGTAGGAAATTGTATCTCGCCATGTGGTTTGATGTACACTTCCCTTTTTACAGGGCTCTCCATACACATTCATGTCCCCCTCAGTTTCCTCTTCTGTTCAATGCTTTTGACCACTCTACTGAGGTATTTGTCTTTGAATGGAAAACATATTCACATGAATTACACTCAAATGTCAACAGTGTCTTAACACTTTTTATTTCTCTTTTATAGTAATAGGACACTTCGTTTGTGGTGGCCCTGTCAGCGTCCCCTGTCTGGAAAACACCCCCTCAGCTTCCCACCTGCTCTGGCCAGGTGGTCCAAATTGGAGCCCAACTCTCACCTGATCCTGCCCCACAGGCCACAGGGATTGGTCCAGGGTTAGGCATGTGACCCAGTCAGACCAATCATAGCCCCTCTCTGGGCTTTTTAACTGGAGCTGGAGGAGAGCAATTCTTTCCTGGTTGATCATGAAAATATGAGGACATGAGGCCAGTATTCCTGCTTCATAGAGACAAACAGCCTGCGACCAAGAAACAAATACCAAGGGAGAGAGGAAGGGAGTGAAAATGGAAAGGGCTTGTAGGCAACCAGACCTACCACACGTGTCCAGACACGCCGCGGCTCTGAGCTCCACTGACTGGCACAGACTCGGAGGATGAGGCCTGGCCAGAGACCTGCCCCTACCATCAAGGGTAGCCAGCCTTCTGCAGGGCGCCCACCAGGCTCTGATGCCCAGGGTTGGGGAAGACCCTGGCTCTGACCCTTTAAATCCAGGGCTGCAGAGAAGGCTGTTCCTGACGCTGAAGCAGTAACACTAACCAATTCCCAGCAGGGCTTCTGTACAGGGCCTGGGCCTGCTCACCCGTGGGGAGGCGCTGGCCAAGGGCATCCCTCGCCGCTCGCTCCTAGCCCCGCGGGCGTCGAACGGCCCCTTCCCACTGAGTCAGAGGCCTAAAATAAGGAGCGTGTTCCAAAAGATGTGGCTTATGGGAAAACTTCAGCCAAATCAATTAATGATAAAACCTTTGAGCAAACACAGCTACTTTTATCATTTTAGAATGTTGTGGTTGGAGCAGCAAATGAAATTAAATTAAAAACACAGAGACTTCGGGTCAGAACCCCAGCCGCTCTTGTTGGTTTTTAATCTCCTATTAAACGATATCTCTTCTGATGGCTTTTGTCAGCTTATTTAATGTAATAACCCAGGGCATGTGGCCCGCTGACCTCCTCATTCCCCCCACATGGCTAAGGGGGAGGGTACCGCTGGCAGCCATGTCCACCCACAAGCTTAAAATGGGGATGGGCAGGTGGGCAACAGTCAAGGGAGCGGCAAGGGGCCACAGAGGACCCTGGAGACTGAACTTCACTAGGGCTCTGTAGGCAAACATAGGGCAGTGAGGTGCCCCAAGGCCGCCTGCTTAGTCCCCTCCATTACAGACGAGTCACCTGGAGCCCAGAAAGCAAAAGCTTTCCCAAGTCACATTCAGAGCCAGGTCTGGAACCCAGGCCCCCTGACAGCCAGCCCACAGCTCAGCGTCCAGGAAAAGGGCTGAGTGCAGGGCTGGGAGTCAGGTCCTCAGTTCTCCACCCCCTCTCAGGGCATTAGTAGTGGGTCTTAGGCAGCTCAGTCTGGAAGACAGAATCAGAGTCCCAGTCCCCAGGAGATCCTGGCCTGATGGGAGAGGCCGTTCCCATGCTCGGGGACTTCCCAGTGTGAAGATGGAGACACAACCCTGCCCTCAGGAAACTCCCAGTGAGATGGAGACACGGGCAAATACAGATGGCCAAGGAAATTGTTTCGGTGAGAACAAGAAAGGGTGGCTTGGAATGTATGTTGGCTTCACCAAGGAAGGCTTCTTGGAGGAGGCAGAGAAGGAGGCAATCTCAAGACAGCTTAGGCAGAGGATTTGTGGCAAGAGAGAGAAGCTGCAGTGGGTGAGGGAGAAGAGACACAGGGTGCATTTCCTCTATAAGTTGCCTGTACTCACACACAGGCACACACAAACATGCAGGCCTGTGTGCACACACTTATGCCTATGTGTACATACAAAACCATGCACTCAAAACCACGAGCTGACATACCAGGCATGAGGACACATGGGTCTTCTCTTATCATCATGCATGCATACACATGTACATACACACATGCATTTATGCACATACACCTATACATGCAGTCATACAGACCTACACGCTGGCCAGGCCCAGGCTTTGTATGAAGTTCAAATACGCTCTGTCTGCTCTGCTCTGCATATAGGTATGGGGGCCTGCACTGCCCCCAGCCATGCCTGGGGCCCCCAGCAGCTGTACTGCCTGTTAAAAGTTCCTGAGCCCCCCTGCCTGGGCTCTGTCAGCAGCCCTGCCCCTGCCGTGGTCCTGCCCCCTGGTGTACCTGCTGCCTTCTCCCCAGCAATGTGGGTGGGCAGGGAGCTGGTCCTGGCCAGGAGGACACTCCTAGGGGAGCTTCCTAGAGCTACCCACAGGCTAGGGAGAGGTCTCCAGGGCTTGTCTGGGCCACTGCCCAGCCTCAGAGCAGGACGCTCCTTCCCTTGGCAGCCACTTGCTGCATCCCTCCTTTCCCTCAAGGTCTCTGACCAGTCAGGTTCTTTCGAAGACAATTCAGAGGAAGATTATGTGCAGGAAGTTTGCTGAGAAGAACATCTGTGGAGAGTGACGCAGGCAGGACTGGGCAGACAGAGGGGCTGGGCTGCCCTGTGGTCACAGCAAAGGCCTCAGCCACCCCAGGGAGGACAGAGGAGGGGAGGAGGCTCTGCAGCCTGTCCCACATGGGGCAAGGGGATCTGCCTTCACACTGGTGCGTTTACCAGCCGCTGGAATGCTGGCTGTCCCCAGAAAATGCTGCAACCTCAAAGGAAGAGACCAAGGATAACCACAAGGAAGAGGAGCTCAGCTTGGCGCAGTCAGCCATCCACGTCCCCCGTGGCTGGAGAATGGGCACTGGGGTCCTGAAGGGAGGTACGTGGGCAGCACCTAGGTGGCCACTGTAGTCTCCAAAGGATGAGGCGCCCAACCCCCTCCTGCTGTAGGCCTCACTCAAGTCCCTCCTGCTGCAGTTGAAGTCCCCTCTCTTGAGTCTTTCTGCGCCCTGCTCCCCTGTCTGTCCCTCCCATTCCATGCCATTGCCTTACGCTGGTGTGGACGGCTCCACATTGCAGGCTTCAGATTCCCTCGCAGGAAGCCAGAGGGTGAGGCTCCCTCCAGCACCCTCTCTCTCGCCTCTCCTGAGGCCCTAAGTCACCTCTGAACACAGGGGTGCTGAGTCATGGGCGAAGCAGTGAGGACACCCCCTCTGACTGCAGTCCTTCATGACTCAGAGCAGTGGGATAGGGGCCGAGTCTGATTTGCTCTGGGCTGACAAGACAGCAGTGTGGGCTTGTGACTATCATTCAGCAGGCTCTGTGGGTAGCAGAATGACAGGATCCCCTCTTACCTCAGTCCTCTGTTGATGTCCCCACCACCCGTTTACTCACACACACAGTGCTGGCGGGAGTAGGAGCTGAAAGCCTTTGGATTCGAAGCACACTTTTCATTTCTTCTCCAGGGAAAGTGTGAGCTAGAGAGTGCTGGCTTTGAGAAGAAGGGGCTGTTCCACCTAGACTCTATTTCATCTGTCCTAAGGAACACATTTGTTTCACACTTTAATATCCCTGAAATTGAAATCTGTCTAACAATTGCTGGCATATCCTAGTTTAATCAGCAGCATTTTCCCCCTTCATGGTAAAATAATGGTTCCTTTAAAAATCACTGGTATCCTAGATTTGATGAGACTGGTACTTTGCATCCACCTGGGAGGCAATGCCGACCTCCCCACCCAGGGAGATGAGGGAGGCGAGGGAAGGAGACCGGAGGCTGGGCTGCTTTCAGCACCCAGGGAGGTGAGGGAGGGAAGGGGAGGGGACAAGAGGCTGGGCTGCTTTCAGCACCCAGGGAGATGAGGGAGGGGAGAGGAGGGGACAAGAGGCTGGGCTGCTTTCAGCACCCAGGGAGGTGAGGGAGAGGAAGGGAGGGGACCAGAGGCTGGGCTGCTTTCAACAGTCCCTGCATCAGGCTTTCACTGGGCAGCTTCGGGATCTCCTGCAGGCAGATGAAGAGCAGAACCATGTTTTGGAGCCAAACAGAAAATTATTTTTGGAGACTCAGGGCAGAAGTTTACCTCTAGTGCCCTGCAGACCTCAGCTGCTGGTGGCCAAGGTCCTCCTTTTGAAGCCTAAATAAAAGTAGCTGAAGCTAGTCCAGCCTCCGCAGCTGGGGCAATGACAGCGAAGTGAACGTGGGTGCAGATGTTCCAGGGAAGAGGGCTTGGAGCTGCAGCTCCAGGCGAGGCCTGTTGAAGTGTTAATGCGCACCGTATTGAAGTGAGAGAATTAGCCCCATGGGGCAGCCAAATGTAAAAAGCCTGGAAATTTAGAAAGAAAACGCTGCCCTGGAGGAGAGGCAAGATGGGAGAGCTCCAGATGCTGAGCTGAGTGGAGGAGAAGCACGTTCTGGACCTCATCTGGCACAAGCAGCAGGGAACCCCTGACAGTGCACTCAGATGCTGGTTCTCACCGCTCCCCTAGAGGCTTGGTGAGCTCCCAGATGGCCATCTCAGCAGACTCCTGTGGGGCAGGTGGCAGGAGGATGATGCTGAGATCTATGCCTCCTTCAACAAGCAGCAGAGACAAGAGAAAGCTACTTTGGCCACAGGGGCAGGGGCAGGAGCAGGTGTGAGCCAGCATCTCCAGAGGGAGACTCCAGGCAGAGAGGAGGCTGAAGGACCTGCCTGGCAGTGTAGGCTGAGAGCCCCACTGTGCGAGACACTATGCTCCCTCCTCACCCCCTCCAGCCTGAGCGGAAGCAAGGGGCTCCGGGAAGCCTGGTTTGCAGGAGAAGGCCAGGAGAGCAGGGCCCTGGAGCCCAAGCCCTGCAGGACGCCTGGCCAGCCCAAGCCAGCTTCATTCATTCCTCCACCCCATAAATACCTGCTGAGTAGTGAAGCAAACAGGCAAAACAGACTCCTCTGAAGGAGTCTACATTCTAGTGAGGGGAGAAATACATTAAACAAAATAAACATAGAATGACATTGGTGCTAAGCACCACAGAGAAAAATACAACAGAATAAGGAGGTTGGAACAAACAGGAATACTGCTTTCTACCACGTGGGCCGGGAAATCCCTCTGGACACATGTGACCAGAGACCTAAGTGAAATGAGGGCAGGAGCCTTGGGGGCATCTACGGTAAGCTTTCTTCCACGCAGCATGCCAAGCAGTGGTGCAAAGGCCTCGCCAGGGCGGGACTCGGATGATTCCAGACTAAGAAGCAGATCAGGGCTGGAGTGGAAGGAGGCAGTGAGCGAGAGGGAGGTGGGCGCGGGGAGGGAAGTGGCATCCAACCCCACAGGGCTTTCTGGGCCATGGAAAGGACTTTGGCTTCCACTCTGAGTGGAAGGGGAGTCTATAGAGGGTTTGAGCAGCACGGTGTGGCCTGACTTCGGTTTTAACAGGATAACAGCAGGGGCAAAGGGCAGGTGGCAGGGATGCTGTTAGAAAGCCATTGTAATCTCCAAGCAAAAGATGACAGTGGCTGGATTGTGGATATATTTAGATGGCAGAGCTGACGAGATTTGCTGACAGATTGGATTCGGGATGTGTTCCAGTTATCTATTGCTATACAACAAACCACCCCGGATCCTTGGTGGTTTAAAACGACCACAGGCACTTATTTTGCTTATGAATCCGCAAAATGCGGACAGGGCTCAGTGGGGAAGGCTCCTCTCTGCACCACATGATGTCAGCAGGGAGGCTTGGGAAGCAGGGTGAGTCCCATACAGCTGGTGGGCGCAGGCTGATGGCTGCAACTGGGGCTTGGCCTGGCCCATCCACCCGAGGTCTCAGCCCCTCCTCATGTGGGCCTCTCCTGGGGCTCCTGGGTTCCAAGAGCAAGCATCTCAGGAAGCCAAGGCAGAAGCTGCAGGGCTTCTTACCATCCAGCCTCGGAAATCCCAGAACGTCACTTCCTACTGCCTTCTATTGGTCAAGTGAGTCGCCAAGCCTAGCCCTGATCAAGGGGAGGGGAATTAGACCCCACCATCTCTCAGCAGGGAGAACAAAGAACTTGTGGCCATCATTACTCTGCCATACAGTGTGAAAGAGGTGAGGCGAGGGTGACTCCAGGATTCTTGGCCTGAGCCACTTACGTCCTGGTGTACACCACTAGTGAAGCAACTGCTTTTCACTCACTTTACCCTCCAGAGGTCGAGCTGTGGGCCTTGTCCAAGCCCCCTCCCTCACAGGTCTTGTTTCTTCCTGTCAAATAAAGGGTTTGAATGGGAAGACAGTTTTCCCTTCCAGCCCGGGGACACCAGCAATAGGGCTGGGAGCAGCTTCCTTATGGGGCCTAGGAGACGAATGCCCCCTCCTCCCAGGAGCTACTCTTTGGGAGGCCTGAGACAGGGCTGGGGTGGCTGGCTGGGAGGCACCACAGAGCAGGGGCCTGGCCTGCAGCCGTTCCCCTCCGTATCCTGCCTCTGCCTCTGGGCCAGAGCCAGCCATGTGTCCTACCTACACTCAGGAAAGAGGTGGACAGGCCCTGCCCATGAATGCCAGGTTCTGGTTTCCAAGACTTTATCTCTCGGGGCATGGCCAGGAATCAGGAGACCCAGAGGCAATCAGCCGAGCACCTGCCCACTGCGGCCCCACTCTGAGCCAGGCAGCCTGGGTGGGGGACTCTGACATGCTTTTCCTGACGCAGAAGAGGGCCAGGAGAGGGGGTTGCTGCCCATGGCTGTGAGCACACGGCTCCACCCAGCCTGGTCCATCGCCCTGCACACACACCTGGGATGGCTGAAGGGTATATGTCTCCCTCCTGCAGGCAAGACTAGCAGAATATGGACTCCCCACCCTGAAGAAAAGACTCCAGCACAAACTCTCATGTGCCCATGAATGTCCTGAGGTATATCCTTAAAATACTGAAGCTGATTCAAAGGTTCTGCATTTCTACCCAGTCCCCAGGTGATGCCAATGCTTCTGGGCCACAGGGCAAGAGGCTGTTCTAGCCAGATCTGCGGCTTCCCAGGTGGACACCCCAGAGGACTGCAATACAGACAGCCTGGCTAGAGGGACCATTGTCCAGGCCCTCATCTCACAGATGAGATGGACAGCAGCTGTGGCACGCCAAGCACCTACAATGCCACCATCACCAGCTGGCCTCTGGAGCGAGAACACACAGGTGGATGGGCTCTGTGACCTTGGGCAAGTTCCTTTGTCTCTCTGGGTCTCTTTGCTCATCTGCAAAATGGAAAGAACCCTGGAAAGTGGGAGAGAAGGAAGGGTCGGGAGAAAAGGGAGAGGAGGGATGGGGAAGAGTATTGTGCAGGAGACCCGGCGGAGCATTGAAAAGGAGAGGTGAAGGGAGGAGGGGGCAGAAAGAGAAGGGAGGGGAGGAAGGGGCAGGGCGAAGGGAGGCAGTCAGGGAACCTTGAAGGCAAGGGGACTCAGCCAGAGTCATAGCTGTGGGATGGTGGGAGAAGGAGAAAGTGAGGAAGAGTCTGGGGCTGGGGAACAGGGACGGCCTGAGTGTCATGGAGGAGGTGGGCAGGGAGGGTGGGCCCGAGGGTGATGCAGCGCTCTCCCTTCGTCCCAGGCTCTCAGGTGCCAGGGAGAAATGAAATTCTAGCTGCAACCCTTCTGGGAAACATCCTGCCTTTTCATTTATGGGGAATAAGTAGAAAAATGACTAGAGGAGGTGCCACCACATTATTATTATTATTATTATTATTTGTTGTTTTTTTGGCAATTGCGGCAAAAATGTCTTCTCCACTGGGAGCGGAAAGCCCATCAGGGTGGTTATGTAATGGCCAGCTGCCTTCATCAGGCCCAGCACCCGCAAGTCTTCCTCCACAGGGCCATATTTAACCCGGGGTCCCTGAGGCCCAGACATGCCTGCAGTCCTGCAATGAGCTGCAGGGTGGAGGTAAAACACCCACCACCAGGCCTTTCTCTGGCAAGCCTGGCCCTGGTTCCACCTAGCTCCACAACACAGCCCTGAGAAGGGACACTGAGGCACAGAGACTTCTCAACCCCTTTCTGGACCACCAGACCCACTCATTTGTACTGGCTTTCCCCACCCACTCAGGGGCTTCCTGGGACCGGAGTTGACCTGGGGCCTCCTTGAAGAAAAGAGAAATGGCTCTCTGTGCCTTCCTATAGCCCGCTCCCCCAGTGAAAACGTTCTCTTTTGATTTTTGTCCGAAACAGTTCTTTGTTGTCTAAGACTAGGAGGGGACAGAAAGGAGAGGACGGTGGCAGTGGGAGGGGGACGGGGGTCTTTGCAGGAAACAGAGGAATGATGTCAATATGCTGCCAAGGGTAGAGGCTGTCATCACGGGCCTTCACAAGGCACTGTGGCAGTGAGGGTGCAGTGTTACACAGGGTGTAATTCATAAGGGCCCAAACCCAGCAGTGCCTGCGGAGCTCAGCCCAGGGGCTGGGGTGGCCCATGCCCTCCTCCAAGGGGGAGCAGCCCCTGCCACCCTTGGCGCACACTGTACCTTGACCTGGAATGCCCTTTCCCTCCCATGCAGTTGTGACTTTACTCATTTCTCAAGGCTCAGCACAGATGCCACCTCCTCTCCGGAGCCTACTCGGAGCCTTCCAGCCTAGGTCTCCCACCTTCCCTGCGCTGCCCGAAGCCAGCTCAGAAATGACATCCTGTCCATGGAAGAAACCCACCATGCCCTGTGGCTGATCTGGCCTCTTTCTCCAAACACACTGGGAGCTCCTTAAGGGCAGAGTGGCCCTCGACCTGGCTCCTGTGTAGAGCCCTTGGCAACTCCCTCTTCCCGTTTCATAAGAGGAGCCTCACAACTCTGGCACTTCCGTACCCAGCTTCCTGGCCCTAAGCGCGGAGAGCCGGAGAGCTGCTGCCTCATTCCCCTGCACGGCCCTTAGCCCCCCTGGCTCTACATAGTTTAGCTCTTTTTTGGTTTATTGTCTATTTCTCCTGACTAGAATGTAAACTCCGTCAGGGTGACTGTTTTTGTCTGTTTTCTTCTCTGCTCTATCCCCAGCATCTAGAACAGTGCCCAGCACAGAGTAGGTGCTTAGTAAATGTTTTTGTTACACCCAGCTCTTTACAGAGTGAATTATGCAGTAGAGTTTTTCCTTGCCTTGATCCACACACATGCAACAACCGAGGGGAGGTAATTTGTTCTGCACTGGAAAGCCCAGGGGAGAAGGGAGGTCTTTCATACCACTTTGAGGTCTCATCCCTTTTCCTAGAAAATCTGGAAACTGGTAGCATCTCTCCATAGAATTCTCTTTATCCAGAGCATAAGCCCTCAGAGAGCTCCAAGAACAAATATTTTTTGCTCACATCTTTTTTGGAAAACATTCAGAGAACACCCCACCTTTTTGAGAGGAGAGAAGTACAGTGACTCCCCAAGTGTCACCACTCAGCAAGTCAGTGGCCCAGCCAGAGCCACCCCCAGCGCCAGGCCAGGGGACTGGCCATGCCCACACTGGCTCTCTCTGCCACCCACTGAGGCTGAGAGAGGCAAAAGACCAGGAAAGGGGCTGACTTTGGAGTTTTGATCCAAAACTGGGGCTGGGGCTCTGGGGAAGGCCCCAGGCCTAGGAGCTTCTGCACAAATAGAGCTGGTTCTCAGGCTGGAAACCAGACCTCCTGGGCGGGCGCTCTCACCTGCAGCCTTGTGAGAGTACCACCTCCTGGGCCCCAAGCATGGGGTTCAGTAGGAATCTGCATTCCTAACACACCACTGGCTTAGAGAAAACACTCCCAGCTCTTCCTAGGCTCACACTGGGGAATTTGACTGGGAATTAAGCTGTGTGAGGGACCTTTGCTTTGTATTTATCCACTTAGGCATTGTTATGAACATTTAAATACCTGTAGAGATTATTTTTGTAATAGTTTTCAAAGTTTTAAAAGAAAATGAACAATTCATGCATGGTGTGAATGGCAATTATCTATTCAACCTAACAAGCATTTATTATGTGCCTACTGTGTGCAGGCCAAAATTTTAAATGAATACAAGGCAGTCCCCATTGTCTAGACACAAATCCGTGATGGGGAGTGAGACAGATAAAACAGCATTAATAGAAAGGAGGAGGAACCATGCTAGAGGTGTTTACAGATACAATGGGGACACAGGTGGCAATTAATTCCACCTGAAGAATCAGGAAAAGCAGCCAGAGGAAAGGTACCATTTTCACTCAGCCTTGAAGGACCCCAGCCAAGGAGAACAGCATGAACACAGCCTGGAGAAAGGCAGGATCTGCATTTTTAAGGAACTGGACCAAAAGCCTGGGGTGCTGGGTGGCCTCAGATATGGGGGTTGGGAGACACTGGAGGTGGGCCAGAAAAAGCAGGTGGTGGGCAGGTGCTGAAAGTCCGTAAGTGGCTGTGACTTCACGGAACGCTCTCAAAGTCCTGAAGCAGAAAGAGGAGCCATCAGGCATTCAGAAGCAAGGCTGAGGGTGGATGGGCTGGCAGGAGGAGGAGAAGAGAGGCTGGAGACCAGAGAGAAAGCAGGTGCAGACATCCCGGAGAGGGGTGATGTGGTCCTGGGTTGGGGACAGTGGAGCAGCAGCACTGGGAACAGACATTGTTGACTCCTGGCCTCAGGGAGGAGAAGGGAGAGGGAGGGGTCGATATGCCCTGAAGTTCCCAGCTCGGCCACAGGGATGTGCCAGCACTGGGACCTGTATCACGTGGTCCCGCCCTATTTCCCCAGCCACAGTTGGTTGGTCCATGTCCAGACACCTGATCCAATTAGGTGACGAATCCAGGGGTGAGAGGGGCAGCACTGAGACTCTGCCAGAGACCTGCTCTAGAAGATTCTTTGCAAAATATGTATAACTAAGGTCTCAGCCTTGATACCTGCACCCTCTTGGTCCCAGCACGGGACTGGGGACTCAACCCGGTAGTCAGAGGAAAGGAGGGCAGAAAGGGCTAGTGCAATCCAAGAGGACCTCCTAGAGGAGACAGCTGGATTTGGATGGGCAGAAGGAAAAGCAGAAGCCATGCAGGAGCACAGGACCAGGCAGGCCCTCAAAGTCCATCTCTTCCTCTCCAGCCCTCTTGGGGGAGGAGCCCCAGTGCAGCCCAGCACCTCTGGGAAGGGGCTCCAACTCCCTGCTCCTCACCCCTCTAGCCTGGGGTCCCAAGAATAGCTCTGGTAGGGAGTGTGTGGCCTCTCAGCAGATGGGGAAGTGAGCCCAGGGAGAGCAGTATCTTAGTTCATTGTGTGTTGCTATAACAGAATACCATAGACAGGGTAATTGATAAACAATAGAAGTTTATATGGTTCACTGTTCTAGAGGCCAAGAAGTCCAATATCAAGGTGCCAGCATCTGGTGAGGGCCTCCATGCTGTGTCATCCCATGGCCAAAAATGGAAGGGCAAGAGGGCACAAGAGAGCATGGGTAAGAGGGGTCTGATCTTGCCTTTATAACAAGCCGACTCCTGAAATAACTAACCCACTCCTTCGATAATGAGATTAATCCATTCATGAGGGCAGAGCCTTCACGGCCTAAGCACCTCTTAAAGGTCCCACCTTTCAACACTGTTGCACTGGGGATTAAGTTTCCAACACATGAACTGTGGGGGACACATTCAAACCCTAGCAGGCAGAAACTCACCTCAGGTCACATAGCCAGTTAGGGGTCCTACAGGACCCCAAATTCAGGCCTCTTTCTCCTGGGGAGGTGGCCAGGCTGAGCAGACCTCCATGTGGCAAAATCTCCCGACCTATATAGGACACAGAGGACTGGCCCAGAAATGCTGACTCGGAGCCCCGTGTAGACTTCCGTAGGCACCAAGTCTGAGAAGCCCTGCACGCCTGGTGCACCCCCTCCTAGAAACTGCTTCAGCTCCAGCCTGGGGTGGGGGTCAGGAGGTTAGCAGCACCATAGTCTCACAGCATTGGACAAATGCCTTCCTGCTCCCACTTCCAGCTACCTCCCATCTGGCCTGGGGGTAGGTGGTGGGTTTCTCTAAACTAAACCCTCCTTCCAGAGGGCTAGCCACAAGCTGCCCGCCACATGGGGAAGAGAGGGAAAGAAGAGAGAAAAGAGGTTCTGCTTGTGCCAGCCCAGGAGCCCGTTGACCACTTCTTGGTGGCAGAGAGCCACTGCTGTGTCACAGTGGAAGTGACAGCAGTGACAGGGACCTAGTCCAATCCACTGGGATGCAGATGGATGGTAGCATGCTGCAGCAGAAGAGGACACAGATGCCCCTGCAACTGGAGTCTCCCCAGGTCAAGACCAAGCCCACTCAGGGCCTGTGTGACAGCAGAAAACCCCAGTTCCTCTGTTTCCTGCCTCGCTCTGTACCAGTTCTCCCTCCCACCACACACTCCATCCTTCTTTCTTTTCTCTTCCTCCCATCTCTCTCCCACCTCCCTCAGTTCTCCT
This sequence comes from Hylobates moloch, assembly GCF_009828535.3. Classification (NCBI taxonomy): domain Eukaryota; kingdom Metazoa; phylum Chordata; class Mammalia; order Primates; family Hylobatidae; genus Hylobates; species Hylobates moloch. Next base: position 32,350,093 of record NW_026652295.1, on the reverse strand, counting down.
GCCTCCCTGACCCCTCTCTCCTCCTCCATGGATGTTATTCCTTTGGGTTAAGCATTGCCCTCTCCCTGTGTCCTCTTTGTAAATCCCCCTGGAGAAGTCCTCAGGTTGTTTCAGTGACTTCCCTGGAAGGACACAAATGAGAACACAAAATGGGGGGTGAAGAGCACCTCCCTCCATTCTCCCATTTGGCCTCTTGAGCCCTGCCTTGGGACTACAACCACAGGAGAAGAAACCAGAAAAAACAAAGGGGAGGCTGGGAAGTGGAGAAAGTGCCAGCACCTGCCCACAGGGAGGAGTGGGGATGGGCAGGGGGAAGACTGGGCCGACCCCAAATTTCAACCCCGGAAGTGCCCGGAGCTCCACTCTGGCAGGGGCAGGGACCTGGGAGAGCCACCTTCCTCCACATCCCTGGCTCTCTCTTGAGCCTGAAGAATATGTGTCACCTGCCTAATGAGGCACAGCAGGTGGAATGGGGTTACAAGGTGTCAATGAAGCCATTCCCCACCATGCACAGCAACCAGATGTGGCAGGTCTGTGGCAGGAACTGGCCCATGATCCCTGTCACCCCACAGTCCCCCTCCTGGGGAGCCTGAGGCCACTGCTGTTCATTCCCCAGTGGGTGCTCTCAGCCGGCACGCCCAGCCCCAGCTGGCTCGAGAACTGTCAAAGATCTCCTACATCGCACGCCAGCTGAACGCGGCCTGCAGACTGAACGTACTGTCCCACACACTTGCACTGCCATTTTTCAGATGTCTAAAGATGCTCTTGTGATTAATAAAACGCAAATGCATCCAAAACGTTGCTGAACCCATAGTGGATTTTTGTCATTGTGAATTTCCTACACAGTGACTGGTACTGAAAGCTCAGTTGAAAGTTTTTATTTTCAAAGTGATGCTGGGTTTTATTCATTTTTGGTTTTCTTTTTAACTTTTTTATTCTGGAGAATTTAAGCACACGCACGCACACACACAAGCAGAGAGAATTGGAGAGTCCCAGATACCCCTTCCCTAGCATCAGCAGCCCTCAGCTCCTGGCCGGTCTCATTGCATCTTCACCTCAGCCACGTTCCCTGCCTAGTTATTTTGAAGCAAACCCCGGACACTGTATCATTTCCTATTTCAATCTTTTCCTATAGATCACTAAAAGATATGGACTTTATTTTTAAACAGAGTCAAAACACCATTATCACACTTAAAGAAAAAAGCTTAATGGTAATTCTTTCACATCCCGTCCGTGTTCAAAGTGGTTGAGACTTTTTTGTCAACCATGGATCTTCATGCTTGAAAAGGCGGGATCCACTGGCCTGCATGTCCCTCTCGTTTGGTCGTAACTGTGCCTGCCTTTTATTCCTCCCCCAACCTCCTCCCCATCGTGGTGGATGAGAACAATCCTGGGCCAGAAACCGAGTCAGAATCCTCTTCCCTTCCAAACCCCCAGGGGAGAAGCGAGTCAGGGCCGCTGCTGTGGGCTCCACAGTGGCTGTTCCATAAACACATGTTCAGTTGAATTGAGCTACATTTTGATGCTGCAATACAGGTGCAGATCGAAGGCCTCAGCTCAGAGCATAGTGAAAGGCAGTGGGCATCCCACCCCCAGCAGGAGCGGACACACAGGGAGAGGGTCCAGGTCCAGCACGGGGGTGGGGGCAGTCAGCTTCCCCCTCTAGGTGTCCAGAACAGAGCCCACAGCCCCAACTATTCTGCTGAAGGGTCTTACCTGCCTGATCTCTGTGCCACTCCATCAGGTCCTGTGAAAAGTTGTGCCTAAGCACCCTCCTCTCTGCTCTGCATCTAAATGCCACCTCCTCCAGGGAGCCCTCCTGGAGCCCATCTACCATGAAAGGCCCACTGACATTTATCCTCTGTGTCCTCTGGACTTTGCCTGGCCCACCCTTTACTGAGGTTGTGAATCATTTGCTTCCCCTTCGATGTAGCTGTGAGCCCCTGAAGGGCAGGGACAGTGCCTTGTCCATCTCCATATCCCCCACGGAAAGTTCTCAGCAACTGCTTACAGCTGAACAAACAGCAGGCCATATTTCTACCTGGAGATGTGCCTCCCTTGCTGAGATATTTCCATCCTTATTGATTTTCTCTACCCCTTTGATCATTTTCTTCCTTTTTAAGCCAGAGCTTCTCACACACAAATCCATTAATTTTGCAAGCTCTTAGTAAGCACCATTGTGTTCCAGGTGCAGGGCTAGGCAGTCACTCCACTAACAGTGAGGCCGGCAGGGGCGCAATGACACGAACAGTATCACGCATGTGCGGGTATGTATGGGTGCAGGCGGCTTCTCCAAACCCTCCACACATGGGTTAGGTCCTGCAACCCCTGGGTTCACACAACCCCAGGCCTGGCTCTCCTTCACCTCCAGGTGTTCGCAACTCAAACCTGAATCAGACAGGTGGTCCCATTCTTGGTGGAGATGACATTTAAGTTGAAGAAAGATTTTCACATCCATGTCTCCTTCAATTCTCAGGTCAACCAGGAAGTGAGGGATTGGATGAGACAAATATGCCCAGTCATCAGTAGATGAAAGTGAAACACAGAGAGGTTGTGCTTTGCCCAAGAAGCACACAGCACAGCAGGGAGGGAGAGTGCCTGGACCTGAATCCAGCTTCAACACATTTCAGGGTCCACGAAGCCAGCCTCCAGGAGACCCCACCTGCAAAATGCTTGGTCTGGTCCCACCCCCAAGCCCTTTGTCATCACCCAGAAAACTCCCTCCTCCCTGTGTCTGGTACTAAGAGAGTTGGGAGGGGCCTCCAAAGCCCCCAGCATGGCCTACCCCCTTCCTTACATTAATATTACAGTTGAGGTAACCGAGTCAAGATGGGGAGATGCCTCAGCATGGATTGAGCACCGACCAGACACACCAGCCTCTTGGCATCCATTGTCTATTTAATGCTCACCCCGCCCCAGCAAGGCAGACCTTGACCCCATGATCTACATGAAAATGGGCTCCAGCCAAGCCAAGTCCCAATATTTTTGCAACCTCATTGGCCAGAAATTGGAACAAACTTCTGTATCAAAGCTGTCAGCACTTCTCTGATTCGTGTTGTGGAACGACAGCTCTTCTGTTCTGAGAAAAATAATTTATCAGATTTTTTTTGTGTAAAAGTGCAGCTAAACTCCTCTTCTGGAGTGGAGAGAGTGGATTTGATGAGAAGCACATGATTTTGGAGGCAATGTGGCCTCTCTCTCTCTCTCTCTCTCTGTCTCAGCTCAGCAGAGGTCGGGGATCTGGACCCTGGGTCACAGGGTTAGGGCCAAAGGCGCTTTCACTAATGGTGTAAGTGGCCCCTTGGTATCAGTCCAACCTAAGGTGAGAGCCAACCAGTGGGAGAAGGGTTGGAGAGGTGCCCATGGAGGCAGGATCAGGGCACCTGCCAGTCAACTTTTCTTTACACTGGCTAAGCCCTAAGTAAAGCTTGTTTAAACCCCAGAGCCTGGTCTTTGCCAGACTTTGTAAATTAAGGGAATTAGGCTGTGTCCCAACTTGGAAGGAAGGGGTTGAGGAGGAAGGAATTGACCTGAAAATGCCCACAGTGAAGAGGTGGCAGGCAGAGACCAGGAACAGCTGTCAGTGGGAGAGAGATGCTGGCAGAGCTGCCACCACGGATTTTGGGAGATGTGCAAAAATTCCTTGGGGATCCCTAGAACTACTTGGGAGGGAAACTTGGAAAAGACTGGACTTGCCACACGGCGGGAATGGGAGGGGCTCAGAGTATCATCGCCCTGAAAATCACAGACCCCATAGACTGGAGAAGTCGGACACATCTGGGTCACTACCGATGAGAAAACTGAGGCCCCTGAGGCGAGATGCATCGCCTAACACTCTCCCAAAGCCCCTGCTCTTCTGGCTGGAATAAGAATGCAGCTCTCCCGTGTCAGCCCTGCCAGTTCCTCAGGAGAACCAGTTTCCCCCAGGCTGAGCAGCTGGTTGGCCCCGTTCCCTTGGTCACCTTCTCCTTGCCTCTCAATCAGAGGATCCTCCATCTCAAGAAGGCATGGGGTTCTTGGGGGGGCAGCCCACCCTGACGTGTGTTTGCCTTCCACCTTGGCTCTGATTGACTTTTTACTTCCTGCCTGTCCAAGCAATAATTAGGATTCCTTTTTCCCTGTTAAGCAGCTGCTGTCATCACCACTTCACAGCTCTCCTAATCACATTTCTCCTTCTTCTCTTTATCCTGGAGGCAGGTTTCTGACAAGTCCCATTTCCATTCCCCGCAAAAAAAAAAAAAAAAAAAAAGAAAGAAAGGAGAAGGATGTTGAAGATAGAGCCTGGAAAGGTGGGGATGGAGGTGGCAGATCTGAGGGTGGCTTTCCAGCTCTGACTCCAAGGCAGACTCAGCCTGGATGGAACAAAGATCACATCCTGCAGAGGAACTAGGAGAAACCCTCATGAATCCATGGCCCCCAAACTCACCTGTCCCTGATACCTGAATCTCCTCCTTATAGATTTATCCTTTTGAATAGGGCTTGTTAGAAATACAGATACTCCTGGGCCAGCCACGGGGGCTCATGCCTGTAATCCCAGCACTTTGGGAAGCTGAGGCAGGCGGATCACTTGAGGTCAGGAGTTCAAAACCAGCCTGGCCAACATGATGAAACCCCATCTCCACTAAAAATACAAAAACTAGCCGGATGTGGTGGCACACACCTGTAGTCCCAGCTACTCGGGAGGCTGAGGCAGGAGAATCACTTGAACCCGGGAGCCGGAGGTTGCAGTGAGCCAAGATTGTGCCCGTGCACTCTAGCCTGGTTGACAGAGTTGAACTCTGTCTCAAAAATGAAAATAAAAAATAAAAATAAAAATAAAAATAATACAGATACTCCTGGAGGGAGACTTGTCAAACTTAGAGTGATTTTTGGTGGCATCTGTGAGGATCCTGTGTGCTTGCCCCCTTCCCCTGCTCTGCAATGGATCACAGTGGGCTGACCCCACAAACTACATTTCCCAGGCTCCCTGCCTGCTGGCTTCCTGTCAGGTTAGACCAATAGCAGTCACTGGCTGGAGGCTGGTAGGAGGAAGAGGAGAAGCCCGGGTATTTCTTCCCACTCCTTTGATCTGTGGTGTCTCTGCCAGTGGCTGTTTATTGGCTTCCAGAGTTTGTCCCTCCACAATTCCAGTTCCAGTTCCAGCCTGGGAGGCCCCTGGGTAGCCCCTTCTCTGCGTCCCAGCTCCCACTGGGCAGCCCAGCTCCCAGGCTGTCCCTATTCCTCCAACCTAGGGTGGAGCAGATTCCTGCCATTAGCAATCTTCGGGTCTTTCTTTCCCCATCTCCTGCTCAGCTCCCCCAGCACCCCTGTAATTTTTTTGCATATTATATTCCCTGATTGAACTGCCTGGCGAAAGCTCCGTTATCCTGCTTGGACCGTCACTGATAGAGCTTCTCACCATTAAAATACTCAACACGGAACTGTGGATGCCACCTCGCCTAACACATATCTCTTCCTTCCTCAGTTTTCTTCAGCTCAGTAAATACTACCGCCGTCCACATCACACTCAAGTCAGAAATCTAAACATCACCCTTGATTCTTTCATCACCAAATCTGCTTCCAAGTATATATTCTGAATCTTGGATTTCCATCATCACCATCCTCCCTCCCCTGGCCTGCGGCCTCCCGACTGAGGTCCCTACTTCTCGTTTCCTCCCACAGTCTTCTTTCCACATGGTACCCCGACCCACACCATGTCTTCTCCCCACCATCTAACGTCCCTCAGTGGCACCCCCTTCAAACTATCCAGGGTCAATCAGGATATGTGCCCCCTGTGGAACACCCCCTGCTTCTAGCTATCTTAAGAAAAGAAATGGGGGGCTCAGAAGTGATGACAGGAGGCTCTAGATTTGTAAAACAGGTAAGAGGCATCTGTTGGTGGGAACAGCCTGAGCAGAACACCCCCAAAGCTCCCCCATTACCACTGAGAGGGAGCCTGACTTTTTTCCATCTTTGGCCACTTGAGACTCAAAGTCCAGGGCAGAAGTGAGCAGTCAGCCAAGCCAGGTTATGTGGCAAATCCTAGCTGAAAGGGAGAGAGAAAGGATGAAGAGCCCCTCTGGCTCTCTCCCTCTGCCCCTAGATGGGAGGAAGGGTGGCTGCTGACGGTGGTCAGGGAATTAAAAGTGTCCTCACGTGGCCCTTGGGGCCTTGTGGGATGGCTTCTCTCTCCTCCTCCCCACAGCTCATCCACCCACCCCACTGCCCCGCCGGGCCCACTCCACACCATGTGGAATGTCAGTTTCTAGAACACAGCCAAACTCCTTCCTGCCTGTACAGTTTCCCGGTAGGGCTGCTCCTGACAGAGAAGTGGCACCCATGGCCCTGGCTGTCCACAGTCCTCTTGCTTGCTCCACTGTCCCTGCTGGAGGGAGCGGTAGGGAGGGTGGGAGGGCCAGGTCTTGCTGCAGTTGGCTGTGTGGGGTGACCCTCATCCAACCTTTGGGCCAGTGCATGTGTGAACCCTCAGTGTTGTCAGGGCAGCGCTCCGGCTGCTCCCCCAAGGCAGGGTCCTCTGGTGCTGGCCACCTTCCCCCAAGGCCTGGGATCTGCGGTGGGTGGGGGGCTTCTCCCAGAGGCAGGGCTCGCCTCACTGGGTGTGGAAACCCTGCCTCTCTGTGTCTCATCTCCCAAACACATCCTCTCCCGCCTCCCCCAACCTCCATTACCACCAACAGCTGCAGAATTTCAGCCGAGAGCATAAAAGACAGGTGCTTGTCTTTGCCTTTGTTCTTTTAAGAAGAAAAACAATGAGGAGACAAATCCTAGGAAATCAAGTGGGGGAAAAATCCAATCCTGCTTTCTGAGGAAATGTTAAATCAGCGAATTGAAATGCCGACATGAAAGCAGGAAGGCCGGTGGAACCTGTCACACCCGGGCCAGCAGGTGGGTGGTGGTGGGATGGGGCACAGCTGGGGAAGGGGCCTCCAGCAGCACCAGGCTGAGGCCCCAGAGTTCATACCCGTGGCTCCCCTTTGGCACTCTCTGGCCCCTGGGCTCTCATAGTCTCTCCCCACCCAGCAATACAGTGTGATTTAGGGAGAACTCTCTTGCTTCAGCCCCTCCCATCACCAAATTTATACTTAAGTTCCCTGCCCCACCCATCGTGGAGAGCACTCCCTCCTGGTGGCCTCAGTGAGTTTGACCTCCTTGGCCCCCCAGGATTGGCCCCTTGGGCTGCACCTCCTGAGAGAAAGTGGCCCTATTGCCCTCCATACCCCCCGAGAGAGTTAGCCCTTGAAGAGAGGACTGCATTCCTGTTTCCTGGGCACCCACCAATGCTCAGTGCCCTGGTCAGCAGCTTACAACCTTGGACCTGCTGGACACAGGAGGGATCCGAGTGAAGCACACAGGGGCAGTGAGGGAGGAAAAGGTGGCTGGGGTCTGTGAAGAGGGCCCATCGGGGGGTAGCCACTCAGTGCTAGGCTGTGGGATGGGGTGTGAAGGAGACCAAACGATACTTGGAGAGGAGAACAGCAACCAGGGAGGCAGCACCAAGACGGAGCAGGGGCAATGGGAGGAAGAGGAGGCTGGGGCCCCCTCCCTGGTACTTGAGCTGGGCCCAGGCCTGAAGAGGGCACGCGGGACCTCAGGGATGGCAGCTTGGGGGTGGGAGGGTGAAGGGAAGCCCCTCCGTGTGGTTATCGCCATGACCAGGCTGTTTTGTCCTCTAACGAGCCATCTCCTCCCCATGCAGCATCGGTCCGTGTGGTTCTGTGTAGAGCTGGCCTCTGTGGGAGCCTCCACACACTAAGCTGTCTGGGGGTCTTTTAGGAGTCCTTGGCCCTGTCATCATGAGCTTTTTGGAAAAACACTGGGGCGACAAACTGGACCCCTGTAACAACCTGACAAAGCTGGTGGCTGAGGGTAGGGCTGGATTCGCCATTTCAGCAGCCCCCTCCCTTAGGAGCTAACAGCAAGCCCCCCCAGCGGGAGGCTGAGCCCGCCCACGCTCCTCTCTCCAGCTTCCTGAATCTCTTGTTTTCCTGAGTACCCTTGAATGAGGGTAATCATTCCAGAGACTCAGCAGGCGATGTTTGGCTGCCCTTAGGGAAAAGGGAAATATGTCCAAGTCTATTTGTTTAAATTATTCAGCCCTCCAAGTTTCAAAGCTGTGTGAAGGGTGGCCACGGCCATCAGCACCACGGACAGCGCACTCGGGCCCAGTTGGCCACCAGGTGCCTGCAGGCTGGAAGCTGGGGAAGGGGTGGCTTCTAGGCCTAAGAAAACCTCACTGTCGAGGCCCTGAGAGCATATCCCTTTGACTGCAGCTTGAAGGGACATCGGATAAGGAATGTCACCAGCGGGCCCAGTTGCCTGGTAATCAACCATCCTCAGTGCCCTGCATGGAAAGGCAATTAAGGCAAGAATTAAAAAGCCACCGCATCATTTAAAATCCAATAACATGGCTGGCCTGAAATGTGTCCCCAGTCTCTAGGGAGGGTGGAGGTGGGGTGTGGGAGATGCTGAGGGCAGAGGGATGCGACAGCGAGGGAAGAGAGAGGCGGATGGGGAGAAGAGGATGGCATGGGCATGGAGGTTCTTGAGGCTGCACACCTTCTCACCACCCAGCTGCAGTCTGCTCACCCACCCCCTCTTAAGAGCCCTTTCCGATGACTCCAGCCTTAAGGATATTCTCTTCTCTGGAGTCCTTCAGAACTGGCCGCCCATACTAAGTGCCGTCTCCTTGTATTCAGCATTGATTCCTGGCTCTTCATCTTTCCTTCTCGAGCAGAACAAGTTCTCCTGCAGGGCTAGGCTGTGCTTACAACATCCGTGTACATACCCCCACCCAGTGCCAAGCACAGAGCTCAATACTAGGTAGTAATTATTCACCACTCACCAGTGGGTCTATTGCTGCACCTTTTACATACTGCTCTGAACTGAACATAGTCCTACCCCACTCCACATTACCTCTCTGCAACCCAGCAAGGCCATCCCCCAAATGAAAATAATAAAACCTGTGGTCATCACAAGTCTGTGTGTTAAATGCAAAGCAAGTAAGGGAATTTCCCCGTTTCATTTCCAGTGTCTAAAAAAGGTTCATGCATATTCCTTCATGTAAAAGCTCTGAATTCACTTATCCCTCTTAAGAGAGCCAGAGAATTCCTAATCTACTAAGATGATGTTAACCCTTTTCACATCAAATAAAGCTCTCTTGCAGGTAATCTTCCTGTCACAAGCTGACTGCCTTGATGTGACTTGGAAGTGAGTGGGGATACTCCATTCCCTTTCATTTTCCATCCTCCTTGGTAAAACCTGAAAGCGGGAGGATTCAGGTTTGATTGGAGCTGTTATTGCAATTTATGCCTTCTGTCCCTGGAGGGCTTACACGTGCCTATTTTAAATAAACTCCCCCCTTTTTATCTCTTTTTTACAAAGAACAACTCAAGTCTTCTCTGAGGAGAGCTTTACTTTGGGATGGATTTCAGTTCTGACAGTCCAACATTCATGAGACGGGCCCTGGGTGAATAATGATTGAATGAATGATCTCTGTGATGGAGTCTTGCTTGAGAGCTGGGGATATTCTCTCAAGGTCCTGCAGTGTTTTTGGCTGTAATTTCCTAATAACTTGGTTGCTCTTTCAAGGAAAATCTTATTCTAAGAAGTGGAGAAGGAAGAAAAGGGATGGATGGTGTCAAGGGAGGGAAGGGTGAGCTCTAATGAACCCTGTCTTCAGAAGTGCTTTGGGCAGCTCTTTCTTGTTTTAGATCTAGGTAAGAGGAGCTGAGGCTTGCCACTATCTAAACTGCTGTCTCCAAATTCATCCTGCCTGCGTCCTGGACGCTGCAGTGTGAACACAAGATCATGCCTCTGGCTCACCCTACTATCCTGCCTGAGACTTCGGGACCTGCCCATTTGGTGCATAGTTAGATGTGGCACACACGAGGCCACAAGGATTAGGAATGGAGGATTGTGGTCATTTATGGTGGCAGATCTGGTCTCTACTTAGCCAGACATCTGTGAAGGGGTTGGGGCCTGAGGTCCCCAGGGAATGGAAGGTGTGACTGGCCCCTTACACCAGACCTGACCAGCAAACAATTTCACGCTCAATTCCTGGGTGAACTCACCCTCCTCCACCAGCCTCTCACACTTCCCCAGATCTCACCCAGCCACCCAGCCCTATCCCTGGACCCCAGAGGAAACAGAATCCTCCCCTTTCTCCTGCCACTCCAGAGTGGGCTGGTGGAAGGAGATCCATGTGACTGCCACCCACAGCTGTCAACGGCCGAGGCTGCATGTGCCCGCTGTTTCCATTTGCAGCTGCTGGCAGCCCCCCAAATCCAAAAGTCATCAGCCCAGCAGATGTGGGGAAGTCAACAACTGAGGTTTGCTGATGCAATGGAAGAGAAAAAATCTGGACAGCTTGCGTCTTCTACCTGAATCCACCCTGGATAAGGCTGACATTTGAAGCAACTTTGGCTCCCATCCTCATGGCATAAAACCTCTACCAAGGCTTCTTTCCTTCTTAAACATGAAAGTGCAAACTTTTCTCAACCACAGACTTCAGACTTCCTTAATCATTTATGAAAATGTGTCAGCTGTCCCTGCCTCCTGTTCTAGTGCCTGGTGCCCTCAGGTCAGGGAGCCATGAGCACTGCCTGCCCTGAAGGGGTTGAAGAGAAAGAAGAGCCTTTGGCTTACGAGAGGCCAAGCTTTCCTTAGAATTAATTCATCACTTCTAAAGCAATCTGCTTTCTCTTCACACACATCCATCATTGCCATAAAAATGTAAGTATATATATTTAAAACTCGATTAAAAGGAGATCTGGTACCACAAGCTCAATTCCCAGAAGAAACAAACCAAAAAAAATCCCATAGAAGTCCCGTGCGTAGACCCTGCTCTTAGCACCCACACCCCGTCCTTGGAAAAAAAGTTATGTGATCTCTTCTTGAAGTTTTATAGCAGCAGCTTTGGCAATAAATCCCCATAAATAGAAAGGAAACCCAGAAGCAAGTTGGCGACGGGACATTTCTAGGAGTATTTTAACCACCCGGGGAAATATTGACCGAGTCCCCAGGTCGTGTGCACACTGTCAACAGTCCATGAGGCTGAACCGAAAAGAAAAGCATTTTATTGGATTGTTTCGGGTCCAGGTTGTCAGTGCACATTGAATGGACTCAACAGGAAATTGGAGATGCAGGAATGTTAATTCAAGTAGCAGATGTAACACACAAACAAGAAGCTTGGCAAATTGGAAATTAATCCTGGCCGGACCCTCTCTGTGTCAGTGTTTTCCTCTCCACTTGCACTGTGTCTGTATCATGGGGCTCTTGGCGTATGGTTTCTGCTGTGTATCATTTCTCAACAAATCATTTGTGAGTTCTGAAAAAAGATCCTGTGCCATAGAAGGAAAAGAATAAAAATACTCCACAGGTCACCAAAGCCTGTGTCCCCTGGGCCAGGGCACAGTCGTTGCCAAAATACATCTCTCAGAGCTTTGCTTGACCCAGTTTTAAACGTCGTCACCATCAACTCATATTTTTGCTTATGAGTCCAGTCGCACACCTCTGGTTCTGTAAGGGACATCAAGGACTTTAGATGCGAGGGCTCAGCAACAACTCTCTCTCCTCCTGCCCTCCCTCCTGCACCTGGGTTCTTTGCCTTGCCTTGGCCTTTGCTTAACATGAGCGATGCACATTTAATTCTTACCAGCATTCTGGACAAGCTAACAAGCTAACCCTTTGAAACCTTTCATTTTTCATTATTATTCCTTCAGCTTTGGCACTCCTGCAATCCTTAGGCTGTTTTGGCTCCTCTGAACTCTGCCTTCGTCTGGCCACTGCCCTCTGGCTCTCTGAGGAACCCACCTGGAGAACAGGGTGGTGTTCAAGCTGCCCTGCCCTCAGGAGCCCCCAGTTGCACCTTTTCTTCTTGGCTAGTCCCTTGCTCTCACCCCTATCCTCCATCCTGTGTCCTCGGGGCCTTGGTGACATATGTCCAGCAGCCCACCTGGCCATTTCCAGCACGCAGTTATAACTCCCGACGTCTTCTTGTATTAGATTTCTGTCCTCCCTGGTGTTTGCTACATCTCCCAATTTAGTATCATCTGCAAATTTAATTAACATGCCGTTGCCTCCCTGTTCCAGACCATTAATGAAGATGTTACGGCAGTACCTGGCAAACAATATTTTCAAGGTCATGAGGAGAGGAGAGCTAAACTGCTAATAACTCTGCCCGCTGTGGGAGAAAGAAGCAATCAAGTGCTCACATGTGGTTTGAGCCATTTCCTCTGAGTTTTGCCAACTTCCTTTCCCAGACTGGGGTTAGGTTTCTACGCCTCCCCTCTGCCTCGGCTGCTGCATATCCGTGGCAATTCCCACTTGGAAAATGAAGAACATCAGATTATGCCTTCCTTTTATTTTTGTCCAGTTTCTAGCAGGAGAGAAACAGCCACTAATTGAGCATTTGTAGAGAGAGCCAAGGTACATGGTAAAGACAAAGTAGTGGTTATTAGGCTTGTTATCTACCCAGCTCCATTTCTAAAGCACTAATCGTGGCAGTGGAAAATGCCCAAAGAGGACCAAGGCACAAACAGGGGAGAAAAGACGTATTCCTGGTGGGATGGTTCCCAAAGGGCTGGCCCACATGGCCTGCAGCCCAGAGGGGTGTGAGGGGAGGCCACTGCATCCCAGCAGCTTGTGCCCCCTGTGAGTCTACATGCTCCTTTTGCATTAGCAGGTGTAGCTCATTGTGAACCTTGGTTTGCCTTCCTTCCCACCAAACTGCAGATGTCGCACTGTAACACTGCAAATTACTTGGGTCAGAAACACTGAATCATGGGAGCGATCCAGGTTAGTGCTATTCACGCCCAGAAAATTGATCCCGGGTTATTTACTGTTTCCCGCACTTCCTTTCTCCCCATCTCTCACTACAGGCCTGTCTGGGGCTTGGAGGCTCCTAATCATTTCTCAGACAGAGTGTCTCGGAGGCGTCTCTGGACCAGAGCCCAGACTGGCCCAGCAGAGGCAGGGCACGGATCTCAGAGCTCTAGTATGGAGAGGCCCTGGGAAAGTGGCCTCAGATGTCTCCTTGTGCTCAGTGGATAGGCCTGGTCCACCATCTGCAGTCCTCCTCCCAGCCCAAGCCTGGCCTCTCCAAGCCTCAGGACACACAGCACAAGCGGCACTTGTTCCAGTTGGTCAGCTCATGCTGCCTCATGCTCAGAGACCTCGCAGGGGATGGCTTAAGGAGAGAGTGGCAGGTTTGTAGAATTGGTACCAGGCCACTGTTTTGTGTCTTCCCCAGCTATAAACATCCCTATGCACACTCACCAAACAATGAGGGGCAGAAGAACACGGTTATTAAATAAATAAATAAATAAATAAATAAATAAATAAATAAATAAATAAAAAATAAATAAATAAATAAATAAATAAATAAATAAATAAATAAATAAAAACTTGATTCTGAAGCCAGACTCCCTGAGTTTGAATCCTGGCCTGGCCATTTGAATAGCTGTGGGACCTTGGATCCATTGTTCCACCTCAGTTTCCCCACATGTAAGTTGGGATAATAACCACAGGAACCTCAGGGCTGTTGTAAGGTTTTAAGAAGCAGATACATGTAACACCTGGCTGTTATTTATCACATGCTCCAGACACTGTTGAGGTCAGGGACCAGCAAACATTTTCCATAAAGGTCCACATAACAAATATGTTCAGCTTTGTATGCCATAGGTCTCTGCTACAGCTACGTGAACTCTGCTGTTACAGCCCCAAAGCAGCCATAGGTAACACATAAATGAATGAGTGGACCTGTTCCAATAAAACTATATTCATGAACATGGAAATTAAATTTGCACGTCACTAAATATTCTTTTGATATTTTAATTATTAAAAATGTGAAAACAGTTTTTAGCTCACAGACTATAAAAAAAAGTGGCAGGCTGTTTTGGCCCATTTTGCCTGTCCTGGTCTAGGTGCTAGAGATGCAGGTGTGATGTGCCCCATCACAGCAGCCCATACTTATGGATGGAGCCCCCCAGAGCATCCCCAAGCCTGAGAAGCTGATAGACTACTTCCCAACTCTCAAGGGACTACTTTGCCCCCACCAAAGTCTGTGACTTTGTCTTTCGGTTTTGTTTTGTTTCAGACACAGGGTCCCACTCTGTTTCCCAGGAGCGCAGTGGCATGATCATGGCTCACTCTATCCTCCATCTCCCAGCTCAAATGATCCTCCCACCTCAGCCTGCTGAGTAGCCGAGACCACAGTGCATGCCATCATATCTAGCTAATTGTTTTTATTTTTTGTAGAGATGAGGTCTTGCTATGTTTCCCAAGTTGGTCTAGAACTCCTGGGCCTCAAGCAATCCTCCTGCCTCAGCCTCCCAAAAGCTGGGATTACAGGTGTGAGCCACCTTGCCCAGCCTAGCAACCTCTTCCTAAAAGCCCCTCTTGAAACGGGGACAGTAAGACTCCAATGAGGCCCAAGGTTAAGGGATGGAAACTCTGCTGCAAACCCCGGCATTTGGAGTTCTAATTCCTGAGATAAGTCTCAGACTTCAGAGCCACACCGCACATCTCACAACAGCCACTGGTCCAGCGTGCTGGAGTTCTAACTGTGGGTGCTGTAGGCAGAGACCCTGCTGGCAGGAAGCAAGGACACCGAGCTGCCATCTGTTTTCATTAAGCCTTACTGAGTGGGGAAGGTAGAAGTTATATGTGTCGGGTTTGAAGCACTGCAAACATTTGTTTCTGAGGGGAAGGGCCAGAGTAGACCCAAGGATTGGCTGGGCAGGGTCTCCTGGGCAAGAAGAAGTGCCCCTCTGGATGTGTGGGGCAGCGTCTCTGGAAGGTGCTACTGGCCAATGTATGTCTCCTGGGAAAATAGCCACTGCCCACCCAGATCCTCGGGATTCCACACCCAGACTGTACCCCACCTCGGTCTCTGCCTGGTCCATCACAGGTACCCAGAAAACTAGAGATCTTCCAGAGTGATGTTTTTGCCCTAACATCCCCTTCAAGGTATCATGAAAATGCCCAATATTCCATTTCCTCCATCAAATCTAAATCCTTCTGCTTGGTTGCTAAGGGTCCCCACACTCAGACCCGACTGAGCGGCTCCCAGCCCACACAGAGGACCTCCTGTGACACCACCGCACCATTCTAAGCCTGTGTGTACCCCAAATCCCCAGAAGCCCTCACTCCTGCCCTCTGCTGCACCTGGCCACGTCTGGCCTTCACCCTAGTATAAACAGACCTTGCAGAGGAGTCACAGATGAGCTATTTAGCAGTGCCTCCATTTCCTTATCTATTGAATGGGGGAAATAAATGCACCCACCTCACGGGGTTGCTGCGTTTAATCAGAACGTTCGTGTTAAGCATTTCCTGGGTAATGCTGCGCTCCGGAAATGGCCCTGCCCAGCCCCAGCAACAGCAAGCCAGGTCTGACTCCAGATCACATTCACCTCTTCCCTCTTCCCACTTTGAATCTTTACACGTACTGTTTGAATTGCATGATTACCATGAAACATTGCCCAGGTAGGTGTCTTTCTCCCCGTTTAGGCTGCAGCGTGCAGACCTCCCACACTGTCACCCCTCTGCATTTCCTCAGTTCCTTCACGGCATCTGGCCCCACACAGCCCTGGGTCTGGACTCAGTAGTTTTATTTTCATTAATCCACTGAAACGCTGTCACAAACTCCTGAACACTTTCTTTCATGAGGGGCTTCAGGGGGAAGACTGAAGACAAGTTGTCTTTCTAATACAGCGCTCTGGCAGGCCGACAGAAAATCTGATCACCAGAGGCTCACCAATGTCATATATTTAAGGAACAAAAAAAGAAAAGGCTTTGTTAAAATGACCTCTGAGAGGCAGCTGAGTTTTTGGTGGATGGGAGAATGCCATCTGGGTAGGGGGTGGCTTCCACCGAACCCTGACTGTTGCTGTTCCTTCCAGGAAAGCCCTGGAAGCTCATAGCGTGGCTAGCCCTGCCCGGGGTTTCCACGAGCTTCAAGAATCCAGGCTCCCCCACCGAGGGCCCCCAAAGCTGTGGTCAAAGGTTGATGGGCTCCAAGGGCAGCTCCCAGGGTTGGGAGGTGTATAAGAACCCGTCAGATCAGCCGGACACCAGAAGACAAGCAGAGAGACTCCTCCAGACCCACTCAGGCCACGTGCACGTCGTAAGTAGCCCTCAGAAAGTGGGTGGGAGTGGTCAGCATGAGCCCTAAAGCAGAACGGTGGTGCAAGCCAGAGCCAGCCTGGTCCAGGGCCCTCTGCCACCTTCCAGTGCCCAGCCGGGCTTCGCTCTGAGTGCCCGAGCTGATTCCCAGGGCATCAGTGAGCAGAGGCAGGGCTGAGGCACAGAGGCTGGAGGCAAGCAGGTGGGTGCAACTCCTGGCAAAGCAGAGGCTGTTGTGGGTGGGTCTGGCACATCCACGGTGGGCCGGGAACCCAAGCCAGAGCTCATCATGGGTGCAGGGCCCCTCTTGGCATGGTGGCTTTGCTCTGGAAAGGTAAGAAAAATTTGGCCCTGCAGTGGCTCATGCCTGTAATCCCAGCATTTTGGGAGGCTGAGGTGGGCAGATCACAGGGTCAGGAGTTTGAGACCAGCCAGGCCCATATGGTGACACCCTGTCTCTACTAAAAATACAAAAATTAGCCGGGCGAGGTGGCACACGCCTGTAGTCCCAGCTACTCAGGAGGCTGAGGCAGAAGAATCGCTTGAACCCGGGAGGCAGAGGTTGCAGTGAGCCGAGATTGCGCCACTGCACTCTAGCCTGGGAGACAGAGCGAGACTCCATCTCAGAGAAAAAAAAAAAAAAAAATAGAAAAGAAAAGAAAAAGAAAAAGTTGACCCTGAGGGAGAGCACATGGGGAGGCAAGGCTAGCCCGGCCAGGAGTGCTGCAGGGGAGGGCAGACAGTCACCCACCTCACGCAGAGCTGGACACTTGAAGGCTGAAGCCCCCCATCTCTGATGATGGGAAAGGAGAGTTAGTGTCTCATTGTACAATGAAAAGCTCCTTCTCCCACCTCCAGCTCACCAGAACACACATGAACGTAGGTGACATGCCGACTGCCAGTTGGATCAAGAAAATGAGCAGCAATTGGATTTTGCCTTTTTTTTTTACTTAAAGTTTTTATTGATTCCTATGGAGTGAATTAAATACGCCAGAATGAAACAGGATCTATAGCCTCTCTGTGAAGGAAATGGGACGCCATAAATGTGACACATCCGTCTCTGCTGGGGGGAAAAGCAGGCCCCAGAGACTCTTCAGGGAACCACAGGAATGAGAAGGGAAGAACAGTGATGGGTCCCACCCACCTCAACCCATTCTCCAATCAGCTCAAGCGCCTCTGGGGCTCCGCACAAGGCCTTGGCTTCCTGGGAGGTGGTCTTGGGTGGGCGGGTGGTCCTTTCAGCCTGCTGGGAATTTGCATACAGCTGGGATGGGGAGGCTTTCGCTGTCTGAGCTCTGTTGTTCTTGTTCATGGAGTTTGAACAAAATGGAGAGAAAATAGGAAGTGGGAAGAAGAGAGAGCTGCAATAGCAAGAAGGCAGAGGGAGAGTCTGGCGTGGTAGGGTGGTTTCAGATGACTGAGGAGACAGGTCTTGGCTGAGAGGCAGGATGCAAGCCTACAGGCTTGGAAGGTTCTGTTCAAAGGGGGAGCCAGGTTGAGACCTGCAGAGGAGCCCCGAGGCCTTTCCAGGGCAGACTCTCTCCTGCTGACAGAATCCAGGCTGCCGGGGTACTGGAGGAGCGCTTTATCTGAAACCTTGTAACTACCTCCACCCCTACCCCTACTGCTGGAGGGGCTGTCCCGGCCTCCCCTCCCTGCTCGGAGGCCTGGCCCCTGCACTCAGCAGTCCACCCAGCGCAGGAACAGTGGTGCCCAAGATGCATTCAAAAGGCCTGCCCCCTGTGCCTTCCTCCGCCTGCTACGGGCAAAGGCAACGTAGAGTGGGGTATTGGGAAAAGCACTGGGCCTCAAAAGGCCAAGGTTCCAGCCCCTGCTGCCTTTGAATGAGTCAACCATGGCTGGCACTCAGGCCATCCCACCCCCACCCCAGGACCACCCTGTCCCTGCCCAAAGTCTGCCCGGTGGACCCTTTCTCAAGGCTCTGCACCCCTGCAGTCACCATGCCTACCTGCTCCCCGCCAGGACCCGAGCTCCAAAAGCCCACTAAAGCCCAATGTCCTGCCAGCCATTCCACACATACCTGCTTCCTGGTCAGCAATCACTGGGTTCCAGGGTGTGAGGAAAGAGGAAGCCTGCTCCCTGCTGTTTCAGGATGGTGGCCAAAGGCAGCTAGATGCACTGGAGCATGGGGCGGGGGGCTTGTTCCCAAGCCATCGCTCCCCCAACGGGGAAGGGGGTGCCCTCTTGGCTCAGGGATACAGCTCCATGCTAAATTTTTCCATCTGGCTCATCCTTTGCAATGGCAGAGGCTCTACAGACCCAGGGTCCTGGCCTGGCACTTCCAGGCAGAGCCCTGGTCATCTGGGCTTGGGTCCACGCCTTTTGTCATTCTAATAGGCACTGGGGCAGGGAGGTCTCCCTGGGTCTTGGGGCACAGTTCTGTTGATAATCTAGGCATTCCTTCTCTGAAAAATGAGGTCCCTCCTGCCTTATGAGTCCAGCTGACCCCAGAAGACCTCACCTGTAACAAAAGAGAAGAGTGGACAAGTGAAATGATTCCTCCCTGGTGTGTAGTAGGGAGCTGGGTGGCTTTTCCCAGGAGCTTGGCCAGCTGCCACAGCTTTGGGGCAGAAAGGTGCTCAGAGCTCATCTGCTCAAGCTCTGATACCAGGCCCAAATCCAGAGAGGCTGAGCTTTGGCTGAAGATCACACAGCTAGAGGTGGGGCATGGGCCAGAACTGAGGGCTCCTGCCTCGGACGCAGCAGTCTGCCACTGTACCCCAAACTTAATGACAAGAGCTCCTTGTCATTGTCCAGCTCCAAGATGGTATCCCGTAAGGCTGTAGCTGCTCTGCTGGTGGTGCATGCAGCTGCCATGCTGGCCTCCCAGACGGAAGCCTTCGTCCCCATCTTCACCTATGGCGAACTCCAGAAGATGCAGGTAAGAACCCCCTGCTGCCTGCCCTGCTGGCAAGGCTGAGGTCACTATGACCCTATGCCGGTGATACCAAGGAAAGTGTAAAGGACCAGGACGCAAGATAACCCCCAGTCCCAGCCGCCTCTCTGGCCACCTTCGCGCCTTCACTGGCATCACTCAGATATGTCAGTGGCTCATATGAGCAACATCTTTCCCACCCCTGCTTATCCTTTGGAGGAAATTTTAAATTAACAAGCCAATAAATATTTACTGAGCTGCTCTGCAGTACAAGAGGCCACCCTGGGCGATGGGCCTGAGCATGCAAAAGAATCTCAGCACCTCCCCATCTCCAGGGAGCAGGCTGGGGTGCCAAGACACGAACATATGAAAAATTAACTAACAGTCGAAGACAAAAGAGAGATGTCACAGGCAGGACATGTTGAATTGCCCCATCAGTGGTGCTGATGCTAGGTGCTCAGGTTCAAGGAGGGAGAATCACCAAGGGCTGGAGCGTGCTTGGAAGCCTGAAGGGAAAAGGTGGAATTCGGCTGGGGGCCTTGAGAGATCAAGAGCAAGGGACCAATGGGAGCCAGCGCCCAGAGGCAGGAAACAAGGCTGCAGTCCATGTAACAGTGGCCAAAGCCTCCTCTTTAGGGCCCAGAAGAAAACCAGGCAGGCCTCATGGAACTCAGGCAGCGGAGCCTAAGGAAAATGGAACTGCTAGCTCTGCCTCCCTGACTTCAGGGGATGCTGAGTATCTATGCAGATGTTTGGTTCCCCTTAACCTAAGGAGATGAAGAAAGGGACTTTCATGCTCCACCCTGTCTGAAACTGAGACTCCAATAGGGATGAACACATGAGTTAGTGCCCAGGGAGGTCTCGAGGCTCTGGGGCACAGCCTGCCTGCAACTGCCCACTCTATGTGGGAGGTGTGTGGGGATCCACATTCCCAGTGAACAGGGCTCTGTTTAGAGGCAAGGCTGAATCCAGCTCCCCTTCTTCAAGCAGACATGGGAACTGGGTAGGTACCGCAGCAGGCCCCAACACGCTTTCCTCCACGCCGGCACGCTCCCCACAGGATGACTGTTTGTTCTAGAATCACCATGTCTCAGAGCAGGCCAACAGCAGAGTCCCAAGAGTGTCACTAGAGAAAGCAAAAGAATGAGGATCTCAGTGCTCAGGGACCTGGCCAGCAGCATGCCGGGCAAGACTGGGGGCTGGACAGAAACAGTCAAACCAAATGGAACATAAACTAGCAAAATGGCAAGCAAAGGACACTGCATTAATCTGCTCCAAGGCTTTTCTCCTCATAATTGCCAGGCACCGGGATTTTTATGAAGAAGCTACAAACTCCCTCCTCCATAATTTATCTCTTGTCTTGCCTCTTATAAATCACTTCCCAGGGACTCTGAGTTCCCGGGCCACCCCATGGCGCCCTCCCAGGTTAGGCTGTCTTGCTACCTTTTTTATAGGCTCTCTGCTAAGAAAGACACATTTTCACACTTAATATGCATGAAGGGCAGCCATTATTTTCAGCTTTTTAAGTTAATTAGCAGTAACAATCTGGGTGCAATGTTTTAACTACAAAGGAATGTATTCCTCTTCAAGTTGACCTATTGGTGGGCAACCTCAAGGGCCATCCATGAGCCACTAGTTAGTATCTGAGATTCCTCATGCAGGAGGCTCCTGGGGGAAAGGGTTCTTTCAGTCTGTAGGGAGCTCAGGGCAGGTAGCACCCTGGGCAGATGGAGACAGGCAAGGGGCCATCAGGGTGGGTTGAGGGAGGGCAGTTTTGTGCAATTTTCTGCTCTGCCTCTAGGAAAAGGAACGGAATAAAGGGCAAAAGAAATCCCTGAGTGTATGGCAGAGGTCTGGGGAGGAAGGTCCTGTAGACCCTGCGGAGCCCATCGAGGAAGAAGAAAACGAAATGATCAAGGTGAGCAGACAACTGGGACAAAGGAGAGAAACTCAGAGCAGGGCATGCATTCCCCTGCCTGGCCTGAAGGCAGGGCCCGCAAGCCACAGTGAGCCTCAGAGTGTCCTAGGATATTGCAGTGAGCAAGACATCCAGGCAATGAGCTCCATTCTCGTAGGGAGAGACGGACTCCAACAACGAGATAAATCAACCATTTCAGGCACCAGATAAGGAAGTAGGAGAGTGACTGAGTGGGGTTTGGGGGACTGCTTTGTCCCTAAGATGGGTCAGGGAAGGCCTCTTGGAGGAGGTGACATTTGATTTGAAACCTGAATGAAGGGAAGGAGCCACCTGTGCACAGAGCTGGAGCAAGGGCCTCCCGGGAGAAGGAACAGTGAGTGCAAACACTGAGGAGCACCAGTGGGCACCAGGCCCTTGTGGCAGGGGTGAGCAGAGTGGGCGAGACGTCAGCATGGCCAGCCCAGGCAGGGCCTGCATGCAGCGCCACTGGGGATTCAAAGCAGGGAAGCCACCGGAGCCCTCTTAGAGCTGGGGCAGCATGAGTGGAGGCAGGAGACCAGGCAGGAGGCGCTGCAGTCTTCAGGAGAGAGGTGGCGAGGGCGCCAATTCGGGCGGTCTTGGTGGAGGCAGGGCAAGGAGGTTGGATTTTTAAAATATTTTGGAGGTAGAAGCCCACAGGATTTGCTGAAAGAATGGATATAGGATGTAAAGAAAAAGTGAAAATTGACTTCAAGGGTTTGGGCCAGAACAACTGAAAGATGGATTTGCCACTCACGGAGACAGAGTAGTCTGTGGTTGGCAGCAGGATGGCAGGAGGAAGATCAGGGAGTCAGACCAGGCCTGAACACCATGAGATGCTCTTGGGCATCCAGGCAGAGACACTGCCCACGCAGGTGGACATACAAGTTTGGAGTTCAGAAGAGAGGTGAACGCTGGAGGCACACACGTAGGAGTCATCCGTGGTTAGAGGGAATTTCAAGCTAGGCCTGGGTGAGCCATTTGAGGGGATAGGTGTGGATGGAGAAGAGGCCCAGGCCTGAGTGTGGGTCACTTCCACATAAAGGGGCCTGAGGGGCAAGAAGACTGACATCCAGACAGAGCAGGGGCCTTGTCATTGTCACACAGGAGTCAGGGCAGAACCCAGCTGGACTCCCACCTCCCACTGGACACAGGCCAGTGATCTTTCCCAGTGCTGTCAGGCCCAGAAAACAACCTGGGTGCTGTCGCCGCACTCGGCACTCAGGGAGGTGGGGCCCCTTTCCCCCCACATTCACTCCGAACTCCCTGGGCTCCTGAGGAGGAAGCTGGGAGGGAATCCAGCAGCTGGTGAGCAGGGAGCACACTCAGAATCACCTCCTAAATGCACCTGAGTCAGAGTTTGAGGCACTAACTCCAAGGTTGCCCCAGGGACATCCCCTTCTTGGGGAGGCTTGGGTGGGGCATCTCTCACCTCTTTCCATCTCCTAGAACCACGACATACAGAGCTGAGAGGGCCCTTTGGGACTGTCCAGTCCAGCCTCCTTGTGTTAAGTAAGGACTGTGCTAGAGGGTCTATAGGGAGAGGCATAACCACAGCAAGGAACGGCACAGGCAGGACTGGACTGGGGCCCTTCAGATGTCCTTCAGGCACCCTGAGCCCCCAAGGGTCTAGGAGACCCATTCCTGGAACCCAGGGAGCCCGGTGGGAGGCAGGGGAGGGGGTGCTGGGACTCCTCCAGGGCAACTCTCCCGAGAGGCCAGGAGTCTTCCAGTCTGCTGGCTAGTTTGTGCAGCAAGAGCATTGATCCAGGAAGCTCTAGGGGGGGCGAGGGGAGATCAATCAGCACCCTAGGCTCTGCCTCAAGGCTGCAGCTACCTCTTTGGTGGAGAGTCTCCACCAACAAGAGGAAAGGTAGTCTGGTGGTTGTGGGCACAGACCCTGGAGCCAGGCCCCTTGGGTGTACTGTCTTCTTCCCATGCTCCTTACCACCTGTGTGGCCTTGAGCAAGTTACTCATTGTCCTCAGTTTCCTCATCTGCAAAATGGGAACACTAACCGTCCCTACCCCACAGAGCTATTGAGAGGTTAATATACATAAAGCACTTAGAATCAAGTGTAAAGCTTAGACTAAGGGTAAGGCTCCATGATGTTGGCTGTTATTGTTGAGCAGGGAGTGAATTCCCTCCCCATGAGAAAAGCTTGCTGGGGTTCCTGCTGACCCCCCTACCCCGTCCCAGCTTCCCAGTTAGAGAAGGTGTGTTGTTCCCCTCAGCAGGACTCAGTGACCTTCAGGATCCAGCCGTCTGGTTAGAATTAGGGGAAGGCAGCAGAATTCCCAGCCATCCCTAGAGGCTCCAGTGGGGTCTGCAGGGTGGTGTGGCTCCCGTGGGTCCCTCCTGTCACCTGTAGTGCACCCAGGGGTTAAGGGCCCTCTCCACACCTCTCCCTTGTTGTTAACGCTGCCTTATTTCACAGCTGACTGCTCCTCTGGAAATTGGAATGAGGATGAACTCCAGACAGCTGGAAAAGTACCGGGCCGCCCTGGAAGGGCTGCTGAGTGAGATGCTTCCCCCGCACGGTACGGGGAGGGCGGGCGTCTCTGTGGCTTGGCCGGCCTCGGCCCACCCTGGCGTTAATACTCCAGAGGCAGGGTTTCAGGGTGGCAATTTGTTTGGCTGCTTTGCACTTGAGAATGTGGAGCTGTCTTCTCCCTGGGCTATGCTGTGATACCTGCTGGTGGCTGCAGCGTTCTCCAGGGAGGCGGGTCTCAGGCTGGGTTCCCAGCTACCCACCCCACTCCCCTGCTCCAGATATCTTCATTCCCTTCCACAACATCACCACAGGGCGGCTGCTCTGAAGGAAACCTTGGTGCGGCTTTCCCTTCCCCCATTCATTCTGCAAATTGAAGTCCTGAGCCCCATTTGGCCTTGCCCAGTTCAAGGTCTGCCCGAATTACTTGAGCAAAGCTACATCTCCTCTGACAAACAGCCACTAATTACTTCTCATAGTCCCCAGGAGGAGAGGAGAGACTCCAGGAAGTGCTGTTAGTGATGGAGAAACTGGGAGGTTAAATGACTTGCCCCAGGCTACAGACAGCTTCCAGGCTCCTTGAAAAACCTCCCACCTTCCCGCCCAGCCTGCCCTGGTGCCCCCTCTTCCCTCCGATCTGCAGGCAAGTTTTAGAGGGCAGTTTCATAAGCAGACCTGATGATGGTACTGAGCACAAACCTCTGCTTTTCTCCAGCAGCCAAGTGATGGCCACGCTGGGGAGAAGGTGGACAGATTTGGGAGGCCCCTCCCGCCCAAGTGAGGCCCTGGGAATGTACACAGCCTGCCAGCTGGGCTTGGAAGAAAAACACCCTTTCCAAAGCAAATCCCCCTCCAGCAAATAAAGCATGAAATATACAGAAATGACTCTTATTTAATATTTTAATTCCCAAAGGGCAAACTCAGGTTGCAAGAAAAAGGGGAGGAAAGTAAAGCTCAGAGAAAGTTGGCCATAAATGATGCTTACATTAGCATTGTGTGCCTTTTGTGAGTTCTAAGTTCAAATATTAACTCAGATCCAAACAAGTGGAAGAGTACCACTGGCCCTTCCATTATAGGTGAGGAAACTGATCATTGCCCACACACTGAGTCAGTGACAGAGTGAGGACTGGAATTCAGGTCTCCCGGGTCTCGGTCCATTTCTAGTTTACCGACTCGGTCAAGGTCTAACAGGCCAGAGAATTTTAGGGCCTCTGCACTCAACCCCTTGCCAAGTAACTTCCAACCAGCCCTTTAACCTCAATGAGCCTGTGCAAAACCAAGGTGGTAATATCTGCCTTGAGATCTGGGATGGAGGCACAAGCAAAGAGCAAATTACTATTAGCACCTTGTGACTACCAGCTCCCGCATCCGCAGCAAAATTACACAGCCAACCCACTTATTTCTGCCTTCTAAACAAAACTGGATGGGAAATTTCATTCTAATTTAATTTTACATTAATGAATGTTCATTTATTTATAAACTGGGGCCACACTGGAACTGCAGCTCCCGCCATCCATAGGTTACCAGCAATTAGATACACTGTCCATTCTGCATTTCCACCCAGGCTTAGCCACAGAAAGTAGTTAACAGAACAAGAACTCCAACGCTGAACAAGGCACCCTCATTTGAGGTACTCTGAATTCTCCTGAGAAACACTCAAACCTTCCATGGGCTCCCAACTCCACCACGCTGAACATTCACACGCATTTCCAGCACATATACTGATCGGCCCCGGAGCAGCTGCAGGTTCCCGGGAAATGTTGCCAAGATGCCCGGTAATAGAGAGAGAGGGCTGCAGCAGAAGGGCATGCGGGGGGCAGCGGGGGAGACACACAAATCTATAAAGCCTGCTGCTGGGAAGATCTGGATCCAAGGCTCCTCCTTGCCCTTCCGAGCTCCACCACGCCAGTTCACACCATTTTCTGTAACACACTCCAAGAAGCAGAGAAACGAGATGCTCACGGTGGTCCCTTTCCCCATGGAAAACGCATTTTGTGTCCTTCCCTCACCCTCTGCTGGAATCTGCCCCTGTAGCGAGACCACTTTCCCCTATCACCAGAGGGGGTGCCCATTTCTGGGGCGGGGCCCCAGCACTGGCTGGGGAATTTTCCCTGAGATTCTGGGTGTTGAAGAGCCTCTCGCTAAAATAGACACCCACCATGGCGGGACATGGGGCCCCCAGGAGACTCTGCCCAGGAGGTCTGCACTGTTTAGGTGGGAACTGGTTCAGCAACTACAGCACTGGGGAAGGGAGACGGTGCTGTCCATTCTGCAGAAAAGCCCCGTTCAAAGCTCAGCGCTGCCGCCCGGCAGCCCCAACCCTCACCCCGCGGCCTCTGATGTGCTTCTCGGTAATAAGCCGCAACAGGGACCCAGCTACCACCTACATCTGTATGCACAGTGCCCTGCCTGCTTGTTTAGATGTGTCGGCTCCTTTCTTCTCTCGTTTTCCTCCTCCTGCCACTGTTCGATTTCTCACAATCAGCTCAAATAATTCTTTTTTCACCAACAAGCTCCTCCAGTTTCCAGGACAGCCGACTTGATTGCTTATGGGATATCCACAGCTTTGGAAGAAATTAAAATTGGGAGGAGGTTGGGAAGGATTCTGTGAGCTGAGTGAAGAGAAAATGACCATGTTTTCACAAAACAGAAGAAAAGGAGACGTGCTCCTGGTTAAAGCAACAGAATGAGTAGGACCAGAGACCAACCAGGATCAGAGACAAGGAGGGTAGCCAGAGTAACCAGGAGAGCAAAGATGCCATTCCTCTTCACACCTCACCCAGGCTTATCCAGCGACATCTGCAAGAATCTCTCCAGATATCTGGCAATTACAGAGAGGTACGGATTACCCCGTGTTCATCTGGAATGTACTTTACACTTAACAGGACTACAGGTCATTACAGTGCAACTTGAACCTAGCTTCACAAAATGGAGATGATGAGGTATTTTCTTGGTAACCACATCGGTGTGATTTTAGCATTACTGAGCTATGTGGATTTGCCATGAAATTGAATAGTTAAAAGCAAAGAGTAATTGCCTGATATCTGTATGCTGTAATTCAGTGTAATCTAATCATGGACAAAGCCCAAAAGAAAATATTCTTAAAGCATTACATTTTTCTTGATACACAATTTGTTATTGACATTGGGTAATATATTCCATGCCTTTGAAGGAACTCTTACTCACGGATATCAAAGTGTGAGAGCAGTCAAGAGTGAGAGAGTTGTTTAATTTTCAACAGATTATGAAATGCCATTCTGGCATTTCTCTGTGACTCCATTTTCCCCCTTAGCTGATGCACCCTCAGACCTAGAGAGAGGAAAAGAGTGCCCTCCTCTTCCATAAGGCACTGAGACGGAGCAGTGAGAAGCTGGGTGTTCCTGGGTCATTCCAGTCAAAATCTGAGCCCCAAATGGCCCCCACTTTTCAACCGCAATCTCCCGGTGCCCTGCCCCCACTGTAATGCCACCTATGATGTAGTTTGAAGGAAGCCCTGAATAGCTGAGGCAATACGTGAGGCCCTCCATGAGGTGGATCAAGGACGAGTCCGTGGTCCCTGAGTATCTTTGAGGACCTGATAAATGTATGCAGGGCTTTTTGCAGGATGAGGAGGAGAATGGAACCCACTAAAAGATTTATGGCTGTGATTATTATAAGGCTCTGCCAAGACAGACAGAGGTCAGCAGGACGGAAGGGAGTATGGCAGCCCCCCAGCAATCCAGAGCGTGCTCCGAGCAGCCCTTCACCTCTGCTAAATGTGTGGATGTGGTTACTAAGTAGATTTAGATATTAGAGCTTGTTTTTCCTCTTCTGCCTTTAATACATCAGGAAGACCGACCACAGCCTGAGCTGCTGCTCACCTTAAAAAAAAAAAACCCACAGCAAAGTGATGAGAAAGGAGGGCATGCAGAGCAGCCTCTGACTTTGCAATATTGCCCTTTTCTTTACAATATGCCTTCCTGCCATGGACAGGCCCAGCAGGAGAGCCAGGCCGAAGGCACAGAAAGGCTGGCTCCCAGAGGCCCTGGCGGGTTTCGTGGGTAGCTCCCGAAGGGGCAGCAGTGGCAAAGAAGAGCTGAGGTCGAGCCCTTCCGAGCGGAGGGGAGCATGTGGATGGTTGTGTGGAGGAAAGCAAAAAGCAACACGCCAACTTCACTAAACTAAAGAGGGGCTATAAATCTGGGCAGGAACGTGACTGGAGCTGGGAGTTCAGGATGAAATGGAAAGGCCCAAAAACTGGGAGGAACGCCTGACTAACTTGTGAGGTTCCTTCTCGGAGGGAGTGGCGAAGGGGAGCATTGATCAGCAAATTCGCAGTTAAGTGGTCACTGGGTGCCCCTTGGTGCACACCCAAAGGCCTGCCTGTAAGATCCTGCAAGACAAGGCCATCGACAGCCAGAAGCCACCATGGAGGTAGAAGGGCTGACCATGGGTGGCCAAAGGCCACAACTCCAAGCACAGTGGGTTCTACACCACAGGGAAGACAACAGGGTTCTGGGGGAGGGGCTGTGGGCCACTTGACCCTAGGTGTGTGGAGCGGCAGCAGTGTCCCCAAACACAAGGAAGCTGACAAAGCCCACATTGCGTGCCACCACTGGGGGTGGCTCCAGTTCAGTCCATATTTTTAAATCGCCCTGAGATCCATTGCAATAAAACAGACCGTAATTCTGTGAAATGCTCTAACAATAACTTTGTTTAAGCCTTAGTTTCAAGCCCTCTTAGAATACATGGGGCCAGTACTGATGCCGAAAGGCTCATTCTTTATATATTGAACCGCACAGCTGCAAGGAGTTGCACAAATGTTACCAACTCATTTGTCATGCAAACAGTGCTTCAGAAAGAAATAAAATACTATTATGTGGTATATGTGTTAGGCAATCACTATATCAAATTCATGGCATTCCATGCAAACACAAGCAGGGAAAAGGAAAACAACATTGGTGAGAGAAATCACACCACATGGCAGCAGCTAAGTCGGGGGAGATGGGGAGGCTAACAGTGGAAGGTGACCAAGCCCAGGCTGTCAATTTCCCAGCAATTGTGGCCAGTGTTGAATACCCCTGAGGTGGAGCAAGTGGCAGGAATGCAAAACCCAGACAGAGGAGCATAGCATTGCCCAGGGTGTCAGGGAGGGGAGGGAATAAAGTGGGGAATAGGCAAGGGGGCTGTTGGGACAGATACAGGGCAATTCCAGGGAGGAGGGGCCTGGGGGAAGGGGAGAATGGAATGGCAGGGGTAGAAATGGATGGAACTTACTGGGCCGGCAATAAATGTTTGGGAATGGGAGTTGAGGGATGTGGAAGGAAGATTATAAACTGGCTCTATTTCCAGTTGCCACATTCCCTTGCTTCCGTTAGGGGTTTCCTGCTAAGAGCCTTCATGTAACCGAATCACCTGCCCTGTGGGAGGCTCTACACAGCACTGACACTGCAAAGATGTAGGTTAAGTATAAACACGCATGAACGTATGCCAGGCACTGTCCCAAGCACCTTAGCCAAACTACCTCTTCTAATCCTCACAGCAACTCTATTGAGGTTTACTGGCAAATAGGCTAACAATGTTAATTGAATATGATCACACATCTAATAGTTGTGAGTAGGGATTTGAAATCGAACTGTCTGGCTCCAAAGCCCACATCCTAAACCACCAGTGAGGCTGCAAGACCGTGTATCTCTAGAGTCTTCTCTCTCCCGTGTCTCCTTGTACAAATCCCATTACGCAGACACAGGCCCTCCGCACAGAAGCCTCAACTGCCCACTCGAGCCTAAGGGCATTTTGCTCCTCTGCCTCCACCATGGAAGCTGCGTCTCCTCCAGGCTGGAGCTCCTTGGGGGCCAGTGTCTGTCCTAAGGCAGGGATCGCACCTACTTGGTGCTCAGTGTCGCCCAGTTAGCAAGCCCGAAGTCGGGACAGGGTCTTGGAGCATGCCTGGAGTGTACTCTACGGCGCAAATAAAACCGGATCACACATCAGTCCCCAAGCCCAGAGAGGCAAATGATCCTGTCTCTCCATTCGTGGCAGTGGCTTCGTTCACCATTAACCAATTCATCTATTAAATCAACACTGACTTTACTGAACGCTTACCACGTGTCAGAGGCAGAGCTAGGGTTGGAGGACTCAGAGATTAATACTGCTTGATCTAACAAACAAAGGGAAGTGGGAGAGCGGAGAGAGAGGGAGAAACAAAACAAAACAAAAAATTTAATCCCCCTTGGACCTTCCCACCATGGCGGCTCAAAGAGCCACGTCAGACCTCCTCATCATGGCCAACCCACACCAAGTGCAGACCTTCCCAACATGGCGACCGACCTTCCCATCATGGCGACCGACCTTCCCATCATGGCGCGTGGCCCCGCCCGCTCCGCCGCGCCTGCGGGAGGGTGCAGTTCCGGGTGCGGTGCGCGCCAGGGGCGGGCGGGGGGCGGCGTCCTGGCCATGGCCGGCCTGTCGGACCTGGAACTGCGGCGGGAGCTGCAGGCCCTGGGCTTCCAGCCAGGACCCATCACCGACACCACTCGGGATGTCTACCGCAACAAGCTGCGCCGCCTGCGGGGCGAGGCCCGGCTGCGCGACGAGGAGCGGCTGCGGGAGGAGACCCGGCCGCGGGGCGAGGAGCGGTTACGGGAAGAGGCCCGGCTACGCGAGGATGCGCCGCTGCGCGCCCGGCCCGCCGCGGCCTCTCCGCGGGCGGAGCCCTGGCTCTCCCAGCCGGTCTCGGGCTCGGCCTACGCGACCCCTGGGGCCTACGGTGATATCCGGCCCTCCGCGGCTTCCTGGGTAGGGAGCCGCGGCCTCGCCTATCCTGCCCGCCCGGCGCAACTCAGGCGCCGCGCCTCGGTCCGGGGCAGCTCCGAGGAGGACGAGGACGCCCGGACGCCCGACAGGGCCACGCAGGGCCCGGGTCTCGCGGCTCGCCGCTGGTGGGCAGCGTCTCCCGCCCCAGCGCGGCTGCCTTCCTCCCTCCTCGGCCCCGACCCGCGCCCGGGCCTGCGGGCGACTCGAGCGGGCCCTGCTGGCGCGGCGCGGGCCCGGCCTGAGGTGGGGCGCCGGCTGGAGCGCTGGCTGTCTCGGCTCCTGCTCTGGGCCAGCCTGGGGCTACTGCTCGTCTTCCTGGGCATCCTTTGGGTGAAGATGGGCAAGCCCTCAGCGCCGCAGGAGGCGGAGGACAACAGTACGTCCTGGGCCGGCGCAGGGGAGGGCCCTGGGCGCGCGTGTGTCCGCCGGAGGACCCCCGGTTCCTGTCGGCGCCAGGCCGCGCACTTCCCGCCTTGTCAGCTGCCTCTGACTGTCTTCTCATTTCCAGGCCTGCCTTCTTCCAGCTGTGGGAAGAGAGGGCCAAGGCTCCTGCATCTGCAATAATTTCTGCCTTCACTTTCTCCTGTTCTCCTTTTCTGCCCCAGCCCTCCCTTCTAACGTCTCCCTTTCAATCACAAGCTGTAGTCACTGCTCCCCCAGCCTCTGGTTTTCTCCCTGGAGAGGAAGCCACACCCCCCTCTAACAGATTCACCCCATCCGTTTGGGTTCTTCCCTTTTGACCTCTGGCTTACACATTTAGTGCCTATTTGAAGGCACTCCAGATTTCACTGTCCCACAGATAGGATCTGGTTGGGGGTCCCAGCTTTGTAGCACCAAAAAGTCCACTCTCCACCTCTTTGAATCACAGGGCCGCCGCTTTGTCAACAGGAGACTCTACCAGCCTTGCTTGCCAGACAGGTTAAACTGATAGCAACTGGAGGCGCTTATCATTGCTTGTAGCACCCTCATGGAGTGTGTTAAGAGAGAGACTATGACTCAAGGATCCTCACAGCCATCCTTCTGGCCACGTTTAGGTTACATGGTTAGATATGCCAATGAGAGGTCTGCAGAATACAGTATGTATCTGGAATAGCTGAGGATTGTGTGTTTTCTGAAAGGAAACAGAGATCATTTCATTATACATTTAGGTATAAAGGGCCACTGTAGTTCACCAACTTTTAATACTCTTTACAAAGCAGGAATGTGACTAATACTGTTCCCAGCTTCCAGCCAAGGCCACATCCTTCAATGCCTAGCAGGAACTGCCAAAATACAGGAAAAAGCTAAAGTATGTCTTAGCTGGTGTGGCAGATGGATGTTTGGGAGTGTACAAGTCTGTGGGCAAGGGTATCAACAGACCCGTCTGCAAACACCCAAATGATTTCCCCACTGTGAGAGCATTTATCAACTATGTGAATAGTTTGTCGACGTGCTAGAGAAATTAAGCAGACCTGGGAGTGTCATGGTACTATAACTACACTGGTGATGTCAAACAGTATCACACTGGTACTCACTGCTGAGATGCTTCAAGACAACAGCGCTAGAATGTATGCTGGTATTTACCTGGACTTCCCCTCCCATTATGGTGTTAATCTCTGTTTAACATATCATTGTTTACAAAACTCCTATATTTTGTTTCGTTTGGGCCTAACTCCCTGAGTTAAGCAGGGAAGGCCCATTTGATCCCATTTTACAGCGAGGAAACAGAGGTTCAGAGTGGTTGAGTTGCCCAAGAAACTTGAGCTAATCATTTTCAGCTGGGACAAGGACCCAGCTATCTTAATTCCTAATCCAGGATTTGGATACCCTTACATTTTGCTGTCTGCATTTTAAAAGTGCCTTCCTTAGATGACATCTTTCTAATCCCCACCCTTGGCTTGGGAATGCTTTGCTCCCTCCGAATGTTGTGAGTAGTCTCTTTTTGTATTCCTTTCTCAACCCACACTTAATTTCCTCTGTGTTTCTTTTCTTGGTCTCAGTGAAGTTATTGCCAGTGGACTGTGAGAGAAAAACAGATGAGGTGAGTTTGAGTTTCTCTGGTTTTTATTATTCTTCCTGAGGATATTAGCCTCCATCAGGAGGTAAACTTCCCCAGAAAAAGAATAGGATCATTTTCAGGGAGTGCTTCCTGTAATGTACCAGAGTCACATTGTGTTCTGTGATGTTCGTGTCAGGCTCAATTGTGGCAGTGAAGGAATACTTGAAATAGAATTGACCTCCCAAAATCCAACCCTGGGCTTGTTATGGACACTTTCCCATCAAATGTAGCATCGGGGACTTTGATCTTCTGCCTGAGTCAATCCAGGGGGATGCAGTAGGTTGTTGTTGAAGGACCCTCAAGCTCCCTGGCACTGGGAGGAAGGGCTGGCGTTTCTAAGCATCAGGAGGCCAAGTTCTCAATTCCACATTCTCTCTCTCCAGTGGTGCAGCTGTGGCTCTGAAAATGCTGTTCTGATTTGAAACATAGGGAGTTTGTTTGGAACACATCTTGAGTGGAATTAGCCCTCTTATTAGTCTACATTTAGATTTGTTTTATGAAGCTCTAATAATCCCTACAAATAATATTTGGGGAAGGCGAGCAGTCCCATCCATTTATGAATCATGAAAGCAGCATTATCAAGGAGCTGGGATGCTGGTTCTGGTGACAGTCTGGAGAAGATATGGGGCAGTAAATTTTCAGGTCATAAATTGTACCAGGAGGAGTCTTGTGCTGCCAGAGGGCATGATTTAGTAGTCTGATTATTAAGTCTGCAATGCCTGGCCTCCCGAGTCCTTAGTTAACATCTCTGGTAGCCCAGGGGCTGGGAAAGAAAATGACGCATAGTCCTCTGGCCGCCCCTGCATTGACTGTCTTACCCATGTAAATGAGGGGGCATCCTGGTGCAGATAACGGCTTTTATTTCTCTTTGGCTTCGGGTGTGTCATAGTTGGGGGTGTTTTATTACATCCATTTATTGTATTCATCCACCAAATATCTTTGCTTCCCAATTGTTCTGTAAAAACAGATTCATAGTAAGTTTAATCTGCCTTCTATCATAAAAACTGTAGTTGATGATGAGAGGAAGTGGCCCAGAAACACAGGCAGCCAGAGGGGAAACTGGAATTTGAAGACTTAAAACAAAAACAGGAAAAAATAACTTTCTGTAAGACTTCTCAGTGCTGTTAGTTTTGTTTGTCTTTTAATTAGAAAAAGGTTCCATGGTTTCTATTTCTTGGTCCTTCACATCTCTAAATGAATCAGACCCACAAGTGAATGGCACATTTGTTCCCTGGCCTTCTCTGATCTGGACACACTCAGGCCCCACTTGAGTGAGCCCAGACGGGTACCCTCCAGGTCCTCACTACAGATGTGCTCCGTGGGCAGACGGCATTCAGCACCTGCCAGCGAGGGCTTCAGATGCAGATATTCCTATTTGTAACCATTCAGGTCTTCATCAGAGCATCAGAAAGCAGGGGCTGGGCCATCTCAATGCAGGCTTTGTGGAGCTGAGATTTCATGGGGCACCCTTGGCCTTTCTGGAGGGTGGACACAGGAACAAGCAGGTGGGGACGTGTTTCTTGGCTTTGGTGAGGCTCTTGCTGAAAGTCTTATTCTTTGCATGGCTCCAGGCTTACCGAGATCACAGACGGGCATTTGAATTTCAGATTCATGTTCTTTCCCTTTTCGGCCGCTGAAGACGGTGACACTTTTGTGTTTTTCTTTCTGCCTTTGTGCTGCTGGAAACGTGGGGACAGGCTGGGAGTGGGTGTGTTGTCTTAATCAGGCCGTCTCGTTGTCTGGTACCGTCTGTCCTCTTGTTTCCTTTAGGTGGTAGCAGCCTCTGCTGAGTGGTTTGTGTGAGTTCGCACCGAAGCCTACCACAATCCTTACTCAGATGAGGGCCCTGAGATTCCACCTAACGGGAGATGAGATGGCAGCTGCTGACATTCTGCCCTGTCTGCAGGCTCTCCCAGCTCTTCCAGCTCTCTCAGCTCTGCAGACTCCGACAGCAGTTGCTCTTCCGTCTGAGGAAGCTGAGCGACTGCATCATCCCCCGACCATGTTGCCTCTGCTCAGCCCTCTTAGTGGCTGTCATTCCAAGGGAAAGGCAGGAGCCAGGAGCCTCTGGGATGCAGCCCCTTGGTTACAGTGTCTGCTTTCAGCTTTGCCTCTGCTTCTCCAGGGTCTTTCTCAGGCAGTTAACCCAATATTTATCAACTCTCCCTAGGCCCAGCACTTGGCAGAATTTTTTTCTATTTTGTAAAAGTATGAGATATTCCTTGCTGTTTAGTATTTGACAGTGTGGCTGGAGAAGTAAAGATGGACAGACCGACCCCTCCCACCCACCCCCCTTGCTGACCACTTGTCCCGTGCCTTTCCAGTTCTGTCAGGCCAAGCAGAAGGCAGCCTTGCTGGAGCTGCTGCATGAACTCTACAACTTCCTGGCCATCCAAGCTGGTGAGTAAGTCACGTAAGTCCTGAGATTCCTCTCGTGAGAGCTATGGGCAGCTGACCTGGTTCATCAGGCTGATCAGTTACACTGCGGCTGGCCGGCGAGACACTCCCTGGTTGTCTCCCAGAAGGCATATTCAGAAGCCGAGTCTCACCTTCTCGCCTCCTCACTCAGGCACATCTTTTATAAGCCTTGTGTTTGAACAAAACATATTTGATTCTTGCTCCTCTTTAAGGGAGGTCCTGGCATGTGAATAGGCCTTCCTGCAGCTGTTCTCCCTTCTTGGGGATGCTCACTACCTAATGCTTTGGGGGTCTCTGTTGTCATGGGAAGGGGCCAAGTCCCAGGTGTTGTCAGAATCTGTGTCCTCCACCCTAGAGGGACCCTCTGAACCAGGTGGTTGGCTGGGCCCGGGAGAGGCCTCTTGCCTGTGCAAGTAGCAGTCTGTGTAGTGGACCCTGGTGTTACATCTGGTCCTGATCACCATGTGGCTGTGGGACCTCGGACAAAGTCCCTGATCCTCTCAGGGTCTTCATCTCCCTGTCTGACCAAGGGCTCTTGGGTCTATCTGTTTTCTACAAATGAGAGTCAAGTGCTGTCCTCTAAAGGAGGGCATTCTCAGCACCTCTGTGAAATGCCCCTGAAAATGCATCCAGAAGATGCATCCCCTACTGTTTTATTTGGTGAAGTTATTCCTTGAGGCCAGAGATATCACCTGCATTATTATGTCCTCCCCGACGCCTGGCATCCAGGAGGCTTTCAAAATCACTTGCAGTTAACATGGGTGAATATCAGCGTGTGCGCCTTGTGTTAAATGTGCTGCACACAAGAACCAGACAGAGCAGTTCTATCTTAAGGGATATTCAAGAGGCGCCTCTTACTTGTGGGGTCAGAGGACAGGTCTTAGGATTGTGAGGTCAACCCTTGTCTAGGGTTTCACTGGGAAATTAGGGTCAGGTGGACCTCTCCTGGGCCCTCAGTCCTCAGGGTCAATCTCATGAGCATCAGCTCTTCTGCCTCCTCCCTCTTGAAAGTGAGAGATTGAGATGGTAGGGAAACAGGTAGTGGGGGCTCCTGCTCACAGCATCATAGGAATTCCTCTGTACGGCCCAGGTGCTTGGGATGTCAATTCTGACCTAAGAGGGTGTTCCAAACCTTTGTGTCTCAGTTGTGGTCCAAAGACCCATAGCATCTGCATCACGTGGGAGCTCACTAGAAATTCAGAATCTCAGGTCTCATGCCAAACCCAGTGAATCAGAGTCTGTATCTTAAAATCCCCAGGGGATTTGAGTGCACCCTAAAGTTGAGAAGCACTGCTCAAAATTGGGTCCTAGTAGATATTTCTCCTCCATCCTACCCTCCATATGTGGTCCTGCCTTATGCCCTCAAGGGCCCTGGCACCTGTTGTCCTCCGACAAGCCTGGGGGGCCGCCTTGAAGGTACATATCTCATTGAGACAGGAGTGTGCCTCACAGAGGCTCCCTAGTAGTCCTCAACCCCTCCCCGCCTCTCCTGTTAGGGATCCGCTGTGGGCTGGGCACTGTGCAGGCCCTTGCAGTGAGATGACTCAGCTCCAGGTCCTGCCTGCAGGGCCTAACCCCTGCTTGGGGTCTACTAGAAGAGACAGGCCACCTACCTCCCTGACCACTGGGTGATATAAAGTGTGATTAGACAAGAACCAAGAGGCCAGAAGTTTTGGGAGGCACAATGCCTTTTAGCTGGAGCAGTCAGGAGAGCGTCACAGGGAAGGTAGCATCTGTGCCAGGCCCTGAAGCCCAGGTAAAACCGGTTATGTGTATGTGGGGAAGGACAAGGCAAAGTGGCAGGAAATTACATCTCGGGTGGGAAGCAGCACCTTCATGGAGGAAGGGGAAGATGAGGGAATGAAGTTTGGAAGTGTTGGTTGGGCCCCAGCATAGATGGCCTTGGATGCCAGGCCACCAGAGCTTGATCTGGCAGGCAGTGAGGGCCAGAGAGGCTTTGAGCAAGGGAGTATCGTGCTGAGAGCCAGGTGCCAGGAAGGCGAATGCGGCAGCAGCTTGAGTAGCGCATTTAAGCAGAATCATTTTCAAGCGTTATTGACAAAACAACTGGATTGGGAAAGGGAGAGGAGGAACCGAATCGGGAGGCCATCTACGTGGTCCACGCAGGCCTGGCAAGGGCAGGAAGAGCCCTAGTGGGAGAAGGAGGATGCTAGAAGCCACCTATGTCTCAGGGGACCCCTGGGGTCGAGATCAAGTTTGAAGTAGGAGGATCTGGTTGTGTTGGCGGAGGGGGACAGGCTTCAGTTCAGTTTCAAAATTTTAAAATAACGACCTTCAGCTGCTCCCTTCCCCAGCATGTAGAAACACACTGGCCACCCGAAGTCCCCCAGGCTGTGCTGGGTCAGGGTAGTCAGGCCACGCACACGTGTTAAAATAGCGTGTGCGTGCCTGGCCCTGTACCCTCCCTGCTCTCGGGGAGTCAGGCAAACCACAGCACAGGAGTGAGGATCAAGGGCTGTGGCAGGTCACCAAATCTGGGGCCATTTCATCAAACAAAAGGCCCCCAGGGGCTGAGGGCTTCCCAGAGGAGATGGCCCCTGGGCTGGACCGGGGAGGTTGGGCAGGACTAAGCAGGAGGCTGCCAGCTCCATCCTGTGGGAGCAGCCCTCCAAAGCCACTCGGGGGAGCTGCCCCTTGGCGGCCTTGCTGAGGCCCCACTGCCCAGCACACAGGCATCCTCTTCCTCCAAGGGACCCCTCAAGACAATAGACCTGGCATTCCAGGTCGCCTGCCAGTGTCATGAGTCAGAATCCCTGTGGTGCCCATGGCCTCCCTGCCTTCCTTTTTTCCCAGGCTGTGTTTATTTATAGTGCCATTCCGGTACCTTCCGAAGCTATCTGTCTGATCCTTTTAGGGATCAATTGCAAAGAGACCTTGGTATCGGGCAGCTTTTTAGTCATTTAATGCAAATCGCCACACTGCTTTGCAGGTCAGGTTTTAATGATCTGGAATCGATCCAAGCTAAGTGGCTTTTGATCTTGCTGCAGAGTGAAGATGCCCCACAGAAGCCAGGAGCCGCTGGGCCACATGCTCCTTATTAGAGCTGATGGCTTGATTCCTGCTGCATTTTTTAGTCTGTTTCAGAGTGATTTTTCCTTTGTGTTTGAGTGTGTGTTTTTTTTTCTCCTAGGTAATTTTGAGTGTGGAAATCCAGAGAATCTAAAAAGCAAATGCATTCCTGTTATGGAAGCCCAAGAATATATAGCCGTAAGTAGGCTTCAGTGCTTATCATTCCTGGGAGGGCCTAGTGCTTTCCTATTGGTCTTTCAAGCCCTGTTGGGGTTTTTGTTTTTTGTTTGCTTTGTAGCTTTTGTACTAGGCTACCTTAAGTTAAGGTTTGGTTTATGGCTTTTTGTGCTAGACTACCTTAAGTTAAGGCAGCCATGGTAGTGACTGCCCCAGAGCCAGGCCGCCAGGTGCAGTGGGGTGGCTCACTCCTGACCTGCTGCACTGTAGGTGTGCCTGTTATCTGCTTCTCCCTTGGTTCACTTTGCTCCTCTTGCCTTAGGCTTTCAGGAGAAACATGCTGTCCCTTCTCCCCCTTATGACTACCATTCAGACTGCCCAGGGGCCGTCTGATTTCCTGTGTGGCCTCAGGATGGTAGATTATAGAACTGTGGAGCTGGCATTCCAGGTCGCCTGCCTGTCCAGGAACTTAGGGGTCATCTGGTTCCATTTGCATTTCACAGATGAAGAAACTGAGGCCTGGAAAGGGTCAGGGACTTGCCTGAGGCCAGACCACTTGCACCGGCCACTGGGCTCACCCACCTCCAGCCCCAACGCTGTTATTCGCTTTACCCCAAGATGAGCTGCCAGCTGCCAGCTCTCTGGCCTGATGCTTCCATCCTCGAGAGAATCATATTCTTTTGGCCGCCTCAGACCCACACTGTTTTCCTGCTTGTGCTTCCGCATCACCTCCTCTGGTTATAGCCTCTTCCTTGGCTTTCATCAACCCCAAATTTCCTTCCTGCCAGTTTGCTGTGCTTTTAGCAGAACGGGGTTTTGGGGCTGTGGAAGACACGGGAGAGGGCTTCCTTAATCCAGCAGCAGAATAACGTTCCAGCTGCTCCGCCCAGACGCAGAACTAATCTTCTCCTGCGCACTCCCACAGAATGTGACCAGCAGCTCCTCCGCCAAGTTTGAAGCCGCACTGACCTGGATACTGAGCAGTAACAAGGACGTGGGCATCTGGTGAGTGTGGGCAGGGTGGCAACGCAGCATGGGTGCCTGCAGCCACTGTCCTCGCTCGTCAGCTAACACCCGTGCTCCAACAGAGCTGTCTCAGGTCTGAAGCTGGAGGCTGGGTCTCCCAGCTGAGTCATGTGGGTTAGGATGGAAGTGGGGCAACAAAAGCAAGAAGCATTTGGAATGCAGTGTAAGGAGCAGCTTCAAGATGAGACACAAAATCCAGGTGTTAGGATGTTAGCCTGGTGTTCCAGCTAAATCCTGTCTCAGGTAACTCAGTCTGTGCCTTTCTCATTCATCAACACCACATGGTTTGTTGGGGAAGGCATTTTTCTGCGCTTCCCCTCCTCGGGAGCTAGTTTTTATTTGTAGATGAAATTATTCTTACTATGGAAATCGCATAAGGAAATACTGGATTTTATTCTGA
Source organism: Hylobates moloch (assembly GCF_009828535.3). Taxonomy (NCBI): domain Eukaryota; kingdom Metazoa; phylum Chordata; class Mammalia; order Primates; family Hylobatidae; genus Hylobates; species Hylobates moloch. The sequence continues at coordinate 32,310,765 of NW_026652295.1, read as the reverse complement.
CCAGGCAGTTTCTGCCTCATTTTTATCACTGGTGAGCACTGTTAGAAAAGGCAGCAAACCCTTTTATGAGGCTGAAAGGCTGTATCTGGCGGCTCAGCCCAGGGGGAGGGGCGTGTCAGCCAACAGCCAGGCAGCCTCCAGAGACCTGTCCCCTGCTGGAAGAGCAACATCACCTCCCCCCTTCCCACTCTCGGTGTTTGTGGGGGTCTCTGTTCAGGTTATAGCTCTTGATATTAAAATGTCCTCTAGAGTTTTGTTCTTTTTCTCTCTAATCCACCCAAATTACTAATTCCGTCAGCACTGCATCCAGCAGAAGCCCCTCAGGCAGCTCAACCTCAAGCTGGATAACTGGATGCATGGCACGATTAAAATTCGCTGGCTTAAAAAAAAAAAAAAAGCTGCCCTGAGTAGCTGAGCAATTTTCCTGTGTTAGAAAAGGTGGAGGAGAATACGGATTTTATCCTCAGCGGCAGCGCTCATGAAGCTGCTAACACAGAAGAATGATGACACTCACCTTTTCATGTTGGGGAAGGCAGCCTGGAGAGTGGCAGAGCTGCTCAGGATGACCATGTTGAAAGTGGGTCCTGAGAAATCAGGACACTTGGGATGCCAGCCATTCCAGCATGCAGCCTCAAGAGCATGATATTCTCGCCCTGGGTCACCTAGCTGGAAGAAGGCTTTGGTGTCCCCACCTCTGCAGGTCCTGACACCTCCTGGCCAGAGACCATGGTGGAGGCGCCGTGGCTGGGGTCTGGCCTCGGAGAGCCTGGTGGTTTTCATTCCCCATGAGCCTCACGGATGCCTCATGATCTTTACGCTTAAACAGCTTATGTGCCTCCTCGTCACGGAGGAAAAGCGCAACCTCCCAGATTCTGTCTTTCAGTTCTTGCCATGCAATTGCAAAGCTAGTGATTCAGTAAACATTTCCATTTCTCTATGCTGGGAGGTGGGAATCCAATTTACAGTTTAATCTCCTGCACGCTGAGAGAGGCTGTCAAAGACCAGACAGAGGGGGACGTCGCCTTAGCGGTAGGGGTTCAAGCCTGCTGCCGTCTTTAAAGCTTTATTCATTCTAAGTAGCCAATGTGGGAAATTTCTGGAAAGAGTGCAGCCGGGATACCAAGCCTATTCTATAAGCAAGTAGAGGCCTTGCGTCCCCACTTTCCTTCGCTTCCTCCTGTTTGAAGTGGGGCTTGCACTGCCTCTCTTTGGAGCTTTCCAACATGTTTAGAGCCCTGTGTCCTGTTTCAGGTTGAAAGGAGAAGACCAGTCTGAATTGGTGACGACCGTGGACAAGGTGGTCTGCCTGGAATCTGCCCGCCCCCGCATGGGTGTTGGCTGCCGCCTGAGCCGGGCCCTGCTCACTGCTGTCACCAACGTGCTCATCTTCTTCTGGTGTAAGTCCTCGACCGCTTTCCCTCCCCTTCTGTGCAGTCAAGCGCACTCCTAGGCATGAATGATGAGCTATAGAAATTCCAGGCCCGGAGGGTTCATTTCTGTCTAGTGAACCTGAGGTCTGTCTCATAAAACAGAGGAGATGAACAAGTCAGCCTCTGCCCTGGGTTGTCTTTACCTTTGGAGATTGGTGGCAGGAATCCGTGAGGATAACTAGAAAATGTCCTTGATTCAGGGCAGGGGACTGTCAGATTTCCTGAGCAGGAGCCTGGCCTGAGCAGGAGCTGGGCCCCACCCCTTCTGGGCTCTGCAGGGATCCCAGTGTGGACCAGCTTCGAGCAGGAGGCACAGTAGGGGCTTGGCCTAATTTTACTCCCTGAAAAATGTAAACTTCTCCTGGAGAGCTACAGATACCTGATGAAAGCAAGAAGGACTCAGGGTGCTGCACTGAAAGGAGGGCACCAGTCTTATCCCCTGACATCAGGGGCCGCCTTTGAGCAGAGACCTCAGGGCATCTCTGAAGGCGAAAGGCCAAGTCACAGAAACCACGGCTCTCCAGAGATAGTTGGAGCTACAAATCACAGACCGCCTTGGTGTGCACACAGCTCCCTCCCCCGTGCCATCAGGCACAGAAATCATTATCGGAAGCAGCATCTCGGAATACAAAGGGCCCCGGCATGTATATATGTATGAAACACCATGTTCTGGTTCACAAGGGAGGAGATGAAAGCCCCAGAATGAGGTTGGGAGGAGCCGAGATCTGGACGGCTGGGGATGCCACTGTGGTGACAGCCGGTGGGAGGAAGATGATCACTTAATAATCTGTCGTCTCTCTGCATTTCTGTATCTTTTGTTTCTCTCATGCTGGCCCTGAGCCTGACACGTAGTAGGTACCCAAACCCATGTGGCGGATCCCCCACAGCCTCCATCACAGCATCTTGTCCATGGTGAGACCCACTGCCAAAGGAGGTGTGAGGGATTAACAGTGTTTTATTCCCTCACAGGCTTGGCTTTTTTGTGGGGGCTCCTAATTCTCCTAAAATATCGGTGGCGAAAGTTAGAAGAGGAGGAACAGGCCATGTATGAGATGGTGAAGAAGATTATAGGTGCGTGGCCCCCTGGTGAAAAAAGGGTTGCCGACACCAGCCAGAAGGTCCTTGCCCTAAATGGTGTGCTCTCTCCTGCAGACGTGGTCCAGGACCATTACGTGGACTGGGAGCAGGACATGGAGCGCTATCCATATGTAGGGATCCTGCACGTGCGCGACAGCTTGATCCCTCCACAGAGCCGGTGAGTCCCTGGCTGGGGCGCTGGGTGTGAGGTAAGATGGGGTCCGACCCCACTGAGCTCCCCAAAAGGAAGCCCGGAGCCTTGCATCAGATGTCAGCTGAGGGCAGTGCAGACCCCAGGGCCAAGAGTGGCTCTGCTCCCCCTCCTGCTGCTCCCCAGCATGTTCGGCTCTTGATGGCAGGATGAGCTAGAGAAGACATACGAAAGCACAATCCCACACCTCTGTAGAGAGAACGCTGGCAGTGGTGATACCAGTTAGGAGGCCTTGGGCTCCAAGTAATAGCAGCTCCCTCCCCCAGGGCACAAGTAGTGAAGGATCTCCTCAGTCTCTGTAAGTGGAAGTTCAGAGCTGCATGGGCTCCAGGCACAGAACAGTCAGGTCTCCAGTTCCATTGCTCTTGTGATTCTTGTGGTCCCACACTTCTCCATGGATGTTATCAGCAGACTGGGGTCCCTCATGGTTGCAGATGGTGGCCAACAGCAGCTGGGGCACTGTCTGCCCTGTCACAGCCAGCAGGGGAAAAGTGGGCCTCCTATTGTCGTCTCACAAGCAAGAGAACATGTTCCCAGTCGCCTCCAGTGACACACTCCCTGAGGCTATATTGACCAGAATCTGTTACATGTCTGTTTATGAATCAGGCACTGGCAAGAAGGAGGAAATTGTTTTTCAAACTTTTTAAACCATGACCTGCAGTCAGAAACACCTGTTACCTGCAACATCATGGTCCAGTTCCCACACATGCATGTGCACACTCATGCATATACATGTAATTGAAAGCAAAGTTTCACAACATGAATGGGGTCAGCTTCCAGGGCACATAGCTTCATGGGAAGGGGTGGCAGGGCCACTGTCATGTGCAGCTGCAGGGCACCTTCCACATGGGCTGTGATTGCTGGAGTTGTACACTGGGGTCCTGACAAAACCAGGGTGGGGGAGGGCAGAGTCCCAGGAGACAGCCAGCAGGGCCCCCCTAGTATTGGCCCCCCCAGTGTTGTGGTCCCTCCCCAGCAGACACTTGCTGTGGTTTCTGGCCAGATGCTGTCATCTGCTGGGTCATGCTGAGAGCTCACCCTTGCTGAGTGCTCGCTGGGAGCCGGGCACTACTTGGAGCTCTCCACAGATGCAAACTCACTCACTTGGTCCTCACCGTGGCTCACACACACAACAGAAGTGGCCCCATTTTACATATAAGGAAACTGAGGCACAGGGAAGTGGAGGAATGTGCTCAAGAGTCTCATGGCTAGTGGCATTTCTGTGCTCCCACCACCAGGCTCTACTGTCAACATCATCCCTATCTGCAACCCAAGAGGAATCAGAAAAATAGAGCCATTAGCAGCCCACTTTAAGTCAGGCACAGTGGCTCACACCTGTAATCCCAGCATTTTGGGAGGCCAAAGTGGGAGGATTGCTTGAGCCCAGGAGTTCAAGACCAGCCTGGACAACATAGCAAAACCCCATCTCTACAAAAAATAAATATTAGTGGAGCATGGTGACACATGCCTGTAGTCCCAGCTACTCAGGAGGCTGAGGCAGGAGGATCACTCGAGCCCAGGAGGTCGAGGCGACAGTGAGCTATAACTATGCCACTGCACATCAGCCTGGACAACAGAGCAAGACCCTATCTCTTAAAAAAATAAAAAAGGGTCCATCTTAAACATGAAGGTGCTTGGTATCTGTCATGCTCACCCCACCCCTGGAAAGGTGGCAGGCAGGAAGTTTAGGGTGAGCAGACTCACAGCAGCATGGGCTGTGCTTGCTCTGAGGAGCGCTTGCTGTTGGTTTCCGCGTGAGGCCCTCTCCCTCCCAGGGAAGGTGACTTGGGGTACTTAAACTCCCACCCAATTCCTGGCCCTGGCAGGAGTATCATGTGACCATGAGCATCTCAGTCAACCTGTGCCACAGTTTCCTTATCCTAAAATGCAGGTGATCCCGCTGCCTTGCACAGGGCTGTGATTATCATTCATTCATTCATTCAGTTCCTCCACAAATGTTTATTGAGCACCTACTACATGCCAGACACTCTACTGGGTCACAGGGAGACAGCAGGAAGTGGAAGAAACAAAAATCCCTGCCCAGCTGGAGCATTTGTTCTCAGGAAGGAGACAGATGACAGGATGCATAAGGAAAAGATGTGATATTAGGTAGTGACAAGCCCTAAGGGAAGGGGGGTTGGTATCAGGGTGGTGGCCTCAAAGTTCATTAAGTCACTGCCTAGTAGCCAGGCACGGTGGCTCATGCCTGTAATCCCAGTACTTTGGGAGGCCGAGTTGGGTGGGCCACCTCAGGTCAGGAGTTTGAGACCAGCCTGGGCAACATAGTGAAACCCCATCTTTACTAAAAATACAAAAATTAGCTAGGCATGGTGGCATGTGCCTGTAATCCCAGCTACTCGGGAGGCTGAGGCACGAGAATCGCTTGAACCCAAGAGGTGGAGGTTGCAGTAAGCCGAGATCACGCCATTGCACACCAGCCCGGGTGACAGAGCGAGACCCTGTCTCAAAAAAAAAACAAAAAAATTGGGAGACCAAGGTGGGCAGATCACAAGGTCAGGAGTTTGAGACCAGCCTGGCCAATATGGTAAACCTCCTCTCTACTAAAAATACAAAAATTAGCCGGGCATGGTGGCAGTCACCTGTAGTCCCAGCTACTCGGGAGGCTGAGTCAGGACAATCACTTGAACCTGGGAGGCAGAAGTTGCAGTGAGCTGAGATCGCGCCACTGCACTCTAGCCTGGGTGACACAGTGAGACTCTATCTCAAAAAAAAAAAAAAAAAGTCAGTGCCTAGCACATGGGCATCATCCGAGGGTAGCCATTATGCCTTAGGCTTAAATGATATTCCACACACATATTCGCTTAAATAAGAGCATGAGACAGCATCGCAGCTTGCCTGCAGCCGAAGCTACCACCCAAGCCTTCGTGCATTAGCATAGATACCCAGAGCTGCTGCCACTCAGGTAGCCGGTCCTCAGGGTCAGAGACATGTGAACCCCAGACGCCCATGTCCTGTTTGCTCTCTTGACTTGCCTCCCAAGCCACCCAGTCAGTCCAGGCCAAGCTCCCCACGTCAGGAGACATTGGCTAGCCAGTCAGGTCTGCCCTGTAGATGAGGGCCTGCTTGGGAAAGACTGAGGGAGATGGGAAGAACTGGCCTGGGAAGAAGGGACTGGAGCGAGGCACTGCCCACTCAACACTAGCCGCTTCCTGCTCAGGGACCCAGCACCTTAGAACTCAGTCCCCAGGGAATGTGTGGCCTCGGCCAGACCAGCCAAGTGGGGGCTGCTGAATAGGCCCATGGGGTTTGGTTGGTGGCAGGTCCTGACCCCTGGGGAAGCCCTAGCCCCCTCCCTGCCTCCTGACTCACTGGCCACTTCCGTTTGTCCTCCCCTTCTGCTCCCATGCGTACACACTCACAGTCACTGTCTCTCCACACGTGGGGTCATGGGGAGGAGGTCTGCAGTGATGAGAAAAGGCTGGGGGCTGTGCAATACCATGCTTCACAAAGGGAAAAGATCAAAGTGACCCTCCCCCATGGCTTTAGAACCTTCTTGTCCAGTCTGGAAGGGGAGAAGAAGAGATGAGGGGGAGGCTGTCCAGGGGTTGCAAGGCCCTAGAGACCCAGCAGAGAAGGGACTCTGGCCACTGAAGGGGCCCTCCCTTGTGGCTCTGGTTCCCTAGAGCAGCTCCAACTTCTTGGCCTCCCCCGTCTGATGCTTAGCTCATCCCATCCCCTGGAGTGCTGTGGAGCTTAGATGAAACAGCCCAGTGCTCACTCTTCAATGAGCCCACCCAGAGCAGCATCAAGATGCAGTTGGCGGGGGTACTGGAACTGGCTTGGCAAGGGCTGCCGCAGGCAACAGGTCCCAGCAAGAGTCAGCTAGCCTAGCACAGCCCTGCACACCTGGAGACCTGGGGGTGCTCCAGACACCTCGGTCCTTTAGCTCCCTTTAATTGAATGTGTTTGGATCAGTGAAGGTTGAGGAATCATTTCTCCATGGCCCAAGACGTTTTTCTCCTCTGCAGTTGTCATGTTAGTACCTGCCAGCTTTTCCTCCCTTACATAAATTCCATGCCAGAGCTTGGAAATGTGTCCCCCTTTGTAGGAGGGGCATCCACAGGCCGGCTCACCTCAGCAGTGCCAGGCAGAGCCCCGTCCCTCTCATTGCAGGAGGCGCATGAAGCGCGTCTGGGACCGAGCTGTGGAGTTCCTGGCCTCCAGTGAATCCCGGATCCAGACAGAGTCCCACCGCGTTGCAGGAGAGGACATGCTGGTGTGGAGATGGACTAAGCCCTCTTCCTTCTCCGACTCAGAGCGATAAGCCCCGGGCAGGGACTTGTTCCCGGTCAGCCTGTCCCAGGACAGCCCACTCCAGAGGCACGAGAGGGTCACCAGGCCTGCTGGTGCTGAATTCACACTTGCCTTGACTTTCAGCCTCGTCCTGACACGATTCCAAAGGTCTGCCAGACTCTTCAGAGGAGTTCGGCTCGCAGGAAAATGTGGGCTTCCTTTAAAGGGAGGGGGAGAAGCCAGGGTGACAGCCCAGACTCTGCCCTGTTTTGCTGGCAGAAACGGGGAGAAGGGTTTAGTTTTCATGAATAGAAAACAAGAGCAGCAGCTGTCAGGCCCCGCCGACAAGCGTGGGGCTGGTGGGCGTCTGTCACCTGGGAGGTGGGGCAGGGATGGCGTTTTGGGTGGTGGGATGGGGAGCAGCTTGGTCCATGTGCCTTCAGGGGGGTGTTACCTGGGAGCTCAAGGGTGAAGGGAGAAAGCCTGTGCTCTGGCTGGCTGGGCCTCTATCCTGAAGAGGGAAGGTGCTAGAAATTAGAACAAGTGACTGTAGTGGGGACCGTCTAGAAACACCAGGCCCTGACACAGGGTCCCTCAGGTCAGGAGGAGTGAGCAGCCGGCACAGCCTCCTGGGAGGATCCCGAAGTAGGGACAGGGGCTGAGAGCAGAGAGGAGGGTCAGGCAGCCCCAGGGTGGGCCCGCCTCAGTGTTGCTTCTCACAGAAGCTGCGACTCTAGACCAGGCCTGCAGCCAGAACGCCGATTCCGGGAGCTTGGGAGCCCTGCGTCAGGGCCGAGAGCCTCGCACTTGCTGTGTGTGAAGATCGCCTTGCTTTACTGTGACCACAGCTCCGACTCGGGGCTGTTTAACAAGAACTTCAGCGCAGCCGGCGTTTCTGTTGCCCCGGCCGCGGCTCTTGGCGGCGGGAGAGGCGCAGTGGCCGCAGGCTGCCCCCTGCCGGCCACAAGGGAGCAGCGTCCGCGCCGCCGCCCACCGGCCCTCCCGCCAGCTCCTCAGCACGCTCCCTGGGAGGCAGGCTCCAGAAACACCCCGACGGGGGGCCTTATTAAGTGCGAGAAGCCTCTCCAGCGAGTCTTCCCCGTGTGTCCTCATCTGCGGCAGGCAGGAGAGGGGGAGCAAACAGGAAATTCCACAGCTGCCTCCAGAAACAACCACCCCTGTCTGGTCTTATTGGTATTTTTTGTTTCCTTAATAAAGCTCCAGTCTCCCTCATTTGAGCAATACTCTAATTTCCTCTGATGTCTGGATGATTGGCAGGGCAGGAATCTGAGCGCTGGCCCCGTGGTGAGGCCATGTTCTCATAATCAGGCTCCAGCCAGAAAAATAAGAAACACCGCAACAGGCTTCAGTATCAGGGCTGAAACTGCTGGATGAATAAACTATTTATTAAAAATGGATGTTTCTTGCCCATGGTTCTTTCCCTTCCCCCCAAAGCTATGTCTAAGGAATGGCAATGTGTGGACTTCTTGAGCACCAGCTCTGGGAGGTGGCTGGAAGGGAAGGTGGGAGAGACAGCAGGACGCGGGCTCTGCAGTTCCTCCCAGACCTCTGGCCTCTGCCACCCAGTGACCAGTTCTCGAGTAAGCTGCATAACTCTCACAGCCTCAGTTTCCACATTTGTAACGTGTGATGGCCCTGTCTTACAGAGTGGCTATGAGGATTGCAACATGCAGGGTGCCTGCTTGGTCCCAGTGGGTGGCCAGAAGTGGGGGCTAGTGGGGCCTTTTTCCTTTGGCACCATTTCTGCCTCCCCTCAAGACCCAGAGGTTCCCCTCGGGTGCTCAGCACCAGCCCCGGGAGGAGGAGGAAGAAAGAACAGGGTGAGGCTGGATGAGGCTTCCCAGCAGCTGGTAGCGTCCCTTCATGAGGCCGACTTCTTTGTCTCCTCTGAGACCCAACCATAGGGAAGACCACTCATTGCCCACCCATGCGGTCTGGCAGGCACGTGAGGGTTCCCTTGCCAGGGCTGCTGAGTGTGCTTCTGGATCTCACTGCTGTCCTTCCTTTTGCAGAGGCCCCAAGGTCAGTCACCCCAAGAAGAAGGCAGCCAGTCCTGCCATGCCCCATGGGGCTTGTAGGCTGTTGTGGTCACCTTTCCCGTTCACAGTGAGAACCAGCCTGTTATCCTCGTCACTAGAGTCACACAGTTGGGTCCACAGTCAAAGGACCTGGAAACGCAACTCGGGAAAAAATGAGCCTGTCTTTCCCTTTTCTGTTCCTCATGAAAGACTTTCCCTCTGCCACGTTTTGTTTTAAGCCGAGAAGGGAGCTAATGCAGGGCTCTATTTCTGTGAAGCTGTTTGGAGAGCAGGAGCGAGATCAAAATAAACTAAATAACAAAAGGCCCCTGCCAGCCCAGCTCCTTCCTTTCTGGAACACAGAGCGCCTTAGCACAGAGGCCCTGAGGTGTGTCCTCGGCCTCACTCAGACAGCAGACATTTCAGAGCAGGCTCTCCACCTTCCTCAGCTTCTCAGGGCCAAGTTCCCTTTCAAGCAGCTCTTATTTCACAAGGGACAGTATGGGGCGGTGGGTTTGTCCAAGGGCATCTGTGGGCTGGAGCGATTGCTGAGAAGTCCCAGTTTCTCTGCCCAAATCCCTTCTGAGAGCTCCCTGGGCTGCAGACCTGTCTTTCTCGGTGATAAACGGCCCTCTCGGGTCACAGTGGACACCGATAAAGAAGCTTCAGGGGCAGGGAAGGGGAGGCTGTACCCCACAAATCTCAGCCATGGACATCCACCAAGGAGCTCCAGGCCACCTTCCAGAGTCTCAACTCAAGAAGACAGTAAACATGGCCATTTGTCACTGACTTATCATAAGAACTGCGGTAGCAGCTGTTCCCCTTAATTAATACACCATTGACTTTGAGCCTCAAAAAAAAAAAAAAAATCCCTTTGCTGAGGCAGGTGTGTGGACTCAAATCCATTATCCTGTCGGCCTCCCCCAAAAGGAAGGCGCGGGAGAGCAGTTATACGGTAAGTCACCCAACTGTTCCAAAACAGTCCTCCCCGGGCAGCCAGGATAGCCTCTCCACCCATCCGCAGAGAAAGTTCTAGACACAAGCAGAGAGTCTGAACAGAGGGTCCCATGATGTGCAGGGACACAGAGGCAGGGGATGAGGGCAGGTGGGAGGACCCCGTGGGCACCATGCCACCTGGTGCCCCCATGTTTTCCCAGGAGTGACGCTGCACACGGGTGGGGGTGGAGGCCTAGGGCTCAGCATCCTCAGGACCAGCTGTGGCCTTCAGTGCCTGGGATCTTGGGCAAATCACTTTATCCCTGTATCTAGGCGAGTTACTACATGAGCCTCTGTCTGGCTCATTCACTGCTGTGTCCCCAGCAGTCAGAACACTGCCAGGCCCACAGGAGGCACTCAATAAATATTCAAGAAATAGATTAATGGAAACCTCGATCCCAGAAGGAGGAGAACCTGGCAATGAGGTTTTTTTGTTTTGTTTTTGAGACAGACTCGCTCTGTTGCCCAGGCTGGAGTGCAATGGTGCAATCACAGCTCACTGCAGCCTCCGTCACTCAAGCAATCCTCCCACCTCAGCCTCCCGGGTAGCTGGGACCACAGGCACATGCCACCATGCTTGACTAATTCTGTCTTTTTGTAGAGACGGGGTTTCACTACGTTGCCCAGGCTGGTCTCAAACTCCAGGGCTCAAGCAATCCTCCCGCCTTGGCCTCCCCAAGTGCTGGAATTGCAGGCATGAGCCACTGCGCCCGACCTGGCACGGAGTTTCTAATGTCTGGATTCCTCCAGTTTCCTTTCAGGCTGGTTTTGTTTACTCGTGTTTCTTTTTCCAATCTGAGTGACTCTGATCTGCCACAGCCCCAGCCCTCCCACTGCCTTGCAGCATGCACCCCGCCCCCTGCAGGCTATCTCAGGGAAGGCAGCCTTGTTCTGACCACAGAGGGGACCAGGCTGGACTGTGAGATGGGACGAGGCTCCCAGACTAGCCAGACAAATCGGCCAGGAGCAGCTGTGTTTACTTGCATGTCCTTGAGTGGAACAGCCAGGGCAGCACCGAGGACCTGCCTAGCCCCCAGCACCACATGACAGAAGAAGCCGTGGTGAAGATGGTCTAGAGGCCGGGCACGGAACCACCACAGGATTTGTATAAGACGCTGGCCAGGAAGGCCCTCTAAAACATGACTTCTCACCAGCCCTGTGAGTGAGAGCTTGAAGCAGGTTTAACTTGGTTTCTAAAGAAAGTGATGGGATGTTTCTTCCTGCCAAGAGTGTGGCCCAGTTCATCACTGAGGCTCCTCCATGAAGTCAGGGTGATTGTCTCAGCATCGTGAAGGTGTGGTGAGATTCCACGGACAGATGGCTATTTTGCAAATCATGAAAGTGTTACCCACTAAGGGACCAGGACTGGGCGGCCCTGGCTGGGCAGATAAGCAGGAACAGTCCTGAGTACAGTCTTGGAACAGGGAAAGAGCTGAACAACAACCTCTGAGAAGAAAGGGTAGAGGAGGTATCACTGATGATTACAGCCCAATTTCTAAGCTGCTTCTGTTTAGTAAGGAGACAGAGGAAAGTACAGTAATTTTCTTCAATGAAAACAGGCAACAGAATTCCCTTTGCCTCGTTCCCCTTGCAATTAAGCCCTTCTCTGCAAATGAAATGATTTGGTTTTCATGGGGACTAATTTAAGCACACTGGAAGGACCGCTGAACTTTTTGATTGCAAACACCAACATGTGCAAAACAGAATCCAGCAGCTATGCCAGGCTGGTGAGGCCGCCCCACCCGTGGAGCTGAGGGCTTGGATAGGGTGAGGGTGGATGAGCCCTGGCTGGAAATCCAGCTCTGTTCCTAAGTCCATGACACTTCCCATGTGGCTGACCCTCTTGCCGTCTCCAGCTGCCATCTCCTCATCCCAAGTGAGAAAGTTGGACTAGATCTGAGCTGACAAACTCAGAAGTCTCTGACATACTTGGCAATGGTGGTGGGTTGAAGATGCCACGCGTTCCTTGCCACTCCTTTCATCAAGAAGTGGAGTCTATTTTGTCTCCCTTGAATCTCCGCTGGCCCCATGACTGCACTGACCAGTGGAATGTGGTGAGAAGGACACTGGCCAGCTCTGGTCTGAGGGCTCGGGAGGCCTCGTTGCCTCCCCTTTTGCCCTCTTAGGCCCTGAGTCTCCATAGAAACAGGTCCAGCTGCCCAGGTGGAGATGCCTTGTGGGGAGAGATGCCTCACCAGCCCCACCGTTCCAGCATCCCAGCTGACACACCAGATGCGTGAGTGCAGCCACTCTGTACCAGCCCAGCTGCACTATGTGAACAGATAAGCTGTTCCCACCACACACTGCCCAAAGGGTGGAAGCATAAGTAAATAATGGTTGTCTTATGCCACCAAATTCCTATTATTATAACTTTTTAACTTGAAATAGTTTAAAACTCACAAGATGATGCAAAAATAGTACAGAGAGTTCGTGTGTACCCTTCACCCAGCTTCCCCCAATGATAATATCCCACATAACCACAACATACTATCAAAACAAGGAAACTGACCTTGATACAATCCTATTAACTTAGGTGCAGGCCGTATTTGGGTTTCATCAATTGTGTGTGTGTGTGTGTGTGTGTGTGTGTGTGTGTGTAGTTTTTATGAAATGTTATACCATGAAGCTACTAAGTTTGGGGGTAGACTGTTACTCCCAATCGATAATTAATACAAGAATGGACAAGATCCCCCAGAAACACAACTCAGACAAACTTTAGCACAAGGTGAATGTGCTGGCTCACATAAACCAATCCACTAGAGGTAGGGTGGCAGGCCTCAGAGCAGCTCCACTCAGGGGCAGGGGAAGTATCAGGTCCTGGGCATGAGCCACATTTTCTAGAGGTCCCTTCTAGAGGACACAAATGAGATGAAGGAGGGACCCACCTCCCAACCAATCCCTGGGAGGGAGCACTGTGGTGGGGCAGGGGCAGGGGAGGACCGAGCCTCATGCCTCTGTTGGGTCAGGGCACAGAACCATGCTTGGCAGCTGGTCAGAATCACAAGGGCACAGGGAAGAGGAGCAACCCTCAAAGGAAGGGATGGGCACTGGGAGCAGAAGAGGAGAGGGGAGATATGCATTGCAGAGCAAAGGAGAGCACCCAGGGCAAACCCTGGGCATGCAGACCCCAGGTGGGAGGGGAAGGACATTCTACACTGGACCCAGAATAAGCATCCAAGAGGTATTGTGGGAACTGGGGGCAACCCTGAGGGATAGGAACGGCTCATATGCAGAGTAGTCCCTGAGGCCATTTGCCAAAATTCTGGCACCAGAAAAGATTAGATTTCCCCACCCCTTTGAAAGTAGGCATGGCCATATGACTTGCTTTAGCCAATGAAATGTGAATGGAAGCGACAAATGGCACTTCAAGACAGAGCCATTAAGAGCCCCTTCTTTTCCTCTGTCAGGGTGTGGTGCTGCAGCTGGGGGCTGCCCCTCAGCCTGGGCCCCAGAGCAATAGCGACTGGGAGCAGGAGCTCTAGCTGCCCCACAATGTACAGTGTGATCAAGAAACCAACCGATGTTGTCATAAGCCACCAAGAATCGAGGGTTTGTTACTGCAGCATCCACTGGCCTGTGATAGCCGGCACAGGTAACTAGCTATCGCCATCTTCCCTGAGTGGAGGACACACCTTACATTGCACTAGGGGAGGCAGGGGAACACCTGAGTCCTCTACCCACCAACATTCAGTGCCTGGAAGGTGGGGAATGGATATGAAGACTCCAGAAGGCCTATCCAGGCCCTAGGATGTTTTGGCTCTGCTAAGCCTTGGTGCAGAGACCAGGGCAGTGTCTGGCAGACTCTGTAGTGAGGCACTGCAGCCAATCCCTCCAAGCTGGCTACCCTTGCTTTGCAATTACCACCTACACAAGGTCTGGAGTCCCCTGAAGAGAAGAATGAAAGAAGCGGCACACAGTAGGTGCAGAGGCAAGGAGTCCTCATGCCACGCAGCCATGCCGGCTCCACCAGCAGCAGCCAGAGCCACAGCAGAGGATGAGGCTGCACGTTTGGGTGCTGCACAGGCAGGTTAGCAGTGAAGGGAGGGCCATACAGCAGTCCCAGGAGAGCCGGGGCCCATGCCAGCCAGTCAGCCTTGACCAAAGCTTGGTGGAAGAAGCCAGCAGGGCCCAACCAGGTCAGTCAGTGGAAGTGGAAGTGAGGTAGATGGACATCTCAGAGCGTCCCATCCCACGCAGGGACTCATGTGCACAGCGTGCTGCTGCTCAGTGCAGGCCCTCTGTGGAGCAGGTGCCCACGATCCCCACTAGGATCTTTTTTTTTTTTTTTGAGACAGAGTCTCACTCTGTCGCCCAGGCTGGAGTGCAGTGGCGCGATCTCAGCTCACTGCAAGCTCCGCCTCCCGGATTCACACCATTCTCCTGCCTCAGCCTCCTGAGTAGCTGGGACTACAGGCGCCCATCACCACGCCTGGCTAATTTTTTGTATTTTTAGTAGAGATGGGGTTTCACCATGTTAGCCAGGATGGTCTCGATCTCCTAACCTCGTGATCCGCCCATCTCAGCCTGCCAAAGTGCTGGGATTACAGGCCCCACCAGGATCTTGAAGGTGACTGGACAGGAGTGAGGAGCCCGGGCCAGAGAGAGGGAAGTGCGTGCGTGTGCATGTGTGTGTATGCTCACATGTAGGCACACTGACATGCACGCACACGCCTATGCTCCAGCCACCCAGTGTGGGGAGGGGCTTCCTCCGAGACAAACATGCTCCATGTACGTTATCAAATTTGCAGATGCCACACAGCTTCGGGGAACGATGGCAAATATGCCAGATGACAGAGCTGGGATCTAAAGAGAAGCTGACAGGCCGGAGCGATAGGGTAGATCTAACGAGATGAAACTTAACAGGGACAAGTGTGTTTATTTCACCTTATTTATTTATTTGTGTCCCACCTCCATATGCTGAGGAATTGGGAGGAATGAGGCTCACAGGAAGAAAAAAGTGAAACGCCCGCCGCCGTTGGGGCCACAGACCTGACTGCACAGGCCTGAGGTGGGGAGGGGGTGGGAGGCTGAGGTCGGTGTGGGCTTGGGGGTTTAATGATGATGGTCGGTTCTATGGGCAACGGTGGCTGGCAGGGGCTGGCAGGGGCAGGGTTGGTCTGCGGCTGCATCAATAAAGGTGTAGCATCCAGGCTGGGGAGGGCAGTGCGGGCTCAGGAGTCAGGGCACCTGGGTTTGAAGCCCAGGATCTGTTGGGTAGGGACACAGCTTCTTCCACACTCTGTCTCTCCTTCCCTGTGGCCCGGGCACCGCCAGCCCTCTCTCTCTTTACACATCTCCCTTGCAAGTCTGGCCTGGGCCTCTGAGATCCCCCAAAGTGCAGGGAAAACAGGTCAGTTTTGCAAGAACTTTCTCTCCACTCTCCCACCAAAGCTGACAAGGCTGGGCTTGGAGTTTCAGCAGCAGCTGAGGGTTGGGAGTTAGATAAGTTAGATTCCTCTCTCCCTTCTGGAGGGCACCTCCCAGTTCTCCAAGGGGGTTCTTACTGGCCCTCTCTCTTGGCTCTGGTTGGGAAGAAGGTTCAGCAGGAAGATGGTCACTTGTTCTAAACATAGGAGGGAGGGTTAGGGTGGTTCTGAGGACGCCTAAAGGGGCAGGGCTGGGCTTTGTGAGTGAAAGCCTCCGAAAACAAGCCCCAGCTGTACAGGAGGAGGAAGGCTTTGGGCTGCCCTAAGAGGTAGTGAGGCTTCTGTCATTGGAGATATGTAAGCAGAGTTATATGGTCACTCAGCAGGGATGCTAACCCTGAATGGACAGATAGAGCCGGATGCATGCACTGAGGTCTTGCCCTACACCGAGATGGTGTGATTCCAGGCAAGCTTTTGATGAAGGCTGGGCCGAGTTTCTCACCCACAGGAATCCAAATCCTGCTGAATGTGGTGCCTCTCTCCGGGGAGCTGTTTGCCTGGTCTCCGTGTTAAATTGAGAAGTGGAAGGAGTTTGAGGTAGCAGCCAGGGCTGAGGGTTCCTGAGCATGACCAGAGCACAGTGGCCCTGGAGTGTGGCCAAGGGTCACAAAAGGAACGGGGACTCCAGACCTCTGGGAACCAGAACTGCCCGGAGTCCCACACCTCATGCTCCCACACAGCTCCTCACTCCGCATGTGACCTTGTGCTCCAGGGAGGCTGGAACCTAGGAAGCCCCTCCCTGCCCTTCCCTGTTCCTTGTCCTCTGAGGGGCAATGAAGTCTGTACCCCAGCCCTGCCCTCTCAGCACTACTGAGACCCAAAAGAACCTGGTGTCTGCTGGGCAGGGCTGGGGCACGAACCTGTAGGAAGATATCACCCCCACTGCCGCAGCCATGGCCATCTTGCCAAGGGTCAGTGTGAAACCAGGCCCAGACCAGCCCACCAAATGCAGACTCCTGGGGCCCTGCCAGGCTCTGAGTGAGGATCTCAGGTCTGGAGGGGAGGGGAGAAGTAGGATCAGACCCCTCTTCACTGAAGACCCACTAACACCACATGCAGATATGACCCCATTATCCCCTTCCCTCCTTTCCCCTCCCTGTCAGAAGATAAGGAGGGAGGGGGCAGC
Organism: Hylobates moloch; assembly: GCF_009828535.3. Lineage (NCBI taxonomy): Eukaryota > Metazoa > Chordata > Mammalia > Primates > Hylobatidae > Hylobates > Hylobates moloch. Next base: position 32,294,206 of record NW_026652295.1, on the reverse strand, counting down.
TGGTTCACTCCTCACCCTTTGCTGTCCGTGGAGGGCTTCCAGGAAGCAGAGTCAATCCAGCTGCAAGGTCTGGAGGAGGAGGAGGAGTGAGTTCATGTTGGGGCCGCAGGGCCGGGTGGGGAAATAAGAGCCAGCCAGAGAGGGACAAGCAGATGGTGGGTGTGGGATGGCAGTGCCATCCACAGCACAGCTGGCAAGGCCTGGGCCCTGGATTCCAATTCCAAGTTCAGTGGCTTCCTGACTTCGTGGCTGGGTGGCCTTAGATGACACACTTTCTCTGGGCCTCATGTTCCCATCTGTATAATGGGAATGACACAGACACCAATCTCAAAGCTGCTGAATGGATTAAATGACATAGTGGACGGCGCCTGGCACACCGACAGTATCTGTTGTTGTTATTGTTATTATGAAAATATGTGACTACAGACAGTATAACTAAGAACAACAGATAGAAGTAACTAATATTCGGACTTCAGCTAATGATAAAGAACTTCTCAGAGAGGCAGAAGTGTCTCTCACTGGAGCAGGCTGTGCAAGGTGCTGAGCCCCCTGTGCTGGGAGCATTCAAGCGCAGGTCCTTGTGGAGAAATGCCTGTGTCGGGAGGGTGTGCGAGGGTGGCCAGCAGGGGTCAGCAGTGCAGCAGGAGGGGAGGAAGGCCAACCTCCCCACCAGTTCAGGGACAGGAGTGACACTGGGGTCAGGCTGCCTTGCTTCAGGGCAGAGTCCCCAGTCACTGGCCATAAGCCCAGGCTGAGAGCTTCTCACAAGTGTCTTGCAGGGGTCAGGCCAGGGCAGGGACAGCAGCCAGGCTGGGCTGGGGCCACGGGAGAGGGGAGCTCTGAGGCCTCCAGTGAGGAGCCCCAGGCTGAACACACAGGGGCTCCGGGCAGGCTGTGGGGCTGGAGCAGGGTTGCTGGCGTCCCAGGAGACAGAGCTCTGGGTTCAGGCCCCCAGAAGGGTCACTCGTGTGGCCAACATGGGGCCTGCTGACCAGGCTCTGTGCCTGAGCCTCCCAGCCCTCTGTGCTAGGGCTGAGATCTTCTTCCCCTTCTGAGTGCCACAGAGCAGGCTGCTAGGGTCCGTCGAGCCCCATCCCCAGCACTGAGCCCTCTCAGCTCCACTGGGGGCCTCCTGGGGCCAGGAGACTGAGGATGAGGAGACTGGGCCCTGGGAAGTCCAGGGATGCAACCTTGTCCCCAGACCCTCATCCTAGCTGGCACGGCCAGACAGAGACGCCCAGGCTTCTCCCTCTTTGGCCCTGCAGGCCTGCAGAGCATGGGGCCCGAGACAGGGCTGCCCTGGAGAGAAGGGGGTGTGGCAGGCAGAGTATGAAACCGTCCCCCACTCTGGAGAGGAGGGGAGAGCCTGATACATCCCTGCAGCCTGCCCTGGTGCACAAAGCCCCCGGAGCCTACTACTGGGGGCCCCAGCAGAAGATGAGGGGCTTATTTCTGCACCTGACTCTTGGAGGCTCCCATTCAGAGAGAGCAGCTGCAGCCCCGCGACTGAGGTGGGCTAAGTCCAGGTAAGAGCTGGCACTGTCTCACAGCTGTGGAGTCAGATGCAGAGGTGGCTGGGATGCCCTCTGCCCACTGTGGCCTGGCCAGCCCCGGCCCCTCAGGAGTGGGGTGGATCTTTCCTGGCCTCCTCCCCTGGGGGAGGCTGTGTCAGAGCAGGGCAGGCAGGAGAGAAGGGGACGGGCTGAAGGCTGAGCAGAGAGGGCATGGGTCCCTGGCAGGCGGGCTATTTTGGAGCTTAAGGAAGCTGATGTCCCCCACCTCGACACCCACTCCAGGAAATGCTCTGTCGAAAGGGGAGAGTGATCCAGCTGACAGTGTCCAGGAGGGATCTTAGGGCTTCAGGGTAGCTCCAGGGACACAGGGGAGGTTCCCTGCCAAAACCAAGCCAGAGACAAAACAAACAAAACCTCTCCTAAGAGGAAGAGGCCTGAAATCCCACCATTAAAGATTCATTCCTTTAGCTTAACACTTTGTCCTTTTTAAAAATGCAAACCTCTCAGAGTCTCACCTACAAGTAGGTTTGTCAAAGGAGAGAAGAAGAGGATGCATAGTCTCGTGGTGAAGAAGAATGTCAGAGGCCCATCGAGAGAGCAGGCGGGGCCTCCCAGGACTTCCTTTGTGGGCGACACAGCTCTGGCTAACGGCCAGCTCTAAAAACATCTGCAGGGGCCCAGGTGCGATGGCTCACTCCTGTAATCCCAGCACTCTGGGAGGCTGAGGTGGGCAGATCATGAGGTTAAGAGATCGAGACCATCCTAGCCAACATGGCGAAACCCTGTCTCTACTAAAAATACAAAAATTAGCCAGGCATCGTGGTGGGCGCCTGTAATCCCAGCTACTTGGGAGGCTGAGGCAGGAGAACTGCTTGAACCCAGAAGGCAGAGGTTGCAGTGAGCTGAGATCGCGCCACTGCTCTCCAGCTTGGTGACAGAGCAAGACTCCATCTCAAACAAAACAAAACAAATAGGGGAAGGAGGCTCTGAGTCTCCCCATTCTGTTCCTGTGTGCAGGGAGTGAACAGACTCACGCCCCTCCACTGAAGACACCATTCACACAGGCACATGCCCTCACATACATGTCAACATGTGCACACCTGTGCACACATGGGCATATGAGAAACTATATATGCAAACCTGCACCCTCACCCTTCAGGTCATGCATTCAACATGGAACCTGGGAAACATAAGACCCTGAGCCCAGATGACCCATGGGGGAAGGGAAGGGGTGCAGTCTCCACTGAGCACTCCTAACGCCTCTCCAGCGGTGACTGCCGTGAGCTACATCCCACCCAGGGGTTGCTTTCTAATGTAGGGTCAAAGCTTCTAGCCAGTGAATATATATGGAGTGTCAGTAAGCTGCTGAAGAGCCCTTGTGATAGCTGAGAGGTGGAGCAATTGACCCCTTAGTGGGGATTAGTTTTTCACATCGGCATCTGTCTCTGACCTCCCTCAGGCTCGCAGGCTCGCAGGGTCAGTCCCTCTCTGAGTCCTCAGCCATGCCACCTGTGCTGATCCACCTGCACTGCGCATCCTTTGGTGCTTCAGCAGGGCAAGGTGGGGGATCCACATTGGTGCACGGATCCATATACTAGGGGTTTCTTTTTTTCCTTTCCCCTCCCCGCATTTTTTTTTTTTTTTTTTTGAGACGGAGTCTCGCTCCGTCGCCCAGTCTGGAGTGCAGTGGCGCAATCTTGGCTCACTGCAACCTCCACCTCCCAGGTTCACGCCATTCTCCTGCCTCAGCCTCCCAAGTAGCTGGGACTACAGGCGCCCGCCACAACGCCCAGCTAGTTTTTTGTTGTTGTTGTTGTTATTTTTAGTAGAGACGGGATTTCACCGTGTTAACCAGGATGGTCTCCATCTCCTGACCTCATGATCCACCTGCCTTGGCCTTCCAAAGTGCTGGGATTACAGGCATGAGCCACCACGCCCGGCCTTCCCCTCCCTTCTTTTTTAAAAAAAATAAGTTTGTTATAAAAGTGACACATAGCTGGACACAGTGACTCACACCTGTAATCTCCACGCTTTGGGAGGCCAAGGCGGGTGGATCACTTGAGCTCAGGAGTTCGAGACCAGGTCAACATGGCAAAAACCTGTGTATACAAAAAATTAGTCAGGTGTAGTGGTGCGTGCCTGTAGTCTCTCCGCGGGAGACAGAGGTTGCAGTGAGCCAAGATCGCGCCACTGCATCCTAGCCTGGGTGACAGAGCGAGACTCTGTCTCAAAAAAGAAAAAAGTGACATGGACATAATTTTTAAAAGTCAAATAGGACTTCACGGCTATGAAGAAAGAACATTTGTCCCTGCCCCACCCCCAAGCTTACTTCCACCTGTTGGCCGACTCAGTTCTATGTAATATGCATACACGACAAATTCATGGTTCTTTTATTTTTGATTTTATCTATTGACTTAGCAAAGATTGTATTTTAACTTCTCATTAGGAGGATTTAACTGGCCCACTGCCCACTCTTCCTCCCCCATCCTGCCTCTGTACTTACACTACAGTTTTTATTAACTCAGCATCCCATGTTTACATTAGTGTTACAACATGTAAATATTATTCTAGCTGAGCCATACAGCATATTAGGATTATATTTCCTTTAACGTAAAACTTTTTGGGCAGGGCACAGTGGCTCACGCCTGTAATCCCAGCATTTGGGAGGCCAAGGCAGGTGGATCCCTTGAGGTCAGGAGTTCAAGACCAGCCTGGCCAACATGGTGAAACATCGTCTCTACTAAAAATACAAAAATAAGCCGGGTGTGGTGGCACGTGCCTGTAATCCCAGCTACTTGAGAAGCTGAGGCAGGAGAATGGCTTGAACCTGGGAGGCGGAGGTTGCAGTGAGCGAAGTTCACGCCACTGCACTCCAGCCTAGAGAACAGAGTGAGACTCTATTTCAAAAACAAAAAAACAAACAACAACAACAAAAACTTTTTGGTTCCTAAAGTTAATTAATTTTCCTGTTGGTTGTTGTTTATTCCCTGAGGTTTTTGTTTTTGCTTTTGAGACAGGGTCTCACCCAGGCTGGAGTGCAGTGGCACCATCATGGCTCACTACAGCCTCAACCTCCTGGGCTCAAGAGATTCTCCCAAGTAGCTGGGACTACAGGACTATAGGCACGCGCCACCACACCTGGCCAGTTTTTTTTGTTTTGTTTGTTTGTTTTTTGAAGAGATGGGTCTCCCTAAATTGCCCAGGCTGGTCTCAAACTCCTGGGCTCAAGTGACCCTCCCACCTTGGCCTCCCAAAGTGCTGGGATTTACAGTCCTGAGCCACCAAGCCCCGGCCCCTGAGCTTTCTATGCACCTTCATCAGTTTATCCCCAAACTCTCTGACCAGACTTTAAACCTCCTCTCCAGGCAGTCACACACCTCTGGTAATCTGATCAGTCTGTTGTTTATTTGGCGGAGTCTTCCCTCCCTGGAGCACTCTCCAGGCCTGCAGAGCCCTGAGGCCCTGGGACTCGCCTCCACCACTCTCCAGAATTGGACTCCCTGCCTCCCAGACGCCATGCCATTCTCTTTCTTGGCTTCTGTCCCCATTTTGGTGGAGGGCATTATCTGAGAGCTTTCAGCTGATCCCCCTGCCTCGGATGTATGTGAGGCTTCCAGTTTGAGAGACTTTTACCTTGTTTCTTGTTGGATCCCTTGATGGCCAGCCCACCCCAGAGTGGAGAAAGCTGGATGGGAGCTAGTTACCACCTGTCTGTCTCTTTTCACCTCTCTGAGCTGCGCTCTCTCGTCTGCAGTCTTCTCTGGCTTATTCTCCCTGTTCTTGCAGGCACACACTTTTTCATCCTTTGCTATCATTTAGTTGGGTTCTTGGATACAGTGCTTAGTTCACGGTGGGGATTAACTGGAAGCACATCTCTGATTTCTTATTATAAATCCCACAAGACCTAGCACAGTGCCTGGTACCTAGCAGGCGCTGCATGGATGGATAAATGAACAAATGAAGGAATGACAAAGAGACAATCCTCTACCCTCAAAAAGCTCACTGCCCAGTTGGGTGGAGGATGCAGGTTGGAGGGAAGGGAAAGCAAATGTGCAGAAAACCTTGCCAAAACTCAGTGTGGGGCATGTGCCGTAGGTGGCTGTGGCACCAAGGCGCCTCTAGCACTCAGCAGAGGGCAAGTACATCAGCTGCACAAGCAGGGAGGGCTCCCTGGAGGAGATGGCTTGCTGATCAGGATAAAACATGGGAAGGCCAAGAAGAGGAGAGAGGTGGATGGAGGGAGTCGCTGGACAAGGATATCTGGCAGCCAAGTTCAGGGAGCAGGTGGGGAGGTGAGGGAGGAGGGGCTCTCAGACTGGGGCCAGACTCCCCCCCTTACTAGGGGAACTGCCACAGCCTGGGTAGGGGCATGAGGAAGGCTGTGCCTCAGAGAGGCCAGGTGTGCAGAGGATAAAGGTGTCCTCCACGTGAGAGGTGAAGGCTGAGGCAGTGGCCGGAGGGGCCTTGCAGCAGATGAGCAGCAGTGCAGTGAAGAGACAGAGAGAAGTTAGGAGAGGAAAACCTGGAGGTACCTGTGGCCCCTGTACTGGGAAGAGTGCAGCCAGCACGAACCTGCAAGTGCCCCCCAGGGGGCTGTGGGGCTGGAGACCAAGATGGTGTTGCAAACACAGCAAGGGCATGCCTTGAACTGGGTTTTCTTCCTGGTTTGGTCACTTACTAGATGTGTGCTCTTAGGCTAGTGACTTACAGCCCCTAGGACTCAGTTTATCCATCTATAAAATGGGGATAGGCCAGCCACATCTCTCTACCTCCACTGTCTGCACCCCTATCACCTCCAGCCTGACAAATGCAAAACATCCTCACTGGCCCCGTTTCATTCCTTGACTTCAAGGCTGGCTTCATGATACACGAAATAAGTTCCACGCTCAGAAGGGCCCCAAGCTTTCATTTTGCACTGGGCTTCACAGATTGTTTAGATTAGGATTGACCCCTATCCACTCAAAGGAGAAGCCAAAGAGTCTCTCTCTCGCTCTCTCTGTGTCACACACACACACACACACTCATACACACCCCTCTGACCCTCTTCTCTACCTCTCTCCCCTGGCTTCCTCTGCTCTAGCCACCCTGGCCTCCTGGCTCCTGCCCCTGGGCCTTTGCACTTGCAGCGCCTCTTCCTGGCTTCCTCTTTCCACATCTACACACTGGCAATCCTGCCTCCTCAAGTCTCTGCTCAAAAGACACCTCAGCCAGGCCTTCCCTGACCCACTTCTTTAACACTGAAACCCCCAATACGCCCCACCATTAATTCGCTGCATTTTTTTCTCTGCCACACTACCATCTACCTTCTACTTGTTTTACTTTTAAAAAAAATTTAGGCTGGGCATGGTGGCTCACGCCTGTAATCCAAGCATTTTGGGAGGCCAGGGCAGGTGGATCACCTGAGGTCAGGAGTTCGAGACCAGCCTGACCAACATGGCAAAACCCTGTCTCTACTAAAAATACAAAATTAGCCAGGCATGATGGCACATGCCTGTAATCCCAGCTACTTTGGAGGCTGAGGCAGGAGAATTGCTTGAACCCAGGAGGTGGAGGTTGCAGTGAGCTGAGATTGCACCATTGCACTCCAGCCTGGGTGACAAGAGCAAGACTCCATCTCAAAAAATAAATAAAATAAAATAATAAAAAATAAAAAAGTTTTAGCTGTCTGCCAGTTAACATCAAGGGTTTTTATTGATTTTGTTCCCTGCTTAACTCCATTACCCAGATCTGTGCCTGGCCCGGAGAGGAAGCGCAGCCATGTGTGCGGAATGAGTGATGTGGTGATGTCTCCCCAGAGCCTCACAGTGGGGGGACCCCCCAGTGAGTGTGGCAGGCAGCCTGTACATCCGGCTTGACAGGTGAAGAAACGGGCCTGGAGCTGCAGGGAGGGCTGCCACACAAAACACAGGACCCTACTGAAATTTGAGTCTCATGGGATTAAATTCAAATGTGACTGGGTGTCTGGTATTTCTATTTGCTCTCTGGCCACCTTAGCTCTAGGGACTTTCCTGCGGTCACCTCCAATTCGGTCTGGACAATTCAGTCTAGACCCAGCCTCCCACCCCTGCCCCCACGCTCCCCATCTGCTCTGCACACCTGGCCTCTCTGAGGCACAGCCTTCCTCATGCCCTTACCCAGGCTGTGGCAGTTCCCCTAGTAAGGGGGGGAGTCTGGCCCCAGTCTGAGAGCCCCTCCTCCCTCACCTCCCCACCTGCTCCCTGAACTTGGCTGCCAGATATCCTTGTCCAGCGACTCCCTCCATCCACCTCTCTCCTCTTCTTGGCCTTCCCATGTTTTATCCTGATCAGCAAGCCATCTCCTCCAGGGAGCCCTCCCTGCTTGTGCAGCTGATGTACTTGCCCTCTGCTGAGTGCTAGAGGCGCCTTGGTGCCACAGCCACCTACGGCACATGCCCCACACTGAGTTTTGGCAAGGTTTTCTGCACGTTTGCTTTCCCTTCCCTCCAACCTGCATCCTCCACCCAACTGGGCAGTGAGCTTTTTGAGGGTAGAGGATTGTCTCTTTGTCATTCCTTCATTTGTTCATTTATCCATCCATGCAGCGCCTGCTAGGTACCAGGCACTGTGCTAGGTCTTGTGGGATTTATAATAAGAAATCAGAGATGTGCTTCCAGTTAATCCCCACCGTGAACTAAGCACTGTATCCCGGCACTGCCTTAGAGACACTGTCACTGCCCCAGTCTGGGAAGGTGAACTGGCTTCTCACCTTCTAGGCCTAATTTTATCTGCACCTGCAGGGGCTGGAAAGGGCACCAGAGGAGCTCTGGGGACTGAGCGAGCCCAGGCCTGTAAGTGGCCTCCTCTGGCCTCAGAACTTGGGGTCTGGGTTTCTGCCCTGGCCTTGTCTGGGGGTACAGGCAGTTGGGGCACAGCTAGGCTAAAATAAGAGAGAGGTGTGAGGGAGAAAGTTTGCAGAGCCTTAAGGGTCCTCAGGGCTCAGGAGAGCTCCACGGCCCTGTGGGACCCTCATGGCCAGGTCTCACTATGTCTCACCTGATGGCTGCGGCAGCTTCCCAGGGAATTCCCCAGAATCTCAGCACCTCCCAGGGGATTCTCAGCCCTGTGTGAGGAGTCAGAAGCCTGTGTCTCAGTTTCCTCATCTGTGCAATCAAGGGATAATAATGGCACTTTCCCCACAAAGTTACTGGAGGATTGACTGAGTTGATACATATTCATGGTTAAAACAGTGCCTGGCACATAATAAGGGCTTTATATGTGTCTGCTGACGTTGTCGTTACAGATGTTGTGATCTGAACCCCCGCTCTTGCCACCAGGCTCCAGGCATCCCTTGCCCTCCTGGGTCTTCCCAGTCCCCTCCACTGTCTACAGCAGCCTCCAGGGCCTTCCTGGGGCAGAGATGGGGCCACGGGGAGTGGGATGCCCAGAGAACAAATTCCCTGACCACCCACCTGCCCAGGTGCAGGGCCAGCTGCCAGGGGACAGTGTGTGGGCAGGCCAAGGATGGATAGCAGCTTCAGCACCGCCAGCCCAGCTCAGCAGAAACCAGGGCCGACAGTAATGGGCTGGCAGCCCCCAGCTGCAACCAACTTCATTTTCTGCCACAATTAAATGATCGCCCGCATTTGCTCACCCTCACTTATTCAATTACTTTAGCGGCCCTGAAGGACTCTCAAATAAACAGCCATAAATAACACGCGTGGCCGCCCCCCAGGCTATCATTCCCTGCCCAGCAATCACAGCCCCAGCCCCGCACCTTCCTTCCAGCAGAGAGATGCCGCCCTGTGCCTCCCCAGCTCCCACCACCCACGTCTGAAAGTCCAACTCCCCAGAAGGAGAGTCTGCACATCTGGGTCCTCACCTGGCTCTCCCCCGGCCCAGCTGGGTATATCTGGGGGGCCGCTCCCTCTGGGGGCTTCTATGTCCTCATCTGTGGAATCCATGTTATTAAAAATAACAGGCCGCCGGGTGTGGTGGCTCACGCCTGTAATCCCAGCACTTTGGGAGGCCGAGGCGGGTGGATCACGAGGTCAAGAGATCAAGACCATCCTGGCTAACATGGTGAAACCCCGTCTCTACTAAAAAATACAAAAAATTAGCCGGGCGTGGTGGCGGGCGCCTGTAGTCCCAGCTACTCAGGAGGCTGAGGCAGGAGAATGGCATGAACCCGGGAGGCAGAGCCTGCAGTGAGCTGAGATCGCGCCACTGCACTCCAGCCTGCGCAACAGAGTGAGACTGTCTCAAAAAATAAAATAAAATAAAATAAAATAAATAAAATAAAATAATAAAATAAAATAAAATAAATAGGCCAAGCATGGTGGCTCATGCCTGTAATCCCAGCACTTTGGGAGGCCAGGGCAGGGCAATCCCATGTGGAATGAGGAAAAGTCCATGTGAGCTGTAAAGTGTTGTCTTGGCAAGGGGCTGCAGTCCCGGCTTCAGCTGAAATGGGCACCCCTGGAAAGGAAGGAAAGATGAGGTATCCTACTATCTGCCTCCATCCCCACTCCCACCCCAGCCACCTTGAAGCCTTCCAGAAATGCCATGCTCTTCCAGGCCTCTGGGCCTTTGTGGATGCTCTTCCCCTTGCTGTTCCCTTCATTCACTTCTCTGCTTGGAGACTACTACAGGAGTCCTTCAAGGCCCAGCTTGGATGCCCTCTCCCCTAGGAGGCCTGCACTCCACCCCTATGGCAAGCAGATTAATCTCTCCTACCCTCTGCTCCCACAGCAATTTACGTGTGTCCTGGATTTGGGGGACAATGCCAGATTCAAATATTCTGAGCCACGACATAACCATGTCAAGACATGAAACCGAAATCAGAGTTAGAAAGTATGACAACCTCATTTCCACTTCCAGAGACCAAGCCCCATGTTATTAAAAATAATAGGTCAAGTGTGGTGGCTCATGCCTGTAATTCTAGCACTTTGGGAGGCCAGGGCAGGAAGATCCCTTGAGCCCAGGAGTTCCAGACCAGCCTAGGCAACATAGTGATACCCCCAACTCTACAAAAAAATCCACAGTGGTGCACACCCACAATCCTGTGTCCTCAGATGGCTGAGGCAGGAAGATCACTTGAGCTCTGCAGTGAACCATGACTGTGCCACTGCAATCCAGCCTGGGCAACAACAGGAGCCTGTCTCTAAAATATAAAAAAATTTAAAAATAACAATACTCAAGATTTGGGGGAACGCTGTGTGATACACTATGCTAAATGCTTTTTTACTTGCATTATATCATTGAAACATCACAACAGTCCAAAGAAAATTATCCCCATTTTACAGATAAGGAAACTGAGGCCCAGTGAGGTTAAGACGCCCATCCATAGTCACATCACCAGGTAATGGCAGAGTGAAGAATGGAGCCCAAGTGAGTCCACATCCACAGTCCAGCCTCGATTCTGTGCAGCAGAAGAAACTGGCCATTCTGGGACTGGGGTTTAGTTCTGGCTCATCCACTAGCCACCCTGCAACCCCAGGCAGGGCCTCTCACCTCTTTGCAGCCTAACTTTGTCTCTCCTCTCCTGGAAAATGAAAGGACTGTTATCAGGTGGCCTCTCAAGGTCCCTCCAGCTGTGGTGTTCCAGGATTTTCTTTCTTTCTCTAAAGGACGGCTCTGAGCAGAGCCAACAAAGCTGCCAAACCAACAAGAGTGGCAGGCTCAGGCATGCCCTGGGGAGATGCTCAGGGCAGGGTCCTCCCAGTCTCCCCCTCGTGCCTGGAAGGCAGGTGGCAGCCTATTCTCTTGAGGAAAGCGGCCCTCCACCCTAGAGAGGGCAGCAAAGTTCTCCAAGGACCAGTGGGCAGGGCGGGGCCCCAGCTGGCCACCTTCCTCCTGCAGTCCTTGATGTCAGCCACCGTGAAGTCCTCGTAAATGTTACACACAGATTGTTTGTGGGACAAAGGAGACACGGGCTGCAGTATCAATGGCATGTAATTGGCTTCTCAATGTCACACATTGGCTATTGCGTGGATTAAAAGTCCACAAGAACCTGACTTCTTGAGCACTGTGCTGGCCTGGGAGGTGGCAGCTTTGGGTCCTCTGCGTCCCAGCTCCCCATGTGGCCCTCAGCAGGGATATCTTTTCCCTGGGCCTCAGCCAGATGTGGTGTGGTCTGGGGGATGTGGATGAATGACCCAGCGCTGCTGGGAGAGCGAGCCCAGTGCTAAGTCCCCAGCCTGTGTCCATGTGCAGGGATAGCCATCTCCTCCCCTCCTCCCAGCCTTGCCCTGGCCCAAACATGGCCCTGGGCTTGGCTGGGGAAGTGGAGGGGTGACCTGTGCCTTCCCCGTTGGGTGGAGATGTGTCTTTGCACCAAGGTGTGACCGAGGGCTGCTGGATAATGAATCCACGTTAGGAGTGGGGGCCCCAGATTCAAATCCCAGCTAGGCCACTCTGTTTCCTCCGCTGTGAAATGAGGCGAATGATGGCCTCTCCCTCAGAGGGCTACCGTGAGGACCAAATGAGATAAAGTGTGTGAAGAGCTCAGGGCAGGGCCGGCCCTCTGCCCTTAACCTGCCTCTACTGATCATGGCCATAGGGTGGGCATGGTGGCTCCTCTCAGCACCTCCCATTCCCGGGGTCGAACACACACACACACACACACACACACACACACACACACACACACACACACACACACAGCCTGCAGAGGTTGTCTGTCCCTGAGGACCTGAGTGGTAACACCCTTGCCTCCCAGTCAGTGGGGCCATCTGCCTTCCAGAGGGAGTTTATCATCTTCCAGATTTTGCAGTCTGTGGCTCCACAGCTCACCCTCCCAGATTCCCGGCTGTAGTGGTCTGGGCCGGCCCTCCTACTCCAGTCTCTTCAGCTGTTTGGGAGCTCGACTGGGCAGGCTCTGATGCAACGCCCTGAACTGGATCCAACACCCAGGCTGGAAGCTCCCGGGTGGGGCTGGGAGCTGGGGGCCAGGTCAGGCTAGCAGGGATGCGATGCTAGGGAAGTCAGAAGCCGCTCAGCCTCAAGGCCCCCCTTGCTGCGAAGGGCTGGACAGTGAGTGACCTCTCTCAGGGCATGCTCCATCCTGCACTTTCTAGGGAGTGGGGTGGCGGGGAGGACAAGGAAGGGGAAGGTGCTATGCCAAGCTGGGGTGCAGCGAGAGGGGAGCCCAGCATAGGAGGAGGGGCTTTACTGGAACCTGGGCAGGTCTGTAGCCGCCACCCATGTTTACACTGCAGGAAGGGGTGATGACATGTCCTAGAATGAGGTGGAGGTTGTTGTCTCTAGGGCAGGAACGCTGGGTCATGGGAGCAGGGACGGGGGCAGCTGTTGAGGAGGGATGATGCCACAGAGCCACAGCAACCGAGCCAAAGGCCCCCATTAACTGGGGTCAGGGAGAGGAAAGGAAACCGCTGTTGTGCAAGCCAGAGCATGGCGAGCCCAGGAGGGAAAGCCAGAGACCCAGAATGTGTCCACGTGTTTATCCACTCATTCATTCATTCACCAAACAAGTATTGGAAGGCTGGCGCTGGGTTACATGCTGAGGACATAGCGTTGAGCAAAATGAGCCAAGTCACCGTCCCCAAGGAGGAGAGACAGGCAAGGAGCAAGTCACACACATAAATATGCAACTACAAGGCCAGGAGCAGTGGCTCACGCTTGTAATCCCAGCAATTTGGGAGGCCGAGGAGGGCAGATCACGAGGTCAGGAGATCGAGACCACGGTGAAACCCCGTCTCTACTAAAAATACAAAAAAATTAGCCTGGCGTGGTGGCGGGCGCCTGTAGTCCCAGCTACTCGGAGAGGCTGAGGCAGGAGAATGGTGTGGACCCAGAGGCACAGCTTGCAGTGAGCCGAGATTGCGCCACTGCACTCCAGCCTGGGTGACAGAGTGAGACTCCGTCTCAAAAAAAAAAAAAAAAAAAAATTTTTTTTTTTTTTAAAATATGCAACTACAGCTGGCATAAGCACTTCTAAAAAAGGGACGAGGTGGTGGACTGTGTCAGAAAGGGCCAGGAGGGCTTCCCAGAGATGGTGACACTGGAGCTGGAGCTGGCATCTGAAGGATGAAGAGGAGTTAGCCAGGTGTGAGGTGGGGCCGAGGAGGTGGGCAGGGGCTGAACGCTGGGGGTGAAATTTGGACTTTATTCTAAGGATGGAGCCACTGAAGAGTATTAAGCAGCAAAGTGACGTGACTTGAATTGTTTCTAAACATCACTCTGGGGAGAATGGCTTGTAGGAGCAGGCTTGTAAAGAGATGTGGGAGTACATGAGGAGCTGCTGAAGTCATCCATGACCACATGGTGGGCCAGGCCAGGGCCATAGAGATGGAGAAAAGGGGACCAATTTGAGAAATGTTTGGGACATGAAATCCACAGGACGCAGTGATGGATGAACAGCCAGGGAAGGCAGCAGTGAAGGGGGAAGTCCTCAAAGGTCAGTCCAGGCTGGGGAGGGAGAGGCCAAGGGGGAGCTGGCCAGAGAGAGACCTGCCCACCAGATAGTAAGTGCATGCCTATGAGCCCCAGGGGTTTTCTCCTCCGAATGGTGGCATCTCAGGGCTGGCCTAGGATGCTCCAGTCCACAGAAGCGTGAGCACCACGCTGGTCAGGACTGATTTCCAGAAGCCAGGACCAGGCTAGGCCACTCTGTTTCCTCCGCTGTGAAATGAGGGGAATGAGGGCCCCTCCCTCACAGGGCTATTGTGAAGACCAAATGAGATAAAGTGTGTGAAGAGCTCAGGGCAGTGACCCTAACCTGCTTCTACTGATCATGGCCATAGGGTGGGCATGGTGGCTCCCCTCAGCACCTCCCATTCCCGGGGCCGCACACACACATGCACGCACGCACGCGCACACACACACACACACGGCCTGCAGAGGTTGTCTGTCCCTGAGGACCTTAGTGGTGACATCCCTGTTGCTTCCTAGTCAGTGAGGCCATCTGCTGCCACTGACCAGGAAGCAGCAGGGAGCAAGGTGGGTCCCAGACATGGCTATGGAAAGACGCATAGCAGCAGGCATCTTGGAAGGGAAGCTGAGCTTTGGGGAAATGACCATGGAGAGAAACTGGCTGAAGTCGGAAAACAGAAATAAAGTGCCCTATTTGATTGCGTAAGGAAAGTACCAGATCACCGGTTCTGGACGGTGGGGCCCTGTGTGTGTTTACTGCTGTATGTCTCAGGTCACATATTAGGGGCTCAAAAATGTTGTTACATAAATAGAAGGATAAGAAGTCAATATGGAACCTTGCTCTTTACAACAGTAGCAAAACAAACACAGAAAGCAGGTGGTGGAATGTGGACAGGCCCTCCTGGAGACCTGGGGGCCAGGGCACTCACTGGCCATCTTGCTCAAGTGGGAAGTCCTTCCCCCTCTAGAACCTGAAGGGCCTCTCGCTCATCCCTGTAGTGGTTCTGGGGTTCCCAGAATAGGGATGTGAGTCCAGCCTGATAGGGTGAGGAGAGGTGGGGGGGGCTGGGGGGAAAGGAGGTCATACCGTCTTCCAGGGCCAGGTAACCGGAGCCCAGCACACAGCTGGGCAGGGGGAGGGACGGAGCACGCAGGAGGCCATGTGCCTTCCCTGGTGAAATGTGATCAGTCAGTCACCCTGCAGGGGGGAGTCAGGGGGCAGGGAGGGGAGGATGGGATCCCCACCCCACTTTAAACCAGGCTTCAGGGCACCCCAGGAATTCCTGTTATTTCTGTGGGGCTCTGCCCTCTCTGGGTGTGGGGAGGCCCACGTCCATCCACACAGTGGAGATGGGAGAGGAGCTCAGCCACCCAAGGGCAGCTGGGCAGGTAGGAAGCCCCACATGGGCTGCAGCCTCCCTGTCACGCCTTGTTCTTTTTTGGAGACAGGGTCTCTCTGTGTCACCCAGGCTGGAGTGCAGTGGCGTGATAAATTATGGCTCACTGCAGCCTCAGCCTTCTGGGCTCAAGCATTCCTCCTGCCTCTGCCTCTGCCTCTGCCTCTCAAAATGTTAGGATTACAGGCATGAGCCACCGTGCCCAGCCACCCCTTGTTCTCTTGCTGCTAACACATCTGCTGAGCGGCTCCTGCTGTGCCGAGCGTTGGAGTGGGCGTAGAGGGCACTGAATGGACAATGGCTGGCGGTTGAGGGCCAGGAGAGTGGGTTCCAGTCTGCCTGCCCAATTTTGCCTCTGTGAAATGAGCAGTGAGGGAGAAGGGGCCATCCTGGAACATGTTCTCCATGGACATGTGGAAATGGAGAAAGTACTACACCAACAGGTCTGGGGGGACCAGGAGATGGGTAAGGGGGTCTCGGGGGGATGATTCCGAGAGATGCTGAAACAGACCAGTGGGCAACCTGGGCCCGAGCGGAGCAAGCAGCGTCTCTGGCCAGAGAGGAGGCTGAGCCCCTCATCCACACATGGAGCGGCCCAGGAAAGGCAGGTGGGGCACCAGTGCCCAGGGGAACTTTAGCCAGATATCCAGGGTAGCCTGATCTTCCTAATACTGGTCCAGGGTTACTTGGACCTGAAGCCTGTCCCCTGATGAACCCTGTCCTTTGCTCCCACCCCTTCTCTCCCAGTCCACCAGCCTGATTCCTCAACATCTCAGGAACTCGCCCTCTCCTTCCCTACACTGCCCCCTTTCCCGACCAGGCTAGGACTCTCCCAGAGGACAGCATCTGTCTGCCCACCTTTGAGAGTTTTAAACACAAGCCTGAGCCGACTCTTCCTGGCATAAAGCACCTTAGTTCCTCCCAGAGGCTGAGGACAGAGGCTGGTGAGGCCACCTCGTCCCTGCCCCATCTCTCCCCAGTCCCACTCCCTGCAGCTTCCACCTCCCTGACCCTGCTCCCGCCTGCCTCTGGGCCTCTGCACAGCCTCTCCTGTAGCTAGAGCCCCCTTCTCACCACCCTCCCCCACTCAACCAAATGACCCTGTTTCCTTCAGCTCTCAGCCGGTCAGCTCCTCCAGGACGCCCTCCTCACTCTCTGCAAAGTCCTCTATTCTCTCATCAGACACTTATCCTGGAGTTGCCCTCTGACTTGCTGAGCCCCCCAACTGTAATCCCCTGACACTGGGGGTGCTTGGTCAGCCCTAGCAGAGGGCCTCAAAAAATGCTTGTTGATGGACTGATTGTCCTCAGTTTAACTGACTGTTGACTGACTGAACGTCTTGCCGCCTGACGTTGCTTCTCTCTGGCAGCCACAGCTTGGGGTAAGCTGCAGTGAGGTTCTAGCAGAGAGGATGGGGCAAGCCCAGCAGAAGGGAGAGCATGAACCCCCCCAACCCGAGACTCACACCTTTTCTTTTGAATTAGGAATCAAAAAATAACCAGGGCCTTGGGGTGATAGGCCCTTGGTGCCCAGGTCCTGACATCTATGCGGGCAGCTGAGCTGAACTCTTCCCTGCCTCAGACCACTCCTCCTTTCCTCCTCCCCTCTTCTCTCTCCTCCTTTTTGTCCCCTCCCTTCCAGCCCCTCTGGCCCTGCCCCAGAGCAGCAGAACACCCAGCTAACAGCTGGACATGCCAGTCCCCACCAGCCCTTCCCCAGAGGGTCAGGTGACCCTTCCCTCCCCAGGCCACGGCAGCCCGGCCCTCCCGGGCAGACCTCACGCACCAGGGCTCTGGTGAACAGTGAATGCTCCACGCTGGGATGGGCCGTTGCCTGATGCCTGTACATGGTGGGCACTGAGAGACAAGATTCCTGGGCCCTGCCTTGCATACACTCCCCACGATCTTGGAGGAAGCTCTGGTGAGTGCTGCCTTATAGGCAGGGATGGGCAGGGCCAGCCTCTTTGATGTGGCCTGACGGAGGGGAGAGAGGGTCTTGTGTCCACAGGGCCTATCTATACCCTGGGGTCTCGTCTCCATTCCGGGTTGGCCAGGAGTCTGCCCCACGGAGGTGCCATCGTCTTCGTGGAGGTCTGTCCATCTGTGTGTGGCGGGGGTGGGGTAGGGCGTTGGGACAGTTCAGTGTATAGGAATTCTGGCATCTGTTCCTCTTTCATCCCTCTCCCTTCTCCCAGGGGAATTCCACCCCTCCCCTTCCAGGGGTGCCTGGAGCCCTCTCACTTCAGGGTGGACTGGGACTACAGAGGAAACTGGGGGGAGGGGCAAGTACTGGGGGCTGCGTTAACCCTTAACAGAGGCAGGTGTCCAAGAAACGCGGGCAGCATCCTCTGGGCACAGGAACAGCATGTCCTAGCCCAGCAGCCCCAGCTTTCCACGGGAGGGGGCAGGAGGCCGGCACAAAGCTGGATGACGTCAGCGTCTACAGCAGCTGCCTGGGGCCTGGTGAAGGGTGGTGGTAGACCATGGGATGGCGGTCATGGGGATGGGAGGCATGTCTCCACTAAGCGGTGGTCCCTGATGCCCTGGGCAGTGGTAGGGTCTTGGCCCCCACCCATGACTCTTCTAGGCACCCTAGTGAACCCGAGAACTGAGCTTGCCTTGCGGACCTTAAACCCCCCATGCCGGGCCCCTTCCCCTGAAATTCTGATCCCATGGGGAGGGACTCTGCCTTCTACATTTGTAAAAAACTACCCATTTATTTTTCAACCTTTTATTATGAAAAACTTCAAGCATACAAATAGAGGGAATGATCTCATGAACACTTGTACATCCTGCGCCTGATTTCAGCAGTGGCCCGAGTTTTGTCGTATTTGTTTCATCGAATACGCTACAGCTAGAGTGTTCTGACATGACAGCATGCCTCTCCCCTGCCACAAAGTCCTCAGTAGGTCCTCACATAACCCACTGTCCACTACCAAATGAACAACTACCCATGAGCGTCTGCATCCTGTCTGCGGTCTCCTTTCCCCAGCTGGCCCTAAATGTCTGTTAATGTTTTGTTAGAAGAGGATCCAGTCTAAAGGCATTGGGTCAGCAGGTCTCTTAAATCTCTTTCAATTAGGAAGAGCCCCTGTCAACCCCCCGACCCCCCACCATGATGATTTTTCCCCACCGCTTTGCCTTGCTGAATCAAAGGGGGGGTTGTCCCATAGGATGGTAAGAACATAGCAGGGTCAGACAGCTCTCAGTACAGATAGGGGAAGCTGAGGCCCAGAGAGGTAGGCTCAGGGAGCCTGAGGCAGAACCAGGTCTCCTGTCCCCTCCTGGGCCACTTCCCTGCATCCCTGCCCCTCAGTGCTCCTGTGGCCTCTGGGGCCCTCCCCGTCCTCACCCTGCTGCTTCCGGGGGTCACAGGCAAGGCCAAGCCCACCCCCTGGCCAGCGGCATCTCCTGCTTTCTCCTGCCCTCCACAGAGCACTGAATAAATCCTTCCCAGGCAGAAACCTGGATGGTTGCTCTCTTGTTCACCAGCAGCCACAGGGAATAGCAATAAACTTTATGAGCATCAGGTCCTTCAGGGAAGAAAGCCTGCGCACTGGCTGGGGAGGCGAAGGGTGGGAGTGCGTGCTGGCCCGCGGGCTGCAGGTGCAGCGTGTTACCTCAATACTAGTTACTGCAAATCATCTGGGGCTGGGAGGTCCAGCTGGCAGCTGAGAGGCCTCACCCACCCACCAGGGTGCCACAGCCTGGGCAGGACGGACGGAAGAGGTGGAGATCGCTGGAGACCTCATCCTGCTCTGCCCAGATGGGCTCTCAAGTGCCCCACCACCCCCAGCCCATTCCCACCCCCTCCCGCTCAGCCCCTGACCCTGGTTAAGCAGCGGGAGGGGAGGGCAAGAGGAGATGTTATAGAACGTGATGGGGAGAATCCAACCTCAATGATGGCTTCTGAGCTTTTCAAAAACACCTGCCTGGTGGAGGCAGAACTTCAGCTGCCGTCGGGGCTCTCTGGGACAGGTCTGGGCAAAGCCAGGCAAACCTAGGGCAGTTCCAAGAATGTGTCCCCTGGTCGCTGGGCGAGGAGGTGGGTGCAGGCTTTAGTTTTCAGTTAATCCCTCTCAGGCATTTGGAACCCCAACGTGTGTGCTGCTGCCCTCTGGTGGGGAAAGACCTTGCCTGCATTCTCCCTCAGCCACACACTCCCACACACGCACAAGCATTCACATGCACTCACACGCACATGCAAACACACACACGCACACACACTCCGTCCCACTATTGCGTTTTGACCTTAAAGAGCTGTTCCATCTTGCAACCATAAAACTGCCATGCTAACCGCTGGCAACACCTTACGTCTGTGGCTCATAGGCCTCTTGCACAAGACAGGTGGTGGCTGATCATATTACTTAGAGGAAGGCGGCAGGTGTGGGGCAGGGTGTTGGAGGCTGGGAAATGTGTGGGCAGGTCTGGGTGTTTAGCAATAGCCAAAATCCTGGGTGCAGCTCCAAGAGGCAAAGTCCGGAGGAGAAAAGCATGGCTGGGAGGGGCTGTCAAAGCAGTTGCTAACCATGGCTGAGGAGCTGCGTGTCCAGGGGTCAGGATCTATTAGGGGGCCAAGATGTATTAAAATCATATTTGGTCCTCAAGCTGGAGAAATGTTGGGAGATTTTAAATGTTAAGAAAAAAGAAGGAAAAAAACTCTCTCAAAGGATAAAATCAGCCCCTAAATAAGTTTCTATGACTGAGGAATATGAAGTATTGCTCTGTGATTCTAGAAACCAAGCCTTCTCCAGGAAAGAGATGCTCTCCTAAGCCACATATTTCAGCCACGACTGGGAAAGTGATGTGTGAAGTCCCCCAGCACTAGGTATTGATGCCACCTAGACGGGGAGCCATGCGGACAGAGGGTGCACCATCCTACAGCCCTTGAGTCATTTTTAGAAGGGATTTTAAAACTCCATTTTCCCCTCTGGAAAATAAGCTTGTGCCTTCCAACCTGGATGGCCCCAGATGATGCACAACCCCTCAGCCATGTGAGATACTCCAAATTTCTCCTGCCCATTACAACCTAAGTGGTTTTAAATGGTTTTTGGGTCCTCTCATCTCTAATAGATTTAAAAATGCTCCCTTGGGCATCACAAAGACATTGAATGGTACTTGTACCAAACCTCTGGCTCCGAGAGGCCTGTGAAATGTAAGTTAGAGCTTCAGAGGTGAGAGGGCAGGCCATAAACCATGCTGCTTTGCCGCCTGCCACATTTTATATTACGGTTTTCTTTTGCTACAAGCTGTTTCTTAATTATCTTCTACCCAGAAAGCCCTCTCCCCACCACCTAAGATTTATTGGGATGTGGTCCCGAAGGCTTCAGCACCTTGGTGATCTCAGGGGACCACCTCCCTGCACTGAGCTGGGGCCCAGGCCAGCATCTCCTCTGGCTGGCCAGGCTAGGCTCACTCTCCGTCCCCCTCCACTGCCCGCTGCCTCTGCAGGTGCCCTGGTGCTGCAGCACTGGCAAGGCCAGCCCAGCACTCCCGCATCCTCCTCCTCCACACAACACTCTCCTCCAGCCATCGCCTCCCACCCTCTCCTTGCCCTTCCCTATTGCTCCTTGTACACACGCTCCCCAAAGTAGGCCCTCCCCAAGCTCCCCAAGGCTGAGCCAACATCTCCCCTCCTCCTGGACTCCTTCCCAGACCCCTCAAACCACCCTGATCTCAGCCAGGAGCAGTACCTCTCCTAACCTCTTCTCCAGGACCCATTTGTCAACATAGTTTTTTTCCCTACCAGTCCCTATGCAATACTCATTATACTTTTAGGATCTGTTGATTGAGAAAAATAGATGATGACAAAAACTACTAGGAATTCAATAATGCCTTTAAATGAATTTGTGTTTGTTAATTACCAATATAATTACATACATTTGAGAATTATCGTGCCTCTAGGGGATTACTTTCCTACTCTGCAGATTGTAGTGGTGAGGATTTGGGTAAAGTCTTGGCAGGCCCCCGGGTGGGAGCCCTCACCCAGGGCCCTAAGAATCCACACTGCCAAGCACTTCGTTAGACACTGCCCACCAGCAGCATGCTGCCCCTGGGTGTGCGGCTCTTGCTGCCCAGTCAGGTGCAGTTTCTGAAAGGCTCCCTATCCTGACACAGGTTACTGAGGCAAACAGCATAAAGAGGGCCCCAGACAGCACCCTGGCCCTAAGAGCCTGACTTGGGTCTTGGTCCTGGGTCTCTGAGACTCCCAGAGACAGCCAGAGCAACTCAGCAGCCACTCCCCATCCAAGGGGACTGCACGTGGTCAGAATGGGCGTCGACTTTAGAGTGAGACAGACTCGTCACAGCCGAGTCCCAGCACTGGTGCCTGATAGCTCTGGACCCCAGGAAAACTGCAACCATTCTGACCCTCAGTGTCTCCATCTGAAAATTCCTATCTGGAGAAACAGAGGTGTGATTGTAAAGCCAGGGGTCCAGAGTTGACCCTTAGGAGTGGCTATGATATAGGATATGTTTGTGCAATGAACTATTTGAGTACCTGACTCAAGTGAAGTTGCTTTCTTTCTTTGTTTTTGTTTGTTTGTTTGTTTGTTTTGAGATGGAGTTTTGCTGTTGTTGCCCAGGCTGCAGTGCAATGGCACGATCTCAGCTCACCGCAACCTCCACCTCCCAGGTTCAAGCGATTCTCCTGCCTCAGCCTCCCGAGTAGCTGGGATTACAGGCATGCGTCACCACGCCCTGCTAATTTTGTATTTTTAGTAGAGACAGGGTTTCTCCATGTTGGTCAGGCTGGTCTCGAACTCCTGACCTCAGGTGATCTGCTCGCCTTGGCCTCCCAAAGTGCTGGGATTACAGGCGTGAGCTACTGTGCCCGGCTTTTTTTTTTTTTTTTTTTTTGAGATGGAGTCTCGCTCTGTTGCCCCTTTTTTTTTTTTTTTTTTTGAGATGGAGTCTCGCTCTGTTGCCCAAGCTGGAGTGCAATGACATGATCTTGGCTCACTGCAACCTCCACCTCCTAGATTCAAGCAATTCCCCTGCCTCAGCCTCCCGAGTAGCTGGGATTACAGGCACGTGCCACCACACCCAGCTACTTTTTAAAATACTTTTAGTAGAGACGGGGTTTCACCATGTTGGTTTAGGCTAGTCTCGAACTCCTGGCTTCAAGTGATTCACCTGCCTTGGCCTCCCAAAGTGCTGGAATTACAGGCGTGAGCCACCATGCCAGGCGAAGTGAAGTTACTTTCAACTTAAGAGCTCCATACTGGGTGCCTGGCTGTGAGTTAGTGCATCAGGCAGGATGGACTAGGTCCTGCTGTATAACAAGCCACCCCCAAATCTCAGTGACTTCATAGAGTGAAGATTTATTTCCATAATGCTATATATCCAGTATGTACAGTCACTTAGGGACCCTGCTGACAGAGGCCATACCTCAGCATGTGCTTCCAAGATCACTATGGCCAGGGAAAGAGAATGGTGGGAACATCTCTTGAAGTTCCCACCCAGAAGTAACACATGGCACCCATCCACGTGATGCTGGCGAAAGCAAATCACGTGGGCCACGCTTACCCTCAAAGCTGCAATCATACCACATTCCCACAGGGAAAAACAGAATGTCGTGAACAGCCCTGACAATGGCCACAGTCAGCCAGTCTGTTTGCGGATATAAGAAGCCAACAGGCTTTGATAAGATATAGTCCGTGACTAATCTATTCCTATTTTGAACCCCTACAAGTTTGATTTGTGGTTTCGTCTGCCACCTTCCCTAAAATGGGAGTGTGAGTCCTAAAAGAGATGCATCTTCCGTAATGCTAATGAACTCAGATTTAGCATGTGGAAAGCGGTTATAACATACAAAGACTCTCCGGAAATAAAAATGTGCCGACGGGTTGTGACAAGTTATGATGCCCTTATCCGCCTTGGCTTGATGGGTGGCATCTGTCATTGTGTCTGGCATCAGCGAGGTCTTGGGGTCTTAGAATCACTGGTATTATCATCTGTCTCCACTCCGGAAGCCAAACCCACTCATGGCCCTGCTGTCAGTGACCTTCTTTTCAGACTGGGGAGTGTCTCACGGGCTAGCACAGGCTGGCAGTCATTCAGGCCCTGTGGGGCTGCGGAGCAGGGTCTGTACTGGCACAGACAGCCCAGGGCCTCATTTAACAACCAGCTCGGTGGCTGCACCCCATCAGCAGAAATTAGCCCTGGAGTCTCCTGGAGTGAGGCCCAGCGTTACTTCATTCAGGACATGATGCAACGACAGGGCAGGAGGACACAGAGACCTGGGGCCATCTGTCCACTTCCTGGTGGTGGCAGGGGTTAGGCAGCCTTTAAGTTGTGCTCTTCTGGCTAGAGGCATCTCATCCTCTTCCCTGCCTCATTCTTACTCCCCCTATGCCTCCCCAAGGAGCCCTAGGGAAGGATGCTGGGCAAGGGGTCTGAGCTGTAGGGATGTGGGAGGAGATGTGGGCTGAAGACAGGGACAACTGTCTCCCTTCAAAGCTCTAAACAGAGCCAAGGATATTTGGCAGCAGGCGCCTCACCTGCCACGCAGCACCCAAGCTGACTCATGGGAGTCGGTCCTGAGAATAACGCAGGCAGTGACAGACCCCGTGCGGTGGCAATGCTTGGAAGGAGGACTCCACAAAGGAGTGTCTGCACTTTGTCATCCGAGTATCATGACAAGGCTGTGGCAGAGGGCAACAAGCCAAGCTTCAGAGCACTTCCCCGGTTCATCTCAGGCCTCAGCAAGCTCCAGGAGCGCCTGGAGTAGACCCTGGACTTCTGACTCTTGCCCAAGGCTCTTAGGAAACAGAACAGGCCCAGGGCGCTGGTCAAAGGCAGGGCCCATGCCAACAGCAGAAGTGCCTGCATGTGGCAAAAGGAAGGTCTGGGCTGAGAAAGTTCCTGCCAACTTGAATGATTTAATTGGGATTTGCCTGTGAGGAATGGGAAAAACAGGGGCCTTCCCCAGCTCAATCCCACAGAGCTGGAGGCCACACACAAAGGCAAAAACACATAAAGAACCCTAATCTTCCTTGGGAATCTGAGGTCAGCATCAGTGCCAAGGGGAAGCCACAAACTGCCTTCCCGAGCAGCGGCGAAACCCACCCTGCCCAGCCCCAGCTGAAGCTCCAGGGTCAGAAGCCACTGCTCCTCCCTCCTCCTTCTGCCCCTTCCCACCAACCTGTGTCAGAATTGCAGACCACACAGCTCAGGTGCAGGAGGCCCTGCAGGTGTCACCTAATCTACATCCTAGGCTGACCCCCAAGAGAAAGGGCCTCAGTTTCCCTAGGTGCCAAGTCCAGGTTTTTTTTTTTTCACAGGCTGGCTACCTGGTAGACAATCGCTGCCAATCCGCCCAAGTCCGGGGCAGGGGAGTTTCCACTTCTGTGCCACAGGTTGTGCTGAAGGCGCAGGGGTCTTCTCTGCTCACACTGTGCTCTCTGAGGAGGTACAGCCAGGGCTCCTGAGAACATCTGAGATCAGAGGGGAAGATTGCAGCAGGAACCAGTTCCCTGCTGGGAAGGACAGCGCCTCTCGGGTCTCACTGACACCCCCAGCCAGAAGGCTGTGGGGAAGGTCAATACCAACCCCTGCTCTAGGTGGGCCTTCAGCCTGATCCCTTGTGGTGGTTTCTGCAGAGGTAGGAGACAGATGTGCTCCCCTCTCCAGCCCACCCACTCCTAGCACATGTACTGAATGTCATCAGGTGGGATAGGGGACAGGCCAGGGGGTAGACCAGGCCTGGGAGACAGGAAAACCTGCCCCAGCACCGCCAGTGGCTTATAGGTGACTTTGGCCAAGTCCCAGCCTCGTTGTGGCTCAATTTCCTGAAGTATATAAACAACAACCCTCAGCCCCCTGCAGTGTGGCCGGGGTGCACACTCTGGGGCTACCACGCCTGGGTTCAAATCCCTGCTCTTCCCATACTAGCTAGGTGCAGATAGGGAAGCTACTTAACCTCTCTGTGCCTCTGTTTTCTCATCTGTAAAACGGGGCTGGTAACACGAATTGCCTCATAGGGTTATTATGGATTGTAAGGCCTATACAAAGCACTAGAACGTGGCCACAGCAAGCGCCGTATGCATGTAACCATTTATTGCCATTATTTCTTTGCCACACCTTGCCGCGGTGATGTCCATGTCCTTAGAGCTCTTTGGGGATGTGAGCCAGGGAAAGACGAGGGGGGTGGACTTCCCAGTGCAGCAGCACAAGGCCCAGGTGTGATTTGGCTGGGACGCGGCTGTGGAGCTGGGCTGGCATCCGCTGAGGCCAGGCCTGGCTAGTGCGGGGCCAGCCCTGGGGATATAAGTGTGCGGGGCAGGAGTCTTGCCCCTTCCAGGAGTGGCTATAAATGAACTTTACAGACTAGCTGTCCCTGTGGTCACCAAAAGTGCCTCTGCCTGGGGACTGGTCAGCTGGCAAAGGCCGACATGCCAGCAAGCCCAGCGAGAGGAGAGGCATCAGGCTGCCTTGGCTTCTCTGCTCTACTCCTTCTTGCCTTCTCCAAATTTGCAAGTAGGATTGGGTTTACAGGCAACTGGCATATCCTGTCCCATAGCCAAAGGGTTAGCAAACTGAAGTTATCAGCTTGTTTTGTGGGCCAATTTTCCTCTGTGTCCAGATACCAGTCACCAACTTCTTTTCTTAGGTCCTGAAACAGCTTCCAGATGGGGCTTACCTCTGTGCCACACTGGAGCAGAGCTGGGGCAATGCCTAGGCTGGAGTCTTAGGCCCAGCTCCCTCACTATTAGGCCTCCATCCTCCCTCCCCAGCAGCCCCGGTTCACCCAGTCACTCCAGCTATGCAGCCAGCCACAGAAGCCTCACCCCACATCCTACGTACCAGCCAAAAGCCACACTCCTTCTCCCTCCTATAGAGGCACTTCTGGCCTGTAGGGCAGTAGCCAATGTGGAAGAGGCCCAGTGTTGGGGAATGAACAGGCTGTGTTGAGGTTTTCAATGCCCGAGTGAGCTGGAGGTCTGGGCGGCTGGCAGGAGCCTCTCTGAGCCAGAGGCCTGAACAAATTGATGGGCACTGCTGTGCATGAATCCAGCTGGCTGTGCTCATGGCCTGGACTGAAGGTCAATTAGAACATTAATCATGCCCAGCACTGCCCAGCCTGGTGGCATCCATGACCAGGAGTCCAGCAGAGGGAGAGAGTATTAATAACTCGGTGGTGACGGGCACCGCTGTGGGAATGTGCTCTCAGGACAGGTCGAACAGGGCAGGAAGAGCCTCCCCTTGCCGTGTCTCCTTTGCACTCTCCTGAGACAAAGTCAGGGCGTCTTTAGGGGCTGTGTTTCCAGCCCAGAGCGCCAGCTTTTGCCTGAGACCCACAAGCCCACCCTCAGGGAGGGTAAGAGGAGTGAGAGGGGAAGGAGGGGGCCAGGCCTAGAGAAGAGCAGGCCCCGGCTTTACTTCCCACTCTCCTGGCCAGCCGCAACCCTGCGCGTGGTACTGTAGGCCTCACTGTCCTCATTTGCAAAGTGGCCTGCCTGTCCTACAACCCAGAGCTGTGAGGAAAATAGGACCAGCATGGCAACAATGCTAGAAACAATGATCACATTTACTGAATGCTTTGCTCTGGGTACTGGGCTGTCCTTTCCACGGGCCTTATCTCAACCATGTCCCTAACTCCATGAGGTGGGTATCATTATCCTGTTCTACAGAGGGAGAAGGAGAAACTGAGGCCCAGAAAAGTTCAGTAACTTGTCCGAGGTCCCACAGCAATTATGTCATGGTGTCATGATGTAAATCAATGATGCACACCCATGCTGTACAAAAATAAAGCACTCCTGGCCAGGCGTGGTGGCTCATGCCTATAATCCCAGCACTTTGGGAGGCTGAGGAGGGCGGATCACCTGAGGTCAGGAGTTCAAGACTAGCCTGGACAACATGGCGAAATCCCGTCTCTACTAAAAAATACAAAAATCAGCCGGATGTGGTGGCAGGCGCCTGTAATCCCAGCTGCTCGGGAGCCTGAGGCAGGACAATCGCTTGAACCTGGTAGGCAAAAGTTGCAGTGAGCTGAGATCACACCACTGCACTCCAGCCTGGGCAACAGAGTGAGACTCTGTCTCTAAATAAATAAATAAAGCAAGCAAGCAAGCAAGCACTCCCGTACCCGTAATCCCCTGCAGGACAGTGAGAGCCCCAGCAGCAGTGGCTCAGCTTGCTTCTTGTTGGGCCTGGGACGAGTGTTCCAGATGAAGGCAGGCAACATGTCAGGTGAAGTTAAGATACAGTCTCTGCACCCTAGAAGCTTAGTGTGTTGCTTGAATTTTTAAAATGTTTTAATATTTAAATTCAAAAAGTACAAAACATTATTTAAAGTCTGGCTGGGCACAGTGGCTCACGCCCGTAATCCTAGCACTTGGGAGGCCAAGGTGGGTGGATCACTTGAGCTCAGAGTTTGAGAACAGCCTGGGCAACATGGTGAGACCCCGTTTCTACAAAAAATATAAAATTAGTTGGGCATGCTGGCACACACCTGTAGTCCCAGCTACTTGGAGGCTGAGGTAGGAGGATCGTTTGAGCCCAGGAGGTCAAGCCTGCAGTGAGCCAAGATCATGCCACTGCACTCCAGCCTGGGCAACAGAGCAAGACCTCATCTTAAATAAATAAATAAGTCTCCTTCTCATCCCTGCTCCACGGAGGCAACCACTGTAACTGGTTTCTCATGACAGATTATTCCAGAAGTAATCAATGGATATTTACAGTCCTGTTTAAGGTACCAGTGAGGAACCTGTTCTGGGGTCAAGGCTGTGTGGGCCCTTCCAAGCACTGCCCTGCCCCAGCCACCACCTCCCTCATATAACTTCCTCCTTCCTCCCCTGCTTTCCAGAGGACCCTGCTGAGAACCCACAGACAGGAGGACAACTGCGCTATGACAGCAATAAAGGCCAAGAAAGAGAAAGTTGAGGACCGCTGACAGCCCCGTGTGCTGTTGGGAGCTACCCCTTCTACTTCACACCTTCCTCTAGCAGACTGTGCAGGGACCCCCCACCACCACTGTGTGCCACCATGGTTGTGCAAAACAGCGCAGACGCCGGGGACATGAGGGCAGGCGTGCAGCTGGAGCCCTTCCTGCACCAGGTCGGGGGGCACATGAGCGTGATGAAGTATGACGAGCATACGGTGTGCAAGCCCCTCGTCTCCCGGGAGCAGAGGTTCTATGAATCCCTGCCGCTGGCCATGAAGCGGTTCACCCCACAGTACAAAGGTGAGTGTCTGGGCAGCCAGGCCATGTCTGGGTGCCACCACACGGGGGCTGGCTCATCCAATGCACCCACCACGTCCTCCTGTGCTGTGGGTGTGTGTAAGGGTTGCCATGGAGGCGCGCCCCTCTCCCAGTGGGGCTGGCCTTGGCTGTCCTAGTTTCTCTGAACTCTTCAAGCCTCCAGGTCTGGAGTGTAATACCGTTTGGTTTCCTTATAAATTAGCTCAAGCCACCAGGCTTTGAGGGATGGAGAGAATAAAACAACACCCTGGTCCCACCCAGTCTCCAAGGTGGCATTCTGGTGTGCCTTCTGGGTGCCATAGCCAGCCATCTGATGCTGGCTATAAACACAGGGCAAAATGGGGCCCCCTTAACCTCCCTCTGAAAGCCAAGGAGGATGGCAGGACCCTCAGGCCTGGGACATGGCTTGGAGATGCTGGGATGTGGCTTGCTTGGGAAGCCAGAACTCTCTCCCTCACCCAGGAAGAGTCAAAGCCAGGGATACGGGCTGCCGCTTGCGTGTAGCTGGGAAACTTCTGCATGGGGCAGCATGTGTCTTGGATCTGAGCACAAGGTGGGTTCTGGGGAAAGAAAGTGGGTGGGAAGGGTGCTGCCTGCTGGCCTTCAGGTAGGGGTCGGGCTCCCCAGGACAGGCTGATCTGTCCACACCCAGCCTTCTGAAAGTGGGGCTCACAGGGCTCAGCCACACTCGGCCAGGCGGCTGGCCCCAGCGGTGAGGTGAGTGCTCAGAGAAATAACCCTTTAGAGGACTGGAGACCCCATGACTGCAAGCTGCTGCCCTCGTTGTCAAAGTATTGGTGGTGAAGGTGACAATAATATCCAAATAATCAGTCAAAAACACATTTGCATTTCAATGATTAAGATAAATGGGAAGGATGGGGCCTGCTGTTTCTCAAGTGCAATCTGGCCTGGGAAACCAACTTTACTAGAATCCAGGGTGTATGTGCACAAAGGCGCACAGGTCCCCACGCCCCATGCCAGACCTGTGAATTAGAATACCTGGCGTCTTGGGTCTTGGGGTGAGGGTCAGGAATTCTCTTTTTTTTTTTTTGAGACGGAGTTTCAGTCTTGTTGCCCAGGCTGCAGTGCAATGACGCGATCTCAGCTCATTGCAACCTCCGCCTCCCAGGTTCAAGTGATTCTCCTGCCTCAGCCTCCAGAGTAGCTGGGATTACAGGTGCCCGCCACCATGTCCAGCTAATTTTTGTATTTTTAGTAGAGATGGGGTTTCTCCATGGTGGTCAGGCTAGTCTTGAACTCCCAACCTCAGGTGATCCGCCCACCTCAGCCTCCCAAAGTGTTGAATTACAAGCGTGAGCCACCGCGCCTGGCCAGGAATTCTTATTTAGCATGGTCCAGACCTAATGCCGGTAGGGGGACCAGGGCCTGGAGCCTTCAGCATTACTTCCAGGCACTGTTTCACACATGCCTGGACTTCAGGCCGGCCTGCCAGGACCTCCTGAGAGTCTAAGACAAGACCGATCAGTGTCACACACGGAGAGACAGGAGAAGATGGTTCATGGGCCGCCTGTGTGGGCCTCCCTCTCCCTGGGGTCCTCCCGGCCCGCAGGCTGGTATTGCCTGGCTGGTTGTGGGGTCACATCCCATCTTGTCAGAGCACCCACTGGAATTAATGTCTGTTCCTTCACAACTAAACTTAGCCCAGCAGAGGGGTGGCAGGATCGTGTGTGGGACGGCCTCCTGCCAGCACCATTTCACGCTTGCTCCACACAGCTCTGGGGCTGAGATGGATGCTGGGCAAGCCGCAGGCTAACTGCGAGAGGCAGAGAGGCTGGCCTGGCCTTCAGGAGGCCATCCTTATCCCCTCCTCTGCTCCCCATCTGCACACGGCCCAGAGCCAGTGAGGGTAGGAGGGCCCCACTCTCAGTGCCCTTGAGCACTGGTCTCTGTCCAGGCCTCTGCTCCGCCCTGCTTCCCCCTTAGGTCAGCCCCATCCCAGGGCCAGCCCCCTTGGGGCTCTGCTAACTCAGTACATTAATTTGAGCCAAGGTGTCAGAGCTAAATGTATCCATAGCTACAGGGGATGCCTCAGCACCTGCCTTCAGGCTTCACACAGGAGATAATGTTTCTATATAAGCCAGGAGGGACTTGGGTCAGGGCACCGCATGACACCCCTCAGAAACCACCGAGTCGGCCACCTACTCTGCCTGCAGGTGGGAGCAGACAGAGCCCATGGGCTGAAGTTTTGATGAAGGAGAAATGCTGATTCACTCACTGACCAGAACACAGCTCACACAGGGCCACTGTCCAAGCACTAACTAATGAAATATGCACATTTAAGGAGACTGTAGGAAAAGGCCCAGAACCAGGACTCAGGTGCTCAGATGCCTGGGGTAGGGGAAGCAGGACAGGTGGCTGAGGTCTGGTCGTAAATGGGAGGCGTCCCTGAAAGGGCTCTCGGGTGGTGTAGGGTAGGCTGCTGCTAAGCAAAGCCACATCTGCTAAACCTCCGTGTCTGCTGTGCCTGACACAACTGTAAGCAGCTTCCATGCACTAATTCACACAATCCTCACAGCACACTGAGGCAGGGACCTTTATCCACCCCTGTCATAGATGAGGAAGCTGAGGCAGAGAGAGGTTACCTGGCATGCCTGAGGCCACACGGACACTGAGAGGCAGAGCCAGGATTCCAAGCCCTGAGGTCTGGCTCCCGACTGTGGGCTCTTGGCCACATGGGCCAGCTCCACTCAGCTACACTGTTACTAAAGGGGTGGACTTGGGTGTCAGTGCTCAGGGGTCATCTAGCCAAGGAGAGAGGGGGCGTGACTTGCCCAGGGTCATTCAGCTAGGACCTCAGGTCAGGGGCACTTGAATCCCCACAAGGGTCTCCCTTTTCTCCCCTATAGGAACAGCCCCCACTGAGAGGGGCCATTTCTGAAGTGGCCACCACATGCCACAGAGTGCATGTTCTCCCTTCTTGCCACCCTGCGCCACGATGGCATCAGGGAGGACGATGGGCAGCGATGCCACTCCAGAGGGCAGCCTCTTGGGTCAGAGTTCGCCTGGGACCTTTGCTGGGCTCCGCAGGCATGATGGTGCCCTGGGGCTGCAACCCTCTCCTCCCAGGCTGCTGGCCAGCACTGGGGAATGAGGACATACTCGTAGGTCCAGTTGGTTAACGGTTGACCCGATTCATATTACAGAGGGCAGCAAGTAAATGCTCTCATAAACTTAAAAATAAATACATGCTAGAATATTCACGGAGGCTCAGGAAGCTACTCGGCCAAACCAAAATTGCTGAGATGCTCTGGGCATGCCAGTTGTGGCAGTAAGCTCTCTTGTCTGTCCAGCTGGCATGGTCTCGGGTCGAGATGCATGGGGAGAGCTGGACAGGCAGGAAGACTCTGGCTGGGTCCCACACTGTCCTGGTCAGGAGAGCTCTGGGAATCCGTGGGCCTCCAAGGCCTCGTCCCCACAGACACACAGGGCAAGCTGGAGACCAGGCTGGAGCTTGCATGGCTCTTGAACAGGTCAAGCAGTGAGAAGCCTGGATTCCACTGGCATGCTGCTCTGCCAAGGGCAGGCAACTGGTGACTGTTTGTAAGGAGGCTATCTGCTTGGGGTCCCCGACTTCAGAGGGAAGGGCTGCACTGAGCCACAGAGGGGTGTGACAGGGAAAGACAGATAAGAGCTGGAGACAGACACAGCCCCTCAGAGGCACGCAGAAAGACAGAGAGGCAGAGACACAGAGCCTGGCTGTGTAACTCTGACAATATGGGAAATGGAAATGACTTTTGGATTTTATTGGTTTTGGGTTATTTGCACCTCTGCTCTCCTCCATTTACTCAGACACTCAGAACTGACGAGATCAGACAAGTGCTGGAGCCTGGAGGAGCGGGTGAAGGTCACGCTTCCTGTCCCTCCAGGGAGACCTCCTGGGCCTGGGGCTCCCAAGACTGTGGTTTCTGGCAGGCCTGTCACCATGGCCTCACATGTGGCGAGGCCAGGGGAGTGCTGGAGGGCAGTTTGAATTTTCCAAGACCCAAAAGGGCCCTGCACGGGACCGGCACACCAGGCTCCCCAGGCAGCTAGGAGGCCTCGGGGTTCCCCAGGAACTGCATGAGGCTGGTGGCTGTCTCCCCTTCTCGCACCTGGAAGGATGGGCTCGGGACACTCACTGGTTTCTGAAAGGTCAGTTCTCCTCCCTAGAACAAAGCACTCCAACCCCCTTTCCCCAAGACACAGGCCTGGAAATGTAAACACTGTCTCCTTGCAGCCTGGGCTCCCAGCCCTCAGCGCCGATGACCCTCCCTGAGGGGAGGGAATCACAGCCTCTCTGTTCTCTCCTGTGGAACAGAATGACCAGAATAAACATGACTGGAGACACAGCAGGGGTGTCTCTAATGCAAACTTGGGGTAAACATAGTGTGACAACACCAGACCCTCCAGAACAGCCTGTCCCTTCCTCCATCCCCACGTCTGGCATGGCCCTCCCAGAGCTCCATCCCACACCGACCACGTGACCTTGGGCAGGTTATACCATCTCTCCGAGGCTCAGGGCCCACCATCAACACCCTTACAGGCGTACTGTGACTTAGCGGTAGCAAGGGAAAAGCAGCAACATGCCACCCAGCAGGTGGAAGACAGGGTGGCTATGACGCTCTGTGATTCCTTCCTCAACCTGCCGTCAGCCCCTGTCTCACGAGCAGGACAGCAACAGTGGGCTTGGCCTAGGGGTGAACACTAGTGGCAGGTGAATGGTAAAATGCCAGGTTCAGGGACAGCATTATCATTATCATCATGACGACTTCACAGGACACGGGAGCCTGGGATGGTGTGAGGAAAGGCAGCACTTTTGAGGGGATGGAGAGAACTGAATGTCACTCTCAGACTGCAAAATTAGGGCACTGGGAATCTGAGATGACAGGACTGGCCCAGGGAGACCGCTGAGCTAGGCACAGGCAGCTCTGGAAAGCGACTTGCTAAATTATAGAGCAGCCCTGAAAATGAGTGTCCACGCTGACCAGCCCAGGAGGTCCCGGCAGGCATGCAAGCCGAGAGATGAGCCGCCTTCACAGCTGGCTCAGCAGAAATTGCCACTTACTCCGAGAAGGTGACCACGTGGCTGGGGGGAGAAATAAACACCTTGAAGGACATAAAAACATGCGGCCTACCCTCTTTCGGTCGGGGCCCAGCAGAAAACAAAAGGCACACTCAAAGGAGATTAAATGAAGAGTAACTTAAAAAGGAACTGTTTGGCAGGGCGCAGTGGCTCACACCTGTAATCCCAGCACTTTGGGAGGCCAGGGTGGGTGGATCACAAGGTCAGGAGTTCGAGCCCAGCCTGGCCAAGATTACAAAACCCCGTCTCTACTAAAAATACAAAAATTAGCCGGGTGCAGTGGTGGGTGCCTGTAATCCCAGCTACTCGAGAGGCTGAGGCAAGAGAATTGCTTGAACCCGGGAGGCAGAGGTTGCAGTGAGCTGAGATTGCGCCACTGCACTCCAGCCTGGGCAACAGAGCGAGACTCCGTCTCAAAAAAAAAAAAAAGAAAAAAAAAGGAACTGTTTGCAGAAATATATGCAGGATTCAGGGGAACAAGCAGGGATTGGGGGGACCCAGGGACCAGCAACACTGGAAAGCTGTCACCACCCCAGGCCAGGAGGGCCACAGAGGAACACAGCAGGGTATGAACATGGTGAAAAGGGGTGGGAACCAGTGGAATATACGCCCAACCTTTCTCCTCCCACCCGCCCATCTCCTGCCAATGCCCCCAACTGGGCAAATCCACTGGGAAACTAGAGGGCAAGGGAGCCACTGGTATACTCCATCAGGTCACTCCTTCAGCATAAAGCAGGAGAGACGGGGTGCAGAGTGGGCTGGTGAGGGCAGGCGCAGAGAGGATGAGCGCATCAGCTGCAGGAGAGAGGACATGTATTCTCACCTCCACTTCTCCCAAAACCACAAGGGTGGCCATCTCCTGTGCTACTACCAAGACTCTGGCGAGGCCAGGCACCACTGGAGGCCAAGCTCCACGGAGGAAGGCCTGGGCTCTGCCACCACCAGAGGGAGGACGCTAAAGGGTGGCTACAGAGCTGCCAATGTGCCTGCCACAGCTAATTACCCAAGCCCGGCCAATGCCCAGGAGGACGCCCCTTAGCATGTAGGGTAAGGGCATTTCAGATACTCTTCACTTTCACAACCAGTGTTTTTTTGTGCCTCAATGACCAGCACCAATGGTAGGATGTACTACAGTTGGGGAAATCTCACAAGGCTTGTTTCATCAAAGAACCATGTTCCACCAATAATCTTCATGTGCAGACGCATCTAACCAGAGGAAACGGCCGGCCATCAGCTCAAGGGCAGACAGACAGGGGAGGGCAAGTGAAGGCGCAAAGGGGAGCCCTGAGCCCTGGAAGGCTGCGAGAGGAAGGCTTCCTGGAAGAAGCAGGTCCAATAAAGATACATGCGAGGGAGAAGAAGGCACAGGCACGGGGGAGGGGTGGGATGGGCCCAACTTCTCTCACTGGCACTCTGAGGTGGGAGGCCCCTTCGCAGAGGACCAGCTCCAATGCCCCCAGGTCAGGCAGAGCTGGGCTGGCTGTGGCGTGACCGGGAGGTGTGACTGTGCACAGAGGAACTGGAATGCGAGGACAAAATGTGCGGAGTTGACTTTGTTTAAAGCGCAAAGGGGAAGGGAAGTGCGATAAAGTAGAGGATGTGCCAAGATCAGCCCAAGGCTATTTTCTCCAAGCTCCAGGGCTCATTCTGGGACAGGATCGGTTCAGGCAAAACCAGGCCAGTCCCATAGCTCTTCCTTCAGAGAGGAGCTGGGGAATGGGGGAGGTGGACCAGGGCCATTAAGCTAAATTCCCAACCCAACCTGTCATCGCTCCTGCATGTGGAGGCCCTCTCATCTGGCTCCTCCCCTCTCCTTCCCTGTGTGTTTGCAGGCACCGTCACAGTGCACCTCTGGAAAGACAGCACAGGCCATCTCAGCTTGG
Organism: Hylobates moloch; assembly: GCF_009828535.3. NCBI lineage: Eukaryota > Metazoa > Chordata > Mammalia > Primates > Hylobatidae > Hylobates > Hylobates moloch. Next base: position 32,258,776 of record NW_026652295.1, on the reverse strand, counting down.
TTGCCAACCCAGTGAAGGAGAGCCGGGAGCCCTTCAAGGTCTCCACAGAGTCGGCGGCAGTGGCCATCTGGCAGACGCTCCAGCAGACCACCAGCAGCAGTGGCAGCGCCTGCGCCCTTGCCCAGTGGCCGCACGCCCAGCTGGCAGGCTCACCCAAGGAGAGGTGAGGCTACTGGGCAGGATGACAGAAACCCTGTCCCTCGGCAGGGACCGGCACTGCTCCCACCTGTGCCCAAGGCCAACCTCCCCATTAGGGCTGGTGCTGAGAAAATGAGAAATTCAGACGAATGCTCTGTCTAGAATAACCAATGTGACCAAAGAAAGGAATGGATTTTCTTTATGCCACTCCTAGAAGGGAGGATTACGATGCAGTTTGTCTCAGAAGTTGATGCACAGGCAGAGTTGTCTACTGAGTAGGTATTCGGTACATATTTGTTTAATTAAATATCTGTTTCACTGAGACCATGAAGTGTCTCTGGGGAGGAAGTGCACAAAACAGAAACCCTAGAGTAGTGTATGTAGAGGAAAAGTGTGGCTAATTGCTCTCAGAAATCATCTCTTTCCCTAGCAGTTGGAAGGGGCCAGGAGGGAGGTCAATGAGGTGCTCAGAGGGTCCCTGGAGATGCAGGAGGCTCAGGCGCCTGAGGTCCCTACCAAAAGCCTTTGACAATGTCAGCTGACCTTTCTCAGGTGAAAAGCCTCCCTGGGGCTTTTTAAAATATTTATGGGAAACAAAAGGGAGCTAATACAATGAAAATACCTCCCTTCCCAAGGAGTGCAGTTCTCATTAAGCCTCTGGGCTTGGAGTCAGGAAGTGGGCCCATTATCTCCATTTCACAGATGGTCACGCCAAGATGCCAAGAGGGCAGGAGAAGAGGGCTGGCCACTGTCCACGCTCACCACAGCCCTCACCCCACTCCTGTGCCCTTCTGAGGTCTCAGGGAGGTGACGGCCTGCCTGCTGGATTATCAGAGTCCAACCCCAGGCTTGTGATTCCGGATAGGGCCACTGCCCCCTTAGTGTGTCACCTCAATAGTAAGACTGTTAATAATCCAGATCACTTACAAGTGAGTTTAAATCACCTCAGCCCTCTAAGGGGGCAACATGTTCTAATAAGTTCTCCAGGGTCTGGAGAAGCCCCTTGAGGGCTGCAGTGTGGTGAAATCTGGCCCCAGGACCCGAGTTGGGCAGGGAGGGTGCCCCAGCCTGGTGAGGGCTGCCCTGGAGAGCAGCTGGGACCACCCTGTCAGAGCCCATCTCAGAGAGCCCAGTCAGCCACAGGCAGCGGCACCCTTCCCCAGACCTCTGCTCTGACCGTCCTGTGCTCCACTCCGCCGCAGCCGGGCTAAGGCTCTTCTGAGGTCCGAGCCCCACCTCAACGCTCCAGCCTTCTCGCTGGTGGAAGACACTAATGGGAACCAGATTGAGAGGAAGAGCTTCAACCCATGGGGCCTGCACTGCCATCAGGCCCACCTGACCCGCCTGTGCTCCGAGTACCCAGAGAACAAGCGGCATCGTATCCTTGCCATCCCCCTCACATGTGGTCCCAAGGGCGGGGTGACAGAGAGACACAGAGTGGCAGAGGTGGGTAGAGGAAACACACACAAACACGGGGCCAATGGAGGGTAGCAGCGAGAGACAGATATGAGGGATAGCTGGAAGGTACAAACCCTCAAACCTGGGTCCTAGAAGAAATCAGGTGCCTCCAAAAGAACAGCTAGACAGTATGGGGAAGGCAGATGGAAATACGCTGAGCGCAGTGCCCTGGCGGGGCCCTGGCTGTGTCTTTGCCACTTGGCAGTAAAGATGGGTTGGGATGGGAGTGTCTGTGGTTAGACAGAAATGATGAATGCCATGTTGCGTGGGGGCAGCAGGGGGCTCAGGGAGCTGGATGGGCCCCCAGCCCCAACCTCCCTTCCATCCCTCCAAATTCTCCCTACAGGCATCTTCCCATGGGGCCCACACTGTGAGAGGGAAGTGTGGCTCCTTCCTTAGGGGAGCGCCCATGGGGTGGACTGTGGGAGAAGGTAAGTCCCCCTTCCCCACAGAGTTTTCAGGGAGAAAATTTAGGTTTGAAATGCCCCTTCGTCACCACTGCTGTGCTCCTTCCTGCAAATGGGTGGCTGGTTTCATAGTATTTACCAAGACACATCTGCAATCATAATCCCTAAGAAGCTTTTGCAAGATAATTACTCCACTGAAATTAATATTCCTGCATCTCATCTCCAAAGCTAACATCAACCCACTTCTCCCAAAAGGTATTGGTCCATTCAGCAGGACTGAAGGTTTTAGCCTTATGATTTTCTGCCGTAAAATGTAAATTGGGCATGGCCTGCTAGGGATTTCACGCTTGCATTTAAATTTCAACCTCAGAGCAAAATGGAAAAGGAAAAAAAGCTCACATACTCATAAACTCTCCCTAAATAAATGGACTTATTAAAGCAGCCTGCAAAGCTAATACTTCGAATTCTTAATAGCAAGGATGAGCTTGTCTGTAAGGAAGGCAATGGGAGTGAAGAATGGTGCCCAGAATAGGGAATTTCCAGGCAGCTTCTGAGGCATGCAAACGGCCTCTGGCGGAGCAGCAGTTCTGAAGTCCTCAGAGCCTTCCTTAACTTAGTGTGACTAGGGTTCTTGTTGCTGGAAAATGTAGTGTCACAGTACACGCATCCCTGTGTCCTGGATCTGAAGATGGGGACCCGGCAGCACGGCGATGACGTGTCGGAGGAGAAGAAGGCCCGCCACATGAGGAAGTGTGCTCAGAGCACCTCAGCCTGCCTGGGGGTGCGCATCTGCGGCATGCAGGTAGGTCGCAGGGGACCCACCACAGAGGGGGGCATCCCAGCACATCCACGGTGGGGCAAGGATGTCTCCCATCCAGATGCCACTGCCCCCCTGCAGAGCCCTTCACTCTGGAGGAGCCACAGAGGAGGCCAGGAGCCAGTCTTCCAATGAGGAAATGCATACCCTGGTCTATGACACACTGGAAATTTTCTTTTTTCTTTTTTTTTTTTGAGACAGAGTCTTGCTCTGTCACCCAGGCTAGAGTGCAGTGGCACAATCTCGGCTTACTGCAACCTCCGCCTCCTGGGTTCATGCCATTCTCCTGCCTCAGCCTCCCAAGTAGCTGGGACTACAGGCGCCCGCCACCACGCCTGGCTAATTTTTTGTGTTTTCAGTAGAGACGGGGTTTCACCATGGTCTCGATCTCCTGACCTCGTGATCTGCCCGCCTCGGCCTCCCAAAGTGCTGGGACTACAGGCGTGGCCACTGCGCCCGGCCCACACTGGATCTTTTCAAGAGCACTCTTCAGAATACTGATGTCAAAAACCATCACATTTGAACTTGGTCTCACAATCTTTGGCAGCTGAAACTTTCCACAGTGGCCATGTGGCTCCTGCTCATGTTGTGAGCAGACCTTTGATGGCAGTGTGTGAGGCTGGGCTGGGGGAAGAACTAAGAGAAAGGGCTTCTTGGTGCACCCCGTGGCTTCCTGAGTCCTCCTTCTCTTGAATGATAAAGCTGAATTCTCTCCTTCTTAGATGCTGTATGGCAGTCAGCTCTTTAAATTTCTATTAGCCATTTCCCCTTCTTAATCCACCTTTTCTGCTGCTTTTTGCTACCAGTTCTGGTTAATAAAGTGGGAAGGTCATAACCTGCTAACCCTGCAAAGGAATGGTTATTTTCTATAACTCAGACTCCACGCCTCCTTTTTGGGGCTCTGATGTGGCTTATGGCAGGAGAACAGGAGAAAATAAACTTCCTTTACTCGTTCCCTCTTATAGTCTGTCTACTCAAAGCAAAACCAGACACTGATTTGACGGTAAACGTTATAGCTTTCCTTAATTGAAACCGCTACCCCTTGAAGCTGGAATTTGAGTCTATAAATTTGTTGCACAGATGTCCTTTGGAAAGCCGGGAATGTAGTCCTCAAGAGAATGGAGTGTGATGATTTGTGGTGTAAATGGAATCTCTCTCTGGACCTCAAATCTTCTGAAATTGACCTGATTTATTTAGAAAGTGATGCCTGTCATGTATTTATGATGGCTAATTTAGCAGCCAATCTGCAGCCCTCCAAAGGCAACACTAAGTCTATCATATCTTTCCGATTTCTTTCAACACTGGTTTTCTATAAACATATCATGAAATCTGAAGGCAGGAAAGACCTGAGAAACTGTCTTGGCCAGGCACAGGCTGCCCCTTCTAGGTATGCCAGGCAGAGGGGTGCCACCCCCCCTCTGGCCATGCCCACTGCTGGCCTTGGTTCAGCCTCAGCTGCTGCCTGTGCCATCTGAATGAAATGGGGGTGGCTGCCACTGTCCCCCATCAGCATCTCTCTTCCATCTGCTCCCTTCTGGTGGCCAAGACACAACAGGGGAGAGGAGGAGAGATGGTGCCAAGGAGAGGAGCCACCAGCCCCACAGAGCTGCCATGAACCTCCCTCCTCCACCAGGCTCCCCTCAACTGCACTGGCTGCCTAGAAACTCTGTCCACACCTGACCTAGCCTGTCTTTTTATCTTCAAACAATTCACCCCACTCCACTTCAAGAGGCATTACTGTTGCCTTGGAATCTGCAGAGAAAAGACTTTATAAACTTTGTTGGGGAAATTTTAATCTAGCTGGCTTTCCAAGGCCATTGGCTGTGATTTCAGATTCCTATTAAAGCTTTCTAGCTTGGGTTTGCTAATATTTGAATTGAAGAGGGCCAGAAGCCAGGGCTTAAATCATGATTTGGAGGTTGACATTGGAAATTCACAAGAAAGAAGATCCAAACGTTTTCCTCGTGGGTGGAGGGTCACCTCTGTAGGGTGAAGGATCTTTAGACCTTGGATTACTATTAGAGACTTGCACAGAAAGCATTTTAAAATGTAAAAGCTACCCTGGCACTTGATGGAAGATCATCTTCTGCTCATTTCAGTCACTCTTGCCCTACATCTCCTAAAAATCTGCTCATATATTATCCTAGCTTATGATGCTGCAACTGTACCAGATACAATTTGTTTAAGTTTCCAATCTTCACATTTTCTTTATTCTTTTTAATGTAAGGTTTATCAAACAGATAAGAAGTACTTTCTCTGCAAAGACAAGTACTATGGAAGAAAACTCTCAGTGGAGGGGTTCAGACAAGCCCTCTATCAGTTCCTACATAATGGAAACCACCTCCGGAGGGAGCTCCTGGAGCCCATCCTGCACCAGCTCCAGGCCCTCCTCTCCGTCATTAGGAGCCAGAGTTCATATCGTTTCTACTCCAGCTCTCTCCTCATCATTTATGATGGGCAGGAACCGCCAGAAAGAGCCCCAGGCAGCCCGCATCCTCACGAGGCTCCCAAGGCAGCCCATGGTAGCTCTCCCGGTGGTCTCACCAAGGTTGACGTCCGCATGATTGACTTTGCTCATACTACGTACAAGGGCTCCTGGAATGAGCACACCACCTACGATGGACCAGACCCTGGCTATATTTTTGGCCTGGAAAACCTCATCAGGATCCTGCAGGATATCCAAGAGGGAGAATGAAACTTCCTGGGCTTATCTGGATTTTTCTGGGCTATAGATCTCAAAAACGGACGTGTTGGTTGCTAGGGTAGTCCAGACAACTCTTAAATGTCTTCATAATAGTCCTATCTACCTTCAAAAATCATCTCTATATATGGCAGACTATATTAACAGCTGCTGAACAAATCAGCTCTGGAGGTGATTCCACATCCCCTTGCATCATGCTCTAATGCTGCTCATTGGAGAACGGACAGCTACGATAAAGTGGCACCTTCTGGAGTACACTGGAGGGGGCAGCCCAAGTTAGAGGCCAGCATTGCTGTGACATTCTGGAATATTTGCATCTAAAAATGTTTACTTGTTGCCATGCTGCAGTCCGCGCAAGCTGTGAGGCAGAAAACTTGACTTGAAGCAGCCTTGAAGAGTGAGTTCATGAGCTCACGGTTTTTCTCCTTGTATGGACTGCCCGCTCCAAGGGCAGGCAGGGCTCATGAATGCCTCTTATTTTCCTAAGCAGAGTTTTAGGTGAGATAGGATGAAGCAGAACAGATCTGCCCGTCTCACCTGCTCTGCACCCAGTTTCTAAGTGGACAAAGCCAAGCCCAGGCATGAGCTCTGGCAAAGCAAGACCCCAGATTCTCCATTTTTGCCTGTGGAAAGGAGGGTCCCTTTACAGACTTTTTTTTCCTTTTTTTTTCCCCCAAAATCTCTTAAAATGAGGAATCTCTTAGCAGACTTTGGAGTTCCCCATTCTGCCACATTCTGACCATGAGACGCGGCTTGCAGTGGGGATGAACGCACATAAAAAGGGACCACTGATGTCCAGCTCTACTCTCTGCTTTCTATTTATTTATTTTGGGGGTGGGTTGGGGAGTCAGAAGAACCTGGAGGACTAAGGAAACCACAGGCAATGTTTACAAGACTGGTGGACAAGTGTAAATATGGAATAAGAACAAACAGTTCTAATTAATTCCTTCTTCTGCAGTACGGAAACCTATTACAATGCCCTTGAGTCAAGCACTGAGATACGTTACCCAATTAGGGAAATAAATTTGTTAATAAAATTGCTGAGGTCACCAGTGATTATTGGTGTGCCTTATTACCCTTTCCATTTGTTTATTCTGATGACACTGTGTGGTAGTTCCAATTTATGAGCGACTAGCGTATACCACAAGAACAGTTCACTGATTTCCTACAATCCTTCAGGGAACTCGGGTGGAAATAGTGGCTAATAAAATATTTGCATGTATCTGCAAGGGAGGCACCAGACCTGAGAAGTGGTCCTTTTATTTGAATCTCATACAATGCACAATTAAGTAATTTTTTTATTCTCATGGATAATTACTATCCACATTCCAAAATCCACACTAATAAAAAGAAAGAATGGACTGGATAATTAAAAATCAAAAGAACAAAAAAAACCCTTTTGTTTAATTTTAGAACACACTCTATGGGTTTCTAAGCAGGTTAACTTCCCAAATTATGTTTGGCCAAGGCAATGATGTGATTCATTTGCATGCTGTGTGCCCAAGGTGGGAGCGTTGAGTCAGAGCATGTTGGGTGACAAAAGGGAGTTGGCCTAAAACTAAATATTTGCTAATGACAAAATAGAGCCCTAAATACTGCCTTTTCCAGGCCAGTTCCTTGCTTGAGAATCTGGAACCACATCAACCAAGTCCAAACCCCCTGCTTAGCTTTTCATTTCTCCTCCTGTTCTCAGCTCTCGGTGTGAGGGGACTTGCCCGAGGATGGCACAGAGATGATCAGCTGGAATCCAAGTCTTTGGGGGCTGGTCCACCCAGGTCATTAGCTGTGTCACAACTATCCTCTGTGGCCGGGGTCCCAATTCTTGCCCAGGTGATGCCCCCTCTCTCAGCTATTCCTTTACCCCATGGCATCCCTCATATATGAGGCCTTCTTCCTCCTCCAAATCATTTGAGGCCCAGCCCATGTTCCCATCTCCTCCTAAATATGTCCCTAAAAAAAGTAATTTGTTGTTAAAAAAAAATGTTGGGGGAACAAAGTTGTCTACTGGTTTTACCGCATTCTTACTGGACTAATAGACTCCGAGGGGTTGCTATGATCTGAAAATTTGCGCATGACTCTGCAGATTCAGAAACTCAGTGAATTTAGAAACTGAATGAGCCCACCCAGTTGCTCCAATCTGGGAAGCAGGAGAAGAGAAAGACATGGAAAGAAGAGATGGTGGGGTGTGTATGTTTTTGGTCTCCAATCTGTGTTTACTTGAAAATGGCAAAAAGAGCGAGGGAGCCCTAAATAATCTGGCAGTCAGCAAGAGTACACCGAGCAGCTATTCCTTGCTCATCTCCCAGCTCACACTGGGGAAGATGCAGCTCTTGAGGAGCCTGTATTCTAGTTAGGGAGGCAAGAATAACACACATGAACTGACACAAACCATGCAAGACAGGACCAAGTGAGACAGGGGATCACCTGTGTGGGGCAGATGATCAATCCTATCATTTACAGTTGACGATGTTCGTTCAGAGCAGGGGCATCACTAACACTGTTGATGGAGGCGGAGCTCCATCTGAACCCTGAAGGGTGACAGAAGTGGAGAAAGGCTGGGGGATGGGTGAGGGGAGGGCGGGTGGAGAGTGGGGGAAAGGAAAAGTCCAGCATGCCCATGAGTCTATGGACAGAACAAGCCATTTGGAATGGGGTTTTGTGGTTGGAAGTAGTAGAAGAGAAATGGAATGAGCCCAGATGGTGGAAACACTTGAAAATCTAGTCAAGTAGATCGTTCGTTTGTGATGTCATTATTCTGTCCTTCTTTCCTTCTTTCCTTCCTTCCTTCCCTCCCTCCCTCCTTCCTTCTCATCAAGTATTTACTGAGTGTCTGGTACATACAACACAGTGCTAAGACCTTGAAAATCTGACTAAGTAGCTCATTCATTTGTTTGTGATTTCATTAATCAGTCCTCCTTCCCTCCCTGACTCCCTCCCTTCCTTCTTGAGTGCCCAGTACAAACAACACAGTGTTAAGGCCTATACAGGAAACAAGGAAGTGTGAGGATCATATCGTTATTGCTAAGAACCTCATAATTTAACAGAGGAGTCAGACCTCCTTATGAAAATCTCATGGGTGCTTCAAGAGGGGATGAGGACCATCTGCTTAGCTGTGCAGTGCTACCGGAGAGGAGCGGCAGCGAGGGCTCACTGCCTCACGGGGTGATTGCGGAGGTGGTGTTTGAGCTGCAACTTGAAAGAGAGTCAAGTCTGAAAGGTGATGAAGAGGGGCAGGTGTTCCAGGAAAAGTATCAACAAGCATGGGAAAGGGGAATCGAGCATTCTGCCCAGGGAATGGCAAGTAACGGTTTGGAGTGGCCACAAGGGGTTGATATACTTGGGCACTGAGAGATTAAGATGGAAATGGAGAAACCCCAGAGCATGAAAACTAAAAAGGACCTCTGAAATTTCTACCTCTATGGCTCCCTCTTGTCTGGAAGACTGTAAGAGCCTCTCGGCTGGCTTCCCTTACCCAACTGGGTAAGGGAAGAGCCCTCTTCTTTTTTGAATCGAGGTGCACGGGTATTAGTAATTACTAATTGAATAACTGAATTAGTAATAATAGGTATTAGTTGGAGTCAGGCTAACTGCTAACAAACAATCCCCAAGTATCAGCAGCATAACGTTACAATCCAATGTGGTTAGCAGAGAGCCCCCTGCTCCACACAGTAATTCAGGAACCCAGGCTCTTTCCATCATGTGACACCACCCTCTTCAAACACAATCTACAAGGCTGCTGTTGATGGGTAAAAGTCAGACAGCAGGGAGAAGGCACATCTACATCCCATGGGCGAGAACTAGCCATGTGGCCCTACCCAGATGCCAGGAGGTCTGATGTGTCGTATAATTAACTGTGTGCCTAAAAAGAGGAAATAGGTTTGATGAGAACCTCTTTCTCCATAAACCTCAAGTCAAGTTGATACCTGACCTAAGGAGAAACAGAGACATACAGAGCAAGTGGAGAGCGTGAGGGGATGGCAGGGGCCTGGCAGTGCCAGGGCTGCAGGTTCTGACCTAGATCCTTCCTCTGCCCATGTCCTCATATGATTAGTGTGCTCCGAGTGCTGGTAGAGTTCCTAAGCATCTCCCCTACCTCAGTTTCCTCTTCTGTCCCATGGGAACTCTAACTTGGTCCTCTAGATAGGAGATGTGGAAGAGCAAACATGGATCCTTCCCATCTCCGTGGAGCAGGGGCTCAGGGCAGCCTGGGAGATATTCACCCCCCACCGCCACCCCATCCCTCCAGTGTTCCCTGTGTGATTAAAGAGGATGCTAAAGAGTGGAATGTTATTACAGCTTTTCCATAATGCAATGTCATTGGGAAGCCCTGGGCCTCTGGGCAGCACCCTGGCAGCCCCATCACTCTTCCCAGCTGCACGGAGCTTTTAGACCATGCAGGAAAGGGCAGGACGCAGTCTAATAAAACAAATGGCAAGGCAAGACCACTCATCAGCAGCTCTTCAAAATGATCTAAACTGACTTTTGATTTAAATCTGCATCCTCTGTGGCCAAAAACATAAAACAGAAGATGAGGAAAAGAACTAAAATGAAAGTGTGCGGTGCCAAGATTTAGAGGGGAGGGAGGGAGGGGGAAAAGCAGCCTGGGACAACACTGAGTTGAGTGCCAGCCAGGCAGGCTGACTTGCAGCCAGGCTTGGGCCATTTTTATTATGCATCCTCAGAACTTCTCCCTTCCACTACTAAACTGCCCTGAAATGGGACAGAAAGTTTGAGAATCAATCCCAGGGCAGACAGGCGCGGTGGCTCACATCTGTAATCCCGGCACTTTGGGAGGCCGAGGCGGGTGGATCACTTGAGGTCAGGAGTTCAAGACCAGCCTGGACAACGTGGTGAAACTCCGTCTCTACTAAAAATAAAAAAACTGGCCAGCATGGTGATGTACACCTGTAGTCCCAGCTACTCAGGAGGCTGAGGCAGGAGAACAGCTTGAACCCAGAAGACGGAGGTTGCAGTGAGCTGAGATCACACCACTGCACTCCAGCCTGGGCAAAAGAGCGAGACTCTGTCTAAAAAAAAAAAAAAAAAAAAAAATCCCAGAGCAAAATATGGAAATCTACCTGCTCCCAATTTCCCTTAGCCCTTCTCCCCCAGCCCTCGAAGATGGGCAACTTAAAGGGGAAGGGCTGAGGCTGGGGACGGGGTGGGGGTGGGGGGTGCCAGATGACCTGGGGTTATATTCTCAGGTCGTTCATTCTCTTCAGATTCTTTAACTCAACAAATATTTACAGACGACTGGGTACCAGGCCCTGCTGTCAAACAGTGACCAGTGCTTTGAGGCAAAAGCAAACAAGAGAGAAGAGGCTGCTACTTTAGATGAGGGTCAGGAAGGCTGCTCTCAGGTGACATCTACTATGGAACAGATGCAGAGAGGCAGCAGATCCCTGGGGCAGATGACAGGCATCTCAGCAGAACTGAGGGGCTTTGGATATATTCGGCTGCACTTCAGGTCCCCACTGAGCCTATCCCAGCACACCTCAAACACTTACATGTCTTTAAAAAAAGCTCACCTCCAGAATAAGGCAGCAGCCTATTACCAGAGTGACCCTTCCAGCTACCTTTAACAGGGGGCATGAAATGACTCACTATTCTGATGCAAGTCCAGACCCACTTTTTGGGTAACATATCTGGGTATTGCAGCCAATCATTTCCTCCAGTTGAATAAGGTGAAAGAAGAAAACTCAGGCAGTCGTGCTCCACAATGAAGCTAAGTATTTAATTCCTTTTTAATGTTTACATTATTAACACCAGCATTACAAAACGATATTTTTTACTTGCAAGCCATTTAAATGTGCAATTCGGTGTCTCAATTACTGGGATCATTATAACTTGAAAAACCGAAGCAGTGCTCCCTCCCTCCTCTCTCCTCCCCCTGATGGTGCCTAGTTTCTATAAAGAGCAATCAGGGCTCCATAAAGCCCAAATACCCCTTCCAAATGACTTGGGAGGTGAGGCCCTGGTGGGGGTTTTCAGTGAGCCAAGGGGACTGCATTCAGTGTGGAATGAGTGACAGCCGGCAGGTGGGTGTTAAAATGGTCATCAACTCCCCAAGGTGCTGGCACCACCCAGCTGCATTCCAGGCAGTGCCTATTAATGTGCTGGGAATGGCGCTGGGTGATTGACAAGCCAGTCAGTCCAGACTGGCTGAAACCACCCACAGGCACAGGGAAAGGAAAAGGGGGCCTAGAAAATGATCAATAAGAGCCACTGCGATGTGTTGGCTTACTTTGTGCTGGCACTGGCCAAGGCTACACCAGGTGTATAAACACACCACGCACATGGTTTACGATGATAATGCTGCAAGGGGGCCTGAAGAGGCGCCTGGGGGAGTGGCCAAGAGCACGGCTCTGAGCCACCCAGCCTGGGCTCAAGTTTTGGCTCTGCCACTTACCAGCTGGTGACCTTATCCTTTCTGTGCCTCAGTTTCCTCAGTTTCTGTAAAAATGGCAGGACAACAGTAGTACATAAATCTGAGAGCCATTGTGAGGACTAAATGAGTCCATACGTGTAAGGCATTTAGAATTGTGGCTGGGCTGGGCACAGTGGCTCATGCCTATAATCCCAACACCTTGGGAGGCCAAGCCCAGAGGATCACTTGAGTCCAGGATTCGAGATCAGCCTGGGCAACATAGCGAGACCCCATCTCCACAAAAAATAAAACAACTGGGCATCGTGGTTCCCACCTGCAGTCCCAGCTACTCAGGAGGCTGAGGCTGAAGCAGGAAGATTGCTTGAGCCCAGGAATTGGAGGCTGCAGTGAGCTATGATTGTGCTCCTACATTCCAGCCTGGGTGACAGAGTGAGACCCTGTCTCTAAAAAAGAATAAATAAAATAAAAAATTAAAATAAAAAAATTGTGCTGGCACATAGTAAATACTCAGTGTTAATTTATCATCATAGTTCTCATTTTAAGATGAAGAAACTGAAGCTTATAGCAATTAAATAACCTGCCTGGGGTTGGCTGCTCTGAAGACCTTTGCCTTTGCTGCCCTGTGCCTGGAAGCCTCTCATGCCCATCTTCCCGTGGCTGCCCCATCAGGTGACTCACAAGCTGCTCAGGGATGGCCTCCAGACCACTGACCCCTCCCCTGCCCCAATCACTGTGAACCCAGCACCCTGTCTTGATCTCTCCTTTGCACTTATCACATCTGAAATTATCTTGTTCATTCAGCAAATGAGCTAATACATATAGAACACTATTATTATTATATGTTTGCTTGGTTGCTGTCTGTCCCCATAGGGGCAGGGCCCTCATCTGTCTTGTTCACCACATGACAGGAACTCAGGGCCAGCTTCATGGGTGTATGGCCTGCACAGTCGCCCAGGGCGCTGCACTCAGAAGGGGCTACATTTGCTTTAATGCCCTGCTGTCATTGTCTTGAAATTCTTAACAATTTTTTTAGAGACAAGGTCTCACTCTGTCACCCAGGCTAGAGTTCAGTGGTGTAATCACAGCTCACTACAGCCTCTGACTCCTAGGTTCAAAGCAGTCAAGCCATCCTCCCACACAGCTAAGACTATAGGTGTGCACCACCACATCCAGCTAATTTTTTTAATTTTTTGGAGAGATGCAGGTCTCACTATGTGGCCCAGGTTGGTCTCGAACTCCTGGGCTCAAGTGATCCTCCCACCTCCAAGTGGCTGTGATTATAGGCACAAGCCACCACGCTCGGCCTTAATAATTTTTTAACAAAGAGCTTTACATTTTCACTTTGCACTGGGCCCCAGGAAATGATACTGATAGAGTGATCAGAGCTATAGATCAGTGAGTAAGTGAATGGATGAATGAATGAATGAATGAATGAGCAAGCCTACATTCCAACCAGGTCTGTCAGACTCCATAACGCTACTACTTAACCACCGTGCCAAACAACCTCCATATGGAGGAAGAGAGGTGGGCAGGGCAGTCAGAACCAGAGACAACCACAGCTTGACAGAGAAGCTAGGGTACAGGGGAAGGGAGCACCTTAGGAGGAAGCATCTGTTTGCGCTTCCTCTGGAGCCCAGCGTTCTTCTCAACCTCTCATTTTCCTTGTACCTCAAGCGGCATGAAAACCATTTGCTGCCACCTAATGTTACTTTTTGGTTGCCTAAGACAGAGGGACCTTGGCTCTGCCTCCCAGGACAGATGTGGACCAGCCAGGTGCTCTTCAAAGCCACAGCTATGACAGCACCTCGGGGCACCCAGCACAGCCCTAGGTGCCTGGACCTTGGTAAGTAAATAGATACAATCCTTGCCCTTTGTGCCTTAGGGCTCTCATCAAAAGTACGTGGCTATGAGGTGAGGATGGAGCAGGGAGGGACTGTTGGGCTGGGAACCTGGTGGGGTTAATCAGGGGAGCTTTCTGGAGGAGGTGCCTTTGGGCGCCTCATTTTCCACTCCCCCTGAACTCTCCTTACCTCAGGTGGGCATCACACATTCTGGTCCCCAGAGGTTTTCCTTTAATGGTCTTGACTCCTAACATCTTCGAAACAGTTAAAGCCATTCCGTTTAAAATCACCCATTGATCGTTCTTCAAATTAAACTCCTCCCTCTCTTTCCCATTGCCACCCTAGGCCTGCCTCTGGCTGTTCTTGGAGCCATCCCTGATCTTCTCCCACTCTCCCCTGAACAGCAGACATGTGTTTCTCCGAACTCCCTAGCATTGTCTAACACTTCAGTTAAAGCTCTCATCATCTGTAACTTTGTATCCTGGTTACGTACACATTCCCAGACTTGGCCGTCAACTTCTTGAAGGCGGGACTCTCCTAGATTCACCTTTAAAATGTAGGTAGGGCAAGAAGGAAAAGGTTTGGAGGAAGCAAAGTTTTGTACACATTGGATGGTCTTGGCTAAATACAGGACAGTGGAGATACACGGGGGGCTGAGGCTTTCTTATGAAAAATGCAGACAGTGGGACAGTCTTTTGAGAACAAAAATCAGTCCACATGGTGATGTAGCTAGAGACATATAAGAGAAGACTTGGCAAAACAAACACATTTTAATGGGAGAAAATATTTTGAAATCACATAACTGTCAAGGGAGTAATATCTGGAATATACAGAGAACTCCTAAAACTCAATAACAACAACAACAACAACAACAAAACCCGATTAAAAACAGGTAAAGGACTTGAATAGATATTTCTCTGAAGATATACAAATGGCTGATAAGCACATAAAAAGATACTCAATATCACTAATCATTAGAGAAACGCAAGTCAAAGCTACACTGAGATACGGCCCTCCCCCATTATGATGGTTACTATCAAAAAACCAGAAAATAACAAATGTTGGTAAGGATGTTGAGAAACTGGAACCCTTGTGCACTGGTGGTGGGAGTGTAAAATGGTGCAGCTGCTGTGGAAGACAGTATGGCAGTTCCTCAAAAAACTTAAAATAGAATTACCATATGATCCAGCAATTCTACTTCTGGGTATATACCAAAAGAACTGAAAGCAAGGTCTTGAGATGTCTGTACATCCATGTTCATAGCAGCATTATTCACAAGAGCTAAAACATGGAGGAAACCTAAGTGCTTGTCAATGGATGCGTAAACAAAATGTGGTATATACATGCAACGGAATATTACTCAGCCTTAAAAAGGAAGGAAATTCTGACATATGCTACAAAATGAATGAACCTTGAAGTGAAGATGTTATGCTAAGCAAAATAAGCCAGTTGCAAAAATACTGCAGGATTCCACTTACATGAGGTACCTAGAGTAGTCAAAATCATACAGACAAAATAGAATGGTCGTTGCCAGGGGCTGGGGGGAGAGGGGGGAGTTGGGATTTATTGTTTAATGAGTATAGAGTTTCAGTTTTACAAGAGTTATGGAGATGGTGTGATGGCTGCACAACATTATTCAGTGCTATTTCATACCTATGAACTGTACACTTAAAAATGGCTGGCTGGGCACCATGGCTCACACCTGTAATCCCAGCACTTTGGGAGGCCGAGGCAGGTGGATCACCTGAGGTCAGGAGTTCGAGACCAGCCTGGCCAACATGGTAAAACCCCGTCCCTACTAAAAATACAAAACATAGCCAGGCATGGTGGCAGGTGCCTGTAGTCCCAGCTACTCGGGAGGCTGAGGCAGGAGAATCACTTGAACCTGGAAGGCGGAGGTTGCACCATTCACTGCATACCAGCCTGGGCGACAGAGCAAGACTCCATCTCAAAAAAAAAAAAAAAAAAAAAAGGTTAAGGCCAGGTGTAGTGGCTCACACCTGTAATCCCAACACTTTGGGAGGCCAAGGTGGGAGGATCACTTGAGCCCAGGAGTTTGAGACCAGCATGGGCCACATAGCAAGACCTTGTCTAAAAAAAATGGCTAAGATAGTAAATTTTGTTATGTGTATTTTACCACAATACAAAATAATAAATTGTAAAAAAAAAAAAGTTTTTCTAGGCTGAATCAACCCAGTTGGCATTGCTCATGCTAGAAAACCTGGGCCTCCCAGAGAAAAATGTCTGGCTTATAAGGGATAGGAAGGGGGGAACAGAAGGGATACTAACAGGGACTGGGCAGAGAGAAACAAGAACTAGGAAGCACTAAAGAAGGAATTGAGGCAGAGTACCAAGGGATAGTGACAGGCACAGGGGCACCCACGAACAACGTTCAAACATATCTTCATCCAATAACCTGTATTTACATGCAAATGTATTGGTTTATGCAAAACAGCCGAGGCCTCGGAGGAGGGTTTTTTAGTCTCAAGCTTTCGCAGTCATTGGACGTGGGGTACTCCACGTCCGCCTTGCCCCTGGAATCTGGGTCGGTTCCAGGAGGACGAAGACTGAATGAGCTCGGCTTGCCGAGAAAGGCGAGCAGCGCCCCTACCCGGCGAGTAGCAGGGCGCCTGCAAAGTAGCGCATGCCCACTCCGGCCTCCCGCCCCACTCCGAAGGCAGGCGGCGAGACTTAGTGCGCAAGCGCCATCCCTCGGCGCCGACTCCTCCCCCTAAGGCGGGAACACGCGGGGCCCAAAATGGCGGCTAGCCGGTACCGGCGTTTTCTTAAGCTCTGTGAGGAATGGCCAGTGGACGAGACCAAACGGGGCCGGGACTTGGGCGCTTACCTGCGACAGCGGGTAGCACAAGCCTTTCGGGAGGGAGAGAATACCCAGGTGACTGGCGGGGAGGCGGCTGGGACGAGGGGAGGAAAGGACGAGGCAGGGTCGGGGCCAACGAGCGTGCAAGAAGAGGGATCTGCGCATGCGCGCGCCCTCTTTCCAGGCAGCACGTGAGCACGGACCCCCTTTTCCCCCCAGGGAGCTACTGATAGCGACGCACGTTGTATTCAGCGCTCTCCCCCGGCTGCACCTTGGAATTGCCGAAGAAGCTTTTTTAAAACTCCAGATGGGCCGGGTGCGGTGGTTCACACCTATAATCCCAGCACTCCGAGAGGCTGAGGCGGGAGGATCGCTTGAGCCCAGGAGGTCAGCCTGGGCAACATAGTGGGACTCAGTCTCTACAAATCAAAAAACAAACAAAAACTTCAAATGCAGAATCTCTAGGAGTGGGGTCTTGACCTCAGAGTTTTAAAAGCTCTCCAGGTGATTCAAGGTGCAGACAGAGTTGAGACCCACACCACCAGTGGCAGCTGGTGACAGCCTCAGCTTTTTGCTCACGTGTCACGGTACCATTACCTCATTATTTCGCAGTGTTGTGTATTGACTGAGGTAATCCCCAGTTAACTCTGCAGGTCCCCGCTAAGTGTTTGCGTTCTTCCTGAGCCCCTGTAAGCCTGTGCAGCAGGTTTGGGTCCTCAGCTCAGCAGCTGTGTGTGAGTAGTAGGCCTGTGTTCTTGCTCTCCTCCAGGTTGGTGCTGCAGCTCTGGGATTCATTCATTCATATAGCTCGTATTTATTGAGCACCTACCATATGCCTGGAACGGTACTAGGGAAACAGCAGTGTTAAACAGGTGAAGTCCTGCCCGCATGAAGTTTTACATTGTAGTTCAGGACACAATAAGCAGGTAGGTGTACGTAAGACAGATAAATACTGTGATCGATAGAAAATAGGGTAACATGATAAAACGGTAATGTTATTAGTCGGGCCTTTCTGAGGAGGTGACACATAGGTGAGACCTAAGGCAAGAGAGGATGAGCCAGCCATGTACACTTGGCGGGAAGGACATTCCAGACACTGCACATGTCCAGAGGCAGGAGGCAGATTGACGTGTTTTAGGACAGAAAGCAAGCCAGAATGGCTGCAGGGTAGTAAGTAAGGTGGAGTTTGCTAAGGTGGAGGTCGGGAGCCAGGCACAGTAGGATATTATCTGCTCTGATTAGCTGTTAGACCTCGTTGTAAGGCCAGTGAGAAGTCACTGGGGATGTTTAGTGAGGAGACTGCTGTGCCCTAATTTACTTTTTAAAAGACTATTCTGGTTGTATGTGGTGAGTGGGTTATAGGGGGCAATAACAAAAAACAGAGGCTGGAGAGAAGCCGATTATGGTACTATAAGCGAGAGATGGTGGGGGGTTGGATGAGGACGGCAGCACAGAAGATGGAAGTGGCTGGATTCAGGTTATGCGCAGGTTGAGTCAGCAGGACTTGCTGATATGTGGGATGTGGGATAAAGGAAAAGAGAGGAACCAAAGATAGCACCTAGATATTTTTTGGCCTGGGCATCTAGGTCTAAGATGGTGCCGTTTACTGAGGTAGGAATAGGTGAAGTGTAGGAAGACTCTCTTGAGTTTGGTGTTAAGCAGGTTAAACCTGAGATGCCAAGTACACCGATTTCCAAGTGGCAATGTCAAGTAGGCAGTGCTATATTTGAGCCTGGGTCTCGGGCAAGAGACCAGAAATGAAATGAGATGCATATACACACAGTCTGAAGAAATGACTTGTGAAAACTTGGCCAAGACTTGTCAAAGAAGGAATATGGTCTTTTTCTTTTTCTTTTTTTTTTTTTTTTTTTTTTTTTGCAGTTTAACCCAAAACAGAGCCAAGCCAGCCCACCTAAAGGAGCAGGAGCACACCCAGTGGCATCATTGTGACTGGACTGCGGATTGGCTGGCAGCCTGGGGAGTGTCTGGTCCAGGTTATACGATACCCAGGGCCCTCCCATCATTCATGGTGGTCTTCACTGGCCCAAAGTGTAAAGATCTTTAAGGCAAGAATCTTATCTAGTCCCAATTCTACAAACCCCGTGAACTTTCTAAAGCTGTACTCCCTGCATATTTTTAGTATGAGCTTCCTGAAAATAGAGATGATGCCATTTTTATCTTTCCCCTTCTCCCCTAGCAGTGTCTAGCATAGTTCTTGGCCCATAAAAAACACTCAGTAAATGTCTGAATGGATAAGTAAATAATTGGTTGTGGCTCATGAGACAAAGATAATTTGAGTATATTTTCAGATGTAGCAGAACTAGATGAAGAGAAGTTGTGAAGAGTGAGAAAGGAATATTTGTGTGTCCTGAGTGGTGAGAATTGATTTGAGAGCTTACCATGTTTGGGAAATTTCAGGATCTATGGAAGAAGGCCATAACCTGGCCCTCACCACCAAGGAGCTTACAGTTGGGCAGTCAGAGGTTCCATCCTTGGGGAGGTGAGAGAGCGTTACATTCACTTGCTTGATTGTTAGTGTAAGAGGAGCCAGCAAAGGAGGAAAGAGTTTTCTCTTTTGGAGTTGTCATCACCTAGGGCAATTGTTCCTGATCAGTCAAAGGCCCACACAGGTTTGAGTCCCAGCTGCAGATGCAAGTCATGGCTCTGTTAGTGATTCTGTAGCAGCTGATGAATGCATTCCTGGTAGAGTGAACCAGTGCATCACGATGGCAGCAGGTGCATTACTCAGGACCACTGTTGCGGTACCTCATCCTAATGTCACCTGAGAATGCACCTGGCCTTAGTAAATCTTTGTGGTAATTTTTGAAGGGCGCAATTCCTCGCTGGAATTGAAAACACTACTGCGAGTCACTCCTACTGACACCCCCAGATCGTTGATAAAGATCTTGAGAAAGCAAGGTGATGTGATTCTGGTAGGCTCTTCATTAAACTGGCAGCAGGAGGTGGGGATTAGATCCAGTTGACTGACTAGCATGATTATGCCGGTTGCCAGAAGACAGGACTGGAGGGGAAAGTAGCTCTGCTCATGCCGTCTTTCCATTCCCGTAGAGGAGAGGGACAGTGAGTCCTCCTCTCAGCCTCTTGGCTTCCTTCGTCTTAATGATCACCCCGAAAGGTACACAACACACCTTTGCCGGCATGATCTCATTTAATCCTTAGTGCAGCTGAGTGGTAGCCATTACTGTTCCCATTTTACAGATGAGGAAACAAATCAGAAAAACAAGACAACGCACTGGGGGTTCTGTAACCATAAGAGACAAGCCAAGTGAGAAACAGACCCAGCCCTCCTGGCCCCAGTGTGCATCATCTCCTGGGTGCCTGGCCTTTCCTCAGCTGCTGTTCCAAGTTATTGTTAGAACAACCTCTTATTCCATGAACGTCAAACCACTTCCTTCCCCTGGTTGCCTGTTCAAACCTTTTTGGGCCATAGTTTGGGCAGCAAATGGAACTCCCTGTGTTTACCCACCTATTCTTTGCCCCAGCCACTACCAGTCCAGATGGGAAGAAAGATGGTCCTGGGTGGGACACCAGGCGGAGAAAAGCTGGGTTAACTAAAGGGCAAATTAATAATTCATATTCAAACCCAGAGTACAAAAAACCACTGCCTCCATTTATTCCACCTCAAATTGCCCTCTGGGGAGTCTTATGGTCCACCCTAAACCCACCAAGTGGGGAGGTGGTGGTGGGAGCAGGAACACATGTAACTCCTCTTACACCCCATATCCTATTGTGTAGTTTTAAAAAGTCAGTGTTTATGGGCTTTGCCCATTTTGAATACAGTTTGTCTAAGAACACGTGTTTCCTACAGCGCTGAGAGCTTAATAAAAGAATTGCAATGTAGGGAAAGGTGGCACAACAACTGTAATTGTTGACTTAACAACAGAGAAAGGAGCAGATCTTTCTAATGAGTTCATTAGGTGCTTCCTAAAAGATCCCGGACTGCACACCAGCACCCACTTATGTAGCACAAGGTGCAACTCCAAGGGGCGTCCTGGAAGAGCTGCTGCTCTTTGCCCACCAGGGAGTTCTAACTGTATTGTATCCAAGTTTAAGTATAATAACATTGGCCCAGTTTGAAAGAAGTTAAACTTTTTCTTGGGTTTCTAATAATGTAAATGGTATTTCCACCTTCTCAGAGGAGAATTCAAAGGTTTTTTTATGATTCTGTTTTCTCAGTCATCCAGTTGAGGCCTGGTCCTTGTCATTCCTCAGTGTGGCAGGGAGCTAGCTCCCAAGCCACCTGGCCTATGCTGGCCACAGTGAAGCCATCTCAACGTTGCTCACCCCCACTTGTGGGCCCCCTGAAGTCATGTTTTTGAAGAGTGTCCTAAGAACAGATTATCCTATTTTTAGTTATGTATTGAGCCCATCGAAAACCTGGAGTTGTAAGGAGAATCATCTCTAAGAGGGAATGCAAACATCTCCATCTTTTTTTCTCTCCCAATTCTGAATGGTGCCAGTGTGAGCTAGGGTAGTATTCACACCAAGGGGTGGCGTTTATCTCTGCATATGTAAAGCTGCAATGCTCCACCTGAAGGGGATAAATTCTTGGCCACTTCTGGTGGGTCACTACTTTATTCAAAGATCTTTGGGGTCTGCCCGTTGCCTCCTGGACAGGTGGCAGGCAACTTTGTGAGACCTGCAGTGCCTCTGATCCTTGGTCCCAGCCTGTGTTTCCAACCTTGCCTCTCACCACCCCAACACGAGCCCCAGGTTCAGCAAGGGTGTCCTCTCATGGTCTCCCAAACTGGCCATGGTACAAGCGATTCTGATCCTTTGAGACTTAAGTGCACTGTGGATCACTGCACCCCTACAACCCCAAAACAAACACAGAGTTTATCAAGAATTTGGTGGCTTCCAAGGCTCTTGGAGCCCTCCCTGGGTTCCCCTTAAAAGCCCTGCCTGCCTAAAACACCCTTGTCCTGTGCCTCTTCATGTCTCATCCCCCCAGTCATTTCTGGTCCCCGTGTCACTCATGCCCAGGTCGGCACTCCTCACTCTATGCACTGTCGCTGCAGTGAAACTCAGCCCTTCCCTGCCACACCTCCCCATCAGCACAGCCTGGTGCCCAACTCCTACCTCGGGACTCGTGCAGCAGCCCATGCTCCGCAGCTGTGGCTCTCGCTTGCACACTGCCCCAGGCAGGGTTGGTTTCTAATTCATGTGTATCTTGTCTCTGTAGTGTGCCTGCCAGCTTCTCCACAGCCGGCCTGGGTCTTCTTCTTTATGGCCCCTCACAGTCCCCTAGTGGAGCACTCTTTCTATAGTAGGTGCTCAAGAAATACATTTTCAACCCAATCGAAGGGAATAGGCTCCCATAACAGAATGAACTCATTTCAGAAGTTCATTACCAAGTCTTGAAAACCTTTTTTTGTAGATCCTCCTGGACCGAATCCAGCTCTACCTTAATTAGCAAAGCAATTTGCAACACCCTTTCCCAAAAGTGCTTATGCGTCCCTTTGTGTGACTAGAATAGGGGCCGCTGTACCAATTGCTGTCACCACCCAAAATTCAATTTGGAAAATCGAAATCAGTGCCTGCGGCACACTGATGTAGATTTGTATGTATAAAAGTTTAATATGGTAAAGAGAAATTTACTGACGACTGAACAGGGGAAATGCAAAAGGAGCAAAAATAGAGCTATAAAGGACACTCGTCAGATGAACGTCTATTTTATTCACATTTGGGGAGCAGTGCTGAATTTTTCATAATGTCCCCACTGCTGCCTTTTTCAAACCCAGCACTGCTATTAGTCCTAAAACACCTAATGATCTCATTAGGTATGAATGCAAAATCAGGTAATTTAAAGCTTGTATTAAGAATATTTCTAAAAATGCAGTCCATTTCATCAGAAAAACTGCATTGCAGAACTCAGGAATGTTAGTGCTGGAGTCTGTGAATAAAGTGTAAGCTATAGGAACGTGGTGAGGCTTCTGGAATTCGACACATGTCTCCACTGACATCCTTTTAAGTAGTAAGCATGACTTTTTAAATTGCTGAGCTTGAGTTATCTGTGGCTAGGAACCCAGCATTGACCAAGGCTTCATCACTCCTCAGGCAGTAAGAACTTGGCTAGAAATGGGCATGTCTCAAACTGCTGTCACCTCCACTGAGCTGCTTTTACAGCCTCAGTTAGACACCTTCTGACCTCAGACGGGAAACTGGATGGCAAGTCTGTTTTTAGGACTCAGGTGTTTGGTTTTCTTTCTCAGATTACAACTGAGTCCAGGAATTCTGGGAACTCTCTAGGAGACTGTCTCTTTCACACAGAGGAAGCTTCAGAAGTGAGAGTGGTCGGGCGCGGTGGCTCAAGCCTGTAATCCCAGCACTTTGGGAGGCCGAGGCGAGCGGATCACAAGGTCAAGAGATTGAGACCATCCTGGCTAACACGGTGAAACCCTGTCTCTACTAAAAATACAAAAAATGAGCCAGGCATGGTAGCGGGTGCCTATAGTTCCAGCTACTTGGGAGGCTGAGGCAGGAGAATGGCATGAACCCAGGAGGCGGAGCTTGCAGGGAGCCGAGATTGTGCCACTGCACTCCAGCCTAGGCGACAGAGTGAGATCTGTCTTAAAAAAAAAAAGAAGTGAGAGTACCTCAGGGTCACTTTGCTTTTTGCACTGAGACTGTGCACTTTGCTCTTACAGGAGCAGCACTCTGCAAGGGTGACCCTCCCCCGTGCCCCTCCTGTCTGTACTGCTGCTCATCAGGGATGGGACTAGGTGGCAAGGAAGGCCAGCACCTTATACCACACCTGCTTGAGGGTGTGATGTAAGGTTGCTGAGCAGCCTACTGGTGACTTATCACTGCTAGAGAAGTTGGAGCAGGAAGGGAACTTGAGTTGACAAGGTGTTTGAGGGTGCGGATCTGGTCGGAATGCAGGTTTATCAGGAAGCAGTGTTAGGAGCCCAGGAGAGAGGCAGAGGCTATGGGAGGAAGGCAAATCAGCGTGTGGACTCCTTTCCTAAGAGCTTGGTTGGGAAGGTGGTGGGGATGGTGGCAGGATGGGAAGGTCCAGATAAGCGGCCATCAGGTGAAGACCGGGTTCAGCAAACAGCTGCTCTCTTGGCAGACCATGGAGTGCTCAGTGACTGCTGAGGGCCACCAGGGTCAGTCAGGAGTGAAGCCTCAGCAGTTTTTCATCCTTCCTCACTTCCGTTTCCAGCGCCACCCTCGGCATTGCACACCAGCCATGCTGATCCACTGATAACATGCTGACCCATTCCCTGGGCACGGGCTCCACCTGGTCCTGTGCCTGGAGCACCCCACTCCCTTGCTGGTACATGCGCCCATCCTCAGCCGCTCATCGTCTAGCACTTCCTGCCTGGCCCCACAGGCCCATAGCACCTTGTACGTGCCCCTTCGTTCCACTCCCACCATGGTGGTTCTGAACTGTTCTGTCGTTTCCCCTCTTAATTTATGAGACGGGGCCTGTGTTTACTACAACTCTTTACTACTAATAACTGTGAGAAAAACTAATCACTCACATTTATCGGTGTTCCAGGCCTGGAATTCAGAGCAGCCCAAGCATTACCTCATTTATCCTCACACCACCCTGGGAAGTAGGGGCTATTATTATATTTTCTTTTAAAAGAAAGGTTAAGTTGGCCAGTATGCTTCAAAAATGTTCAGTGCATGGAAGACAAAGGCCGAGGATGTCCCAGATTAAAGGAGACTAAAAGATACATGACTGTTAAATGCAGCAGGACATCCTGTTTTTCCATAGATTATTATTGAGACAATTGACAGAATTGGAATATGGACTGTGCATTAGATAATAGTGTTGTATCGATGTTAAGTGGCCTGAATTTGATCATTGAACTGTGGTTATATAAGAGAATGTTCTTGTTCTTAGGAAATGCACACTGAAATATGGGGTGAAGGGGCATTATGCTCCTACTTTCAAGTGGATCAGAAGAAAGATATGTATGTACAGATACAGAGAAAGATAAACTGTGACAACTTTTTTTTTTTTTAAGTGTATTTCATGGGGGAAGAGTGAATGGTTTGCCTGACATCACATAGCTGATAAGGGATGGTGCCAGGATTCAACCCAGGCAGTTTGACTCCACTGCTCCCTACAGCCTTGGAGATACTCATTCACCCAAGCGTCCCCTGCTCATAGATGGGTCAAGCATGCTATAGGGTCTCGATGAATGTCTGTTAAATTTATAAGTGAGTGCACTTTGGGAGGCCGAGGTGGGCAAATCACAAGGTCAGGAGTTCCAGACCAGCCTGGCCAACATGGTGAAAGCTTGTCTCTGCTAAAAATACACAAAATTAGCTGGGCGTAGTGGTGGGTACCTGTAATCCCAGCTACTTGGGAGGCTGAGGCAGAAGAATCACTTGAACCTGGGATGGGAGGTTGCAGTGAGCCGAGATCTCGCCACTGCACTCTAGCGTTAGCTCTTGGCTGTGCGCGCCCTGCTGAAGAAATGTTCCAGATGTGTTCGTCCAGATGTGTGCAGAATTCCATTCTAACGGGACTTTCCCCAGAAGAGCTGACCAGCAGCAGGGAGACACTAGCCTCATACTTTTCCATTCATTCTGTCCACTCAGATAATGACTTTGATTATTATTCAGCAAACACTGGCCACCTCCTCAGGCCATAATCCTTCCTCTTCTGATGTATCTAGCTGTACATTCTCATGATGAGTAGCCTGAACCCAGGAATGGGTCAGGTAGAACTAAATGATGGATTGTCTTTTTTGTTTGCTGTAAAGTAGGGACCTCATTTGACATGCACAGAGAGACAGCAGTGGAGCTGCCTATTAAACTGCTTTACTACTGATTTATTTATGCTCTGCCTTCTCCAAGGAAGGATTTAAGTTAGGAAAAAATCCATCATTTGAATTCTGGGGGAAAAAAAATGTAAAAGAGAAAGTTTTGTTCTGGGGAGCTTTTCAAAATTCTTGGCAGAAAAATGTAAAGAACTATACATAAATAATAGCAAGGACAGAGTAAAGGGAAAGTTAGAAGAGGTGCAAGGGAAAAGACCACGCCTCCTCTGTACGCTGCCTGTCTTCCTGAGAATGTCCAGCAGGGGCACCGCTGTCTCTGGCACCAGAGAATTGACTTATATCCCCCTTTCTATGGCAAGGCCTCAGTGTTCTGGGCCATCTCCTTTCTAGCAGGACCTACCTGTGGTCCCATCTTGGTTCTCCTCAGTTTACCCATTTTATCTTAAATGTTGCCTTCTTCATGTTTCTTTCCTTCTTGTAGAGTTTCAGCAGCTCCCCACCTATCACAGATGAGAACTCAGATGATTTGTTTTTTTGCCTTTGCTAAAAGAATCTGTTGGTCTGAGGCCGGGCATGGTGACTCATGCCTGTAACCCCAGCACTCTGGGAGGCTGAGGCAGGTGGATCACTTGAGGTCAGGAGTTCGAAACCAGCCTGGCCAGCATGGTGAAACCCTGTCTCTACTAAAAAATACAAAAATTAGCTGGGTGTGGTGGCACATGCCTTTAATCCCAGCTACTCGGGAGGCTGAGCCTGGAGAATTGCTTGAACCCAGGAGGCGGAGGTTGCAGTGAGCAAAGATTGCGCCAGTGCACTCCAGCCTGGGCAATAGAATGAGACTCCGTCTCAAAAAAAGAAAAGCATCTACTGGTCTGGCCTGAAGCATCCCACAGGATTCCTGCCTCCTCTTCCTTGCTGACGGCATCTCCTCCCCCAGGAAGGCCCGCCCTTCTCCCTTCTGCCTGCTGACCCCTGTGCTTCCTTCAGAACCTAGCATCGTCTCACTTCCATCATGCACTGACCACTTGAGCATGTGGGGACTCCCCCACTGAGTCCCTGTAGCCCACTCTGCCCAGCACCCCCTTTGTTAGGCATGCCTTTCCAACCTTACATTTCTACTGTGGCATCTCCCACTGCATCTGGTGTCGTGGCTCACAAGTCACAGATGCTCAACAAATGCTTGTTTGCTGATTAATTGATCTGATTTTTCTGCAGGTTGGGGAGTTGATGAGGCAGAGCTATGCCTCCAAAAAGTAGTTTCTAATAGCAGAGCTGTAGTCCAGGTTTGCTTCCCGCAGAGTGGAGAAGCCAGTGCTAGCTGCAGGCCTGCTTCATGTGAACGCTTTATTAAGTATGGTCTTTCCTCAAGGTACAGACACTGTGGGAGGCAGGACTCCTTTGCTCACCTCCTTTGGGGTTCTTTGCTTTTCAGGTTGCAGAGCCTGAGGCCTGTGATCAGATGTACGAGAGCTTAGCGCGACTCCATTCAAACTACTACAAACACAAGGTGAGTGGGCCACAGTCTTTTATATCCCCAGCTTTCTGATGGGACAACTAATAAGAATGAGTGAGAATCTGACTATGTAATGTTTTGTAAAGACTTGGCTTTGCTGCGTTCAAATGAAACCAGTAATTTCAACCATGCCAACAGAGGTGCCTGGTAGAGGCTTTTAGGCCACCTAAATAAAAGCTATTTAAAATTGTGAATATAGGGAATAGGGAAGAAACAAAGAAAACCAATTATGAATAGAAGCCATGTATTTGATATGCCAGTGTGTGCTCCTGGGAGTATCTGACAGCCATTGGATTTATACCTATTTTCCCATCCACTCTGATGGAACTGACACCTCCCCATACACTGGTGATAAAGATGGGATGATTGGGAAAGTGCCCTCCTTTTACAGAGCTGGGCCCAACATGATTACCGTCAAATTCCATTTAGAGTGGTTTTTCCCATACTTGAGAAATATGCTCAGTAACTCCACAAACATCTGTGGCCATATGCCTATGTGGAAAATTGATTTTTTCTAAATCCTCCCTACTAACATGTGATCCATGAGCAGCAGCATGGGCATCACCTGGGAGCTGGTGAGAAATGCAGAATCGGGGGCCCCACTCATACCTGCGTTTTCCAGGGAGGATTCATGGGTACGTTATAGTTGGAGCTGCCTGCTGGAGACTACTGGTTCTTGCGAGGCCAAGTCTTGACCTCAAGATGGCTCTGCTCTTCTCCTTGCTAGGCCTCCTGGCCTCTAGTTGCCCAGGGCCCAGGTGAAATGCAGTTAGAGAGCAAGGCTTGTGTGCTGATCTCTCCCCTTCCTTCACTTCCTCTCTGCCCCGGTGACCAGTACCCTCGCCCCAGAGACACCAGCTTCAGTGGCCTGTCGTTGGAAGAGTACAAGCTGATCCTGTCCTCAGGTAATGAAAGCACAGCTGCCTTTTCTCATTGGTTTGCAAATGATTCTGAGTTTGAGTGGCCAAGGAGAATTGTCTAAGAAGACAGCTTTGCTTGATGGAAAGTCTTGTAGAACAGCCCAGAGGAAATTCTGAAGCTACAGGGCTCATGCATTTTGACCATATACTGTGGAGAAGGTCAAAGGCGTATTTAAAAAAGAAAATCTATCTTTAGTGCTTTTAAATTCAAGGCTGCGCAGCAGGGAACAGGGAAATACATATTTGCCAAATGGAAGTAGTTGAAATCAGGATGGAAGGAAAATAATTTTATTTTTATGGTCTTAAGTGGGCTTTATAAACAATGAAGGTTTTAATTAAAACAAAAAGCCATTCAATAAACGTGTTTGGGGATATCCGCCTAAGAGTTATCTGACCCAGGGGACGTGGTCTGTGGGTTAGATATGAGTTTAACTAGGTATGTTTTAGAGTCATTGATAAACTCTGATTATCAAGAAAGGAAACATCCTGCCGAGCCCATCCTTTCCTTACTTCCCTATCTCCACTGTCCCTAAGGATGGGGGCCAGAGAGCCAGGGATGAAGTAGGCAGGTACTGGAAAATTACTATTTTTGTTGCCAAGTATATTATATACAAAAATAGGCTAACCTTTTCTGGGAGGCCATGGCCCTGACACATTTCCTTCTGGTATTCTAGAAATATGTCTTTCCTCTTCTTCTGGCAGCCTTCAGCAACTTAGTTTTGAGGATTTGGGCTTCTAGAAAACTCTCTTCTGAGATTAAAACCTGGTGGTGTCACCTGCTATTACATGTCAACTCTAACCCTATTTTTATTCCAGTACTCTCTGGGAAACTGCGGTGAAGATATTTTGGCCAGGCAGAATCACTTTATTGGCAATTTTTTTTAAATGTGTAAATTTACTCCTATATCCCTGGGTCCATGTAATTAGCAGTATTGATGCACATTATTGAGGGCCCTGGACAGTTTGAGCAAAGTTTGAACTTGAAGTGAGGGTGGAAGTAAGTTCCAGAGGCTCTGCCTCTGCCCTCTGTTTTGTTCACCTCAGGGCAGGCTCTGCAAGTGGAAAACAGGCAGCAACGAAGGCTGAGAGATAGTCCCGCCATTGGTCCGCGCTGCAGCTTGTTCTGGCTGTGAGTTTAGTTCCAGGAAATTTGCTGAGAATTTGTTTTCACAGCAAGCCTCATATTTTTGTTGCAAATTGTGTGGCGTAAGCTTACCAAATGTTTCCTCTGACAGGACAAGAAAAGACCTGCAGCACCTTGTAGTGAGAGGCTTTGAGGGCCTGGCAAGTCTGAAATGTACTGTGTTCTGGGTCACGTGTGTGTCCACCCTGGGATTGGGGTCATGGAAAGCGCCTAAGGGAGGCCTCAGGGCTTGGTGGTGGACAGGATCCCTCAATGTCCACCTGGACACTGGAAACATGGACTTCTGGAAAAGCTCCAGAGCGGGGGCTTTTTTCTGTTACCTTTTTTGGTCAGAAAAGATACTCTTTTTTCTCCAGTAGTTTTGTTAACATGAAAATTCAGGCCGGTAAAGCAAAACAATATTATAAGAATATCTAAAATTTAACATACACGTAAAATTAGGTTTCATGGAACATTAGCCCTAGAGACTTTAGACAAATGGTTCTGTACTGGGGGGGGGGGGTTGCCCCCCCAGGGGACAAGTGGCAATGTCTGGAGACATTTTTAGTTGTCACAACTGGTGGTGGGGGCAGCGGTGCTACTGGTATTAGTGGGTAGAGTCCAGGATGCTTCAAAACAGCCTTCAGTGATGCACAGGCCAGCCCACGACGAAAAATTATCTGGCCCAAAGTGTTGGTAGTGCTAAGGCCAAGAAACCCTGCTTTGGTTCCTGGATGTGGGGACGTGTATTTTCTTAAACAAGAGCCCCTCCCACCTGCATTGTGGTGGAGATGGCTGCCTTTTCATTGAGTGCAGGCTGTATGCCAAGCGAGTTACTTCCATGATTTTCTTTAATCCTTACAACTTTTGAGGTACGTGTGTTTTTTTTCTTTCTTTTTCACCTCTCCCCAAGTTGTCTGCAGATGTGTTTTTATCTTCATTTTACAGATGAGGAACCCGAAGTGTAGAGGGTTAAGTAATTTGCTTGAGCGGACCCAGAGTGGGAGATGATGGGCTGGGATTCATGTCCAAGTCCATCCCCCTCCCAGTGCCTGCTCAACTCCACAGCATGTGCTGGGTCCACACGCCAGGATTCAAATCCCTGCTTCACTTCTCAGCTGTGCAACCTGAGCAGGTTACTTCACCGCCTCCTGCCTCAGTTTCCACACCTGAAAATTGGGGACAGGAAGGGCTGTGTGGAGCAGGCCAAATTTTGCGATGAAGCATCTGGGTCTGTGGGTTGCACAGCGGACAGCGCAGGGCCATTTCTTTGCCCTCATACGGAGCAGGGCAACGAGCAGCACACCCCGCTTTGATGCTGAGGGTGAGGAGAGGGCAGGAGACCACTGAGAGCATGCTGGGCACAGAGCCTGGCACACAGTACTCAGTCACCACGAGTGGTCACTTCTGTTACCTTGTTTGATCTGCTCTTCAGAAGCTGGGTCTACATCTCCCTTTTTCAGGAACACATTGTGTGAAAAGCAAGGCATGCTTGTGTCGGGAAAGCCCAATGGGTCCAATCTATGTTATCAAGTTTTAGACTTCAGTCCCTCTCTCTTTTTGTCTTCCCCTTTTGCAGACACCTTGGAAGAGCTTAAGGAAATGGATAAAAGCATGTGGAAGAAACTGCAGGAGAAGTTTGCCCCCAAGGGTCCTGAGGAGGATCATAAGGCCTGAGCTCGGGCCTTACCCCGTGCACATACCTAGGTGTGGAGTCTTGTACATTGCCATCGTCAATAAAACTGCCCCAGTTTCCCCCTGACCTTACGGTTTGGGAATCTCCTCTAGCTTTCCCAGAAAGGAAACCCTTGCTGCTGTAAAGAAAGTTTCAGCCTGAGAAGGGATGGTGATTGAGCTATCTGCTGTGACTGCTGCTCAGGGTAGGGAAATCTCCTGGGGAGAGGAAATGCAGGTTTCCCTCTGGGCCTGACAAGGGAGGGTAATGGGGCCTAGGCACAAGGTGCTTCCTGCATTGCCACAGGAGCCCCCGCCCCTCCAGCAGGGGTCTGGTGTCTCCTGGCAAGATACTCAGGCTCCCTTTTGTTGTAGGAGCTCCTGGGAGAAAGCCAAAAATAGCAGTAAATACTGAAAAGGGAATCCTGTTGCAAACAGAAAGCAGCAGAGAGGTGTGAGGCCGAGAGAGGCAAAACGCCTGCTTGGCCCTCATCCCCGCTGACTCAGAGGACGGACCTTAAGCCTCTGTCCCTGACCTTGCAAAAACCCACATTGCCCAGTTGGCTTAAAGGACAGGGAAGCTATAGACAGGCCTTGGCCAGGCGGGGCCTCAGCTGCAGTTGGCTTCAGCACTGTGGGCAGGTTCTGTAGGTGGCCACAAGTCAGAGGCCCTGCTGGCTGAGGACACACACAGGGTCACCTCATTATTCCATGGAACCTTGGCTCTTACTGATATTGAGCATCCTTCTGTCTGGAACCGTGAGGGACAGGGGTGGGCCCACAGCGCCCCTGGTGGGTACAAAGTGGAAGTGGGTTCTTAACCTCGTCTGTGTCTAGACTCCTCAGGATGTTCTGAAATGCATAAAATAAAATGGACAGGACTGCCATAGAAACCAGTTATGCCGAAATGCAGTTCTGGGTAGGGAAATCTCAGGGGAGGACCCCTGAGACAGGATGTCACTCAGCGCATCTCCTGAGAGCCTGAGGAGAGGCAAGGCCAACAGGGAGGGGCTCTTGTTCCTGTCTTCTGCCAGTGTGTCCCGTTAATCCCCACAGCCACTGGGGGAGTGCAGGAAACACATCCCTTTTTAACGGACTAGATTTCTATTAATTTATTTAAGGCAATTAACATATTAGTTCTCAGGCCAAAGGATTTGTAAAACATTACACCAAAAGGAGAAAAACAAGCGGTCATGAAACAGCCACGCGAACGCAGCTCAGCCCTTGTTTCCTGGGTGTACAACTCTTCCCCAGGAAGCCTGGGAAGAGGCAGGTCCCGGGAGCAAGATCGTCCATCATGGAGTCATCAGGCCACCTGGAGCTATGCCGGGGGTGGCATGGACACGACAGTGAGGTCTGCACTGGCTACAGCAGATCTGAGGCACAGAGGGAGCTGCACAGCCATGGGCAGGGCTGAGCACAGCACCCTTGGAATAAGTTAAATAACAAAGCCCTAAAATCACTAGTAACAGCATTACTGCCACCTCCCCCAGAGGCCGGCAGCAGCCAAAATGTAGTGCTTGGAGATAAAGGGGTGACCCCACTCTTAACTACCCACAAGAGGACTACAAAGAGTTGTCAGTTATTGCTTTAAGGAACAAAGGTCTCTAGGTAGGATTTATCTTCTGCTAAGGCATTAAGGTAAACTGAGTCCCAGTGAACTTTCAAGTCTTTTTTTTTAAGGGCTCTAAGCAGGACTGTCAGCTCTGAGGCTCCCCCTCCATGCTCTTCAAAGTCTGGGTGGGTGTCGGGGTGTCTGGCAGAGTGGGAGTGGAGGCTGGCCAGCTGGCTGGGCCACCCAACCCGAGGGAGGGGGCAGTGTTCTTCCCAGTCGCAGTCTCCAGTGATGAGCATCCCCTGTTGGGGCCCTCAGTGGCTCTCCTCAGCGGCTCATGCAGTTCTGGACATCCACAAAGCCTAGGCGTTGCCTGCGTTTCCGCTGCTCCGTCATCTAGAGTTAAGCAGATGCCAACAGGCCTCGTCAGGCCGCCTGGCACCTTCATGGGTGCTGTGGAAGGGCTTGGCACCCGTCTTCCCCTGTGGGCCCAGCTGCTATTCAGCACTGGCGGTGGGCCAGGGCCCCTCGGGGTGCTTTAAGGATGTCGATGTCAGCACCAAACCCTTGTTCTCAATTAGCGTGTCACAAACCCTGGATTTGATGCAGCTGGGAAACCAGCCCACTAACAGGCTGCCTCATCTTCATGCAGGCACTGCCAGATGCAGAGGAGGATGTCTAGGCAAGAGGGCCTTAAACTCCCCATCTCCAGTGACAGGGATACCCTCAAAGGACCTACCTGGCAGCTGTAAGAGGAAGGGGATGAGAGACAGAGGGCCCCACCACCCTGTACTAAGTTTCCACTTGGCCTTGTCTTTAGTGGCCGAAGGCAGAGGTTGTCAACCCCAGTCTGACTTGCCATGTAGGGGAGAGTGGGTTTGGAACCTGCCTTCTCATCCAGGCCCAGGGCCAGAGGCCAGTGGGGAAGAGGGTGGGGCAGGAAGGATGAAGGCAGGCAGGGACTGCCCAGGGATAGAGCCCAGGGTGGGCCTGGGATCAGGCGGGGTGCACACCTGCTCCTTGAGCTCGTTGAGCTGGGCAGTGAGGTGGGACACCAGCTTCATGGTGGAGTTGAGCTTGTCCTGGAGAATCCGAATCTCGTTCTGCTCCCCCTCGCCCTCGTTGCTGACAAGGGACATGGCCCGCATCCGGGGGAACCAGTCCAGGTTCTTGTTCTGAAAAACATCACCAGTGGGGTAAGCAGGCGTGGGCCTGGCCTAGAAAGGCCTCATTTGGAAAAACAGTAATGTGGGGGGAGGCTTCTGCCACACCCTTGACAAAATTACTCGTCAGGGATGTGTCATGGGAAAATCTGAATTGACCTGGTCCTCCCTGGGGCCAGAGTGAGCTGGCAGTCAACCTCTGTCAACCCTCTGCCACCGAGACAGGCCGACTTCCGTTAGGCAGCGTCGGCAGCTGAGTTTGAGTCCTTTGCTGGTATCAGCACCATCTGTTTACTCATAACACCCCCTGAGAGGTGGAGGAAGGCCTCTGCACCCAGACAGACCCTGGATCTCCTTCCTTCCTTCCTTCCTCCCGCCCGCCTGCCTGACAAGCACACCCCAAGCCCCGGGAAGATGCGAGTCAGACAGATGGCAAATTGAGGGATCGGGAGGCTCTGCTGAGGAGAGCTGGCATCTGACACGTGTCTGGGAGGCAAAGCCACGTTTCCCAGGACAGAGGAGTGGGGAGGGAGGGGGCACCAAGCAATTCTCAGCTTCCCTGTAGTAAGCTGTGAATTCTCAGACCAACAGATAAACCTGTACACAGAGATCAGTTTGAAATACAGACTAAACGATAAAGAATTCCTTCTTTATGATTCATTGCCTTCACTCCATTATTACAGAAATTGGACAGATGACATTTGATTTCTCTAAGTGATTTTAAAGGTTTTTCCAGGCTCCCCTTCAGCCCAGGACCATCTAATTCAGACTTTTTAGGAAGCAGCCTGCCTTCCCACTGAGCTAAAAAACACTCCCTGAGAGCGGCCCACAGATCACTGGCCACAGGCAGGGTCTCCCCAACTCCAGCCTCCTCAGCGTCACTGCACAGCAGGCCCAGGGATGCCACATGTGTTCTTCAGGGCTGATGGGTTTGCTGTGGGATTTTTCCTGACACCCAGAAGTGTGAGGAGGCCCCTCCGCAGCAGGGGGTTTCCGTGCAGCCCAGAGCTGCTTCCAGCTGCTGCTCCTCGCCCTGCTGACCTTTCAACAAGTGTCTGCAGCTGTCCAAGCCCCTCCGCCTGGCCTCCCAGGGCCAACAGACAGACAGGGCCACTCCTCTCCAGAGCCCAGGGTACTCAGAAGCTAAAACCATGAGGCCTCTGGTGCACAGTGATGTTGACTCTAGAATGGCTGGTTTGGGTCCACAGGCCCGGCACAGCCCCTGCTCACACCTTGATCATCTGGGCCACGTAGCTCTCAGGGCCCGTGTAGTCGGTCTTGTTCTTCACGCGGACCAGCACAATGAAGTACAAGTAGTTCCACATGTTGTGCTCCAGCTTGATGTGTTCCTCAAATGACACTGTCTTGTTATCAAACTTGTCCCTCTCCAGACCTGAGGGTGCAGAGGGCGGGAATGAAACCATCAGCCTTCAAGAGCCACTGCAGGGTCACCTGCTGGAGGGGACCCAGCTTCCGGGGGGTGGAGGCATTTGTTCTCGGGATGAGCGCTTCCAACAGCTCGCTCTGGGCTATTTGGGTCACTTCTATTTAAAGCAGCAGCCACTTAGTGGAGATCCTGCCCTGCCGCAGCTGCAGCCCTCCCCCAGCGGCAACCGAGGACTCTAGGAGTAAACGCCAGAATTCCCCGAACTCAGGGGAAGCACGAATGGCTGAATGAGCGAGGTCCTACAGGCCATACAGGTGACACCTGCCTGAGCCCGAGGTGGCTGGTGAGGGGACTAGCACTTCATTTCAGGGGTGGGAAAAGCACTAGACTGAGACCAGAAGCTCCAGGCACTGACTAGGCTCGTGTCTCGCTCCCTTCTGACTCCAAGTTCAGGCAGGGTCATGTTCTCCCCAGTTCTGGGATGAGCAAATGCATCAAATCATCAGCCCCAGGCCAGGGTTCCCCAGGGCACGAAGGGCCAAACCGCCACTGCCGCTGGCATCAGATGATGTTCCAGCCCCGCTGCAGCCTCCACAGAGCAGGAAGCAACCCTCACCGCAGATGAAGCATGTCGTCTTAAGAATCTCCTCCTTCTTCTGCTTCTCACTACGCAGGTCAGCGAAGGTGTCGATGATTACCCCAAAGATGAGGTTCAGCACGATGATGATGACGATGAAGAAGAACAGGAGGTCATAGACCACTCGGGCTGGGAAGAGAGACTCCTGCAGGGGGTGAGGCAGGGAGGCTGGGCCCGGTGGTCCCCACATTCACCCGGGCAAGACGGGACTCAGGTTGGGGCCAGGGCTGTGATATTGGGGACCCAGCCCCCAGCAGAAGGAAATGAGGGCCTCTGGCTTGGGGGCCATCAGATGGCAGAGCGGACCCAACCTGGCTCCACAGAGCAAGAATTGCAAGCAGAAGCCCTGAGTTTGGGTTAGGAAAGCATGGACTCAGGACGCCGCGGTGAAGCCTGCAGGAGTCTGGCGGGGACGTAGGGCTACGAGTCTCGGCATGTCTCTGCCCCTAACATTGGTTAGGGAAAGAGGCAGCTCTGAACACCTCTGCCCACCCTCAGGACGCCTGGCCTCACACATCCCAGAAACCCTCTTTCTGGCCAGGGAGGCGGCCTCTCACTCCCAAGCAACAGGGAAGGCCTGACATTCGGGAACGTGGCTGCCCAAGCCAAATCATGAGGCCTCCTGATAAAGCTGACTCAGCTCCGCCCTCTGCCTGCCTGCTGTGGGCTAGGAAGGCCAGTGGTCACCATCCCTAGCCCTGGGGCAAAGTTTGGTTCTCAAAGTCTTTCCTTATGGAATGGGAAGGTGAGGGGGCAGCTGAGCAGTAATGTCATGGAATTGGCCAGGTGTGGAAAGCAGGGAAAAGTGGATACAAGTTCGGGGGAGGGGGTTCAACCCTGAATATCTAATGCGAGGCCAAGGACAGGACTCTCCACAGTTGCTGATCTGGACAGTGGCTTGGGCCCCACAGGGTTGGGAGTGGGCAGGAGTGCTCACATCTTTGGAGGGCTTGCGAAGAATGTCGCCCACGCCACCACCGTTGCGTAGCCCATGGTTCATGACAGTGACGATGCACATCAACAGAGTGTCACAGGCCCGCTCTGTGCTGTCCAGCTCCCCATCCTCTGCAAGCGGAGAGTATGTTGAGGCCCGGGCTGCCTGCTCCCCCTACCCCACCCAGACTCCTGCACACACACCACCCTCACCTTCCAGGACCTCAGGCACCGAGACCCCTGAGACACAGTCCATCTTGTCCCCACTGCAGGTGTCCACAAATGCAGCAGCTCCATGTGGCATCCCCAGGGGGCTGGCTGGAGGGGACATGGATGAGATCACCAGGAGGTCCAGTGCCTGGCCTTATCCCCTGGCTCTGTCCCCAGTGTCACATCCTCCAGGAAACCTTCCCTGATCCTGCCAGCCCTCCACTGTCTGGCCACAGTGAAGGGTCATCACGTCTCTCCCCCATACTGGGTTGCACACTAAGGGCAGGGAGAGGTCTCTGTACCTCTAGGCCTGGCACACGGGCAGTTTCTGCAAATACTAGGTTTAACATGAATGACAGTTCAAGGGACTCCAGCCCTCAAGCAAGGGGTTCCTTAGGGGCCAGAGACCCAAGGCTCTCCCACCCATTCAGTGTGTTCCAGAAAAGAGCGAGGCAGACTGCTGTTAGCTAGACATCCCCAGAAGCCAAGAGGAGAAGCAGACAGGAGCCTGGTGAGGTAAGCGCTGCAGGTCCTGGTCCTGACGCCAGACATTTGTGAGTGAGACCCAACCTCATTCCCCACAACCTGCCCAGGAGAGGAAGCCTCCAAGACCTGTGGAGTGGTTGTTGGGCAGCCGGTCGACCTCGAGAATGAAGTCATCCTTGAGGAAGAGGAAGCCAACGATGGAGAAGAGGTAGACCAGGATGAGGGCCAGCAGGGCTGTCAGCAGGATGGAGCGGCCATTGCGGGTCACGCTCTTGATGACATTGAACAGCGTCTCCTCACGGTAGATGAGGTCAAAGAGCTGCAGGATGGGGTTGAGATAGGGATGGTGCCTTGAGGGGCTGGGCCGGCCAATCTCGCTGGGGATGCCACTGGAACCCTGAGGGCTGCCTGGGCTCCAGACAGTTTCCCAAGGCTCCTCCAGGGAGGTCTGCACTTAGTCGTAACCAAGCTGGGTGGGCCTGTCAGGGGAGCTTCTCGAGGAACCTGGAATTCTAAGGTCACAGAAAGGGAGTGGCCCAGGGGAAGGCATGAGGGGTGAAACGGGTGGCTGAATACCAGCCAACTCTTACAATGCACTTGCTACATGCCAGGAAACAGTGTAGGTGCTTTCCATGCATTAGCTCATTTCATCTCACAATTATTTTAGAAGGCAGAGGCTGTTATCCCCATTTTACAGGTGAGGAAACTGAGGCATGGGGTAGTTAAGAAACTTGCCCAGTTACACAGCTAGTAGTAGCCCAGCTGAGATGCAAACCCCTGGTCCAGCTCCAGTCCAGGCTTGAACCAACACTGTACAGGAGAAAGGGGTCAGATGGCCACCAGGAGTGGCCATCAGGGCCTTGAGGGCCAGGCTTGGGTCAGGCAGAGGAAGACTCTGAAATTTCACTGCTCCCAGTCCAGCAGCAAAAGGACTGGACAGAGAGACTGGTGTCGGGGAACTGCCAACAACTCATGGGAAGCCCCAACCACCCCAT
The DNA here is from genome assembly GCF_009828535.3 of Hylobates moloch. NCBI lineage: Eukaryota > Metazoa > Chordata > Mammalia > Primates > Hylobatidae > Hylobates > Hylobates moloch. The sequence continues at coordinate 32,220,847 of NW_026652295.1, read as the reverse complement.
GCCCCCATCCAGCCCCAGCCCGCCCAGAAGTCCTCACCAGGATGCTGTAGAACAGCTCATGAGCAAAGAGGCCCAGGACACTGGTCAGGATGTAGCCCACATGGTAGAGGAATTCCATGTCCATGACCATGGCCTTATAGCCCCGGATGAAGGTGCCACGGTTGCCCACGAAGCTCACCACAAACACGATCTTGTTGGTCAGCTGGGGGTGAGTGCAAGGCATGAGGGTCAGTGCCCTACCACCTACCCTGAATCTGCACACATGCCCCCCAGTGCCCAGCTCAGAGCCTGGGAGGCACGGCATTAATGAAATTGCTTCCAGAAGTGCATCTAGGCGCCTGGGACTCAGAATACAGAGGCAGCCCCTTGGGTCCTCAGTTCCAGGAAGACAGTGAGGTACAGGCAAAGGAGGATGGGGACAGAGAAGACCACTGACTGGGTCTATCAGGGAAAGGTATTCCTTGCTCAGAGCACTTTATTTCCATCTGTCAGGAGATTGTCATTATATATGAATCTTCACGTCTGCCACGTAGCAGTGCCTCTGGGCAGTGCACAGCCAGCACAGTGTGCACAGCCACCCTGACCCTGTTGCTCCAAAGGGACTCTTGAATTTCTGTCTCTGAGTGCCAGCTGCCCTCAGGTGTTGAGGGAAAGGAAGAAGGTACAGAACAGTCCCTGCCACCAGTCTATAAGGAACTTGGGAGCCCAACAGAGAGGAGGGGATGGGACAGAGCAGTGGCTCCTGGAAGCAGCAGGCCAGCTTGCCGTCTGAATGCACAGTGAGCATGAGCTTGTTTGGGAATGGGGGCTCCCTCTGGCACTCACATTGAGGGCACCCAGGATGTTGAGCGTGGGCCCGATGCCCAGATAGTAGATGGAGCGCAGGATGAGCGCCACGATGAGGGGGCGGATGCTGTAGCGCTTGGTGAACAGGGCCGCGATGGAGAAGCAGATGAGGATCCAGAAGAGCAGTGAGATGAGAGGGGAGTCCAGCACGCCTGGGGGCCAGGGGTAGGGTGAGCAGGGCTCCCTCAAGCCCACCACGGCCCCAGAGCAGGTCCAACAGGTGTCGAAAAGCCACCTTCTCCTGGCAGCCTTCCCGGTTAAGTTCCTGGTGCCTGGTTTTAGCCTCCTTCATTACACCTGCCTCTCAGGCCTAAGCGGGAGGCCCTGTCCAGCTGCGGCTACCAGGTCTTGTTTCTGGCTGACACATCTGTGCATGTGCACGTGCCTGCATGCACCATCTCCCATGAAGTCAAATACCCTGACCATCCCCTTGGACCGCACCTGTGTCTCCATGATGGGGCGAGAGCCCGCAGGATGGCACAGGGGGTGCTTTTGCACACTCTGCATCTGGTCCCCTCAGAGGCCAGCTGGCCTCAAGACTCTGCCCCAACCCAGGGAGGAGGCATGGCAGGGCCTGAGGAACCTGCCGGCCAGCCCTGTGTTCTCACCTGTGGACGCGCCCTCCATGTAAGGATAGAAGAAGGCAATGATGATGTTGATAAACACGGCCAGGTTGAAGGAGATGCTGCCCCACAGGGTCATGCGGCGGGAGAACCAGTAGATCAGCGGCATGCCTGAAGAGGAGGGCAATGGTGAGCTGCTGGAGGGCCCTGGTGAGCACTCCCTGCCGCTTGCATGCGGGGCCCCACTCAGGAGGAAGCCACGCATGGAAGAGCCCTTCCTTGGGGTGAGGCGGGAGTGGGCGCAGGGCACCCACAGGCAGGCAAGGGAGGCCGTTATAACAGGGCATCAATGAGCAGCTCCAGACCGCCCCACCCTCCCGCCCTCGGGTCCTCACTGCGGAGCTTGCGCTGCCACTCCATCTCGTTGTGCAGGAAGGAAGACTGGTCGAAGAAGTCGCTCACTTTGCTGCCCTGCTCGTCCTGCTCGGTAGTGGTGAAGAGTCGGTGCTTGGTTTCCTCCGTCAGGAACTGGCAGATGCCAGGCACTGGGAACACGATCTGCTCCATGCTGCGGTCCTGCCGCACAATCTGAGCACACACAGCACATGGTCACACCCGGTGCAGGCCCCCGCGCCCGCCCCTGCTGCCCACAGGCCCACCTCGATCTGGGACGTGTGGTTCTCGTAGTAGGCCAGGGGGTCTTCCTCCTCCTCCTGTGCTGGCACTGAGGACTTGAGCATCTGTGACAGCTGCTTGTTGTTGAGGCTGAGCTGGAGGTGGGGAGGGCGCGGAGGTCAGGCCCCAGCCTCCACATCCAGGCCTAGCACTCAGCCCCCACCCTCCCAGGCCTTCGCCTAGCTCTGAACTACACTTCAGCGAGTGTCCCTGCTAAGCCAGACCAGGCCAAGCCCAGCCTGACTACCACTGAGCCTTGAGAATCCGGTGCCAAAGGGAGAGGAGTGGGAGCCATGACCAGAGAATCCCAGAGGATAGCGGGGGCCTCCTCAGTCCTGCCCAAGTGTAGCCCAGGTCCTGCTTGAAGCTTCCGGACCCACCCCAGACCCACCTGAGCCTTGCTTCCATTTCTGTCTGGGTTTCACCCCTGGCTGCCAGTCCCAATCAGCCCCCTGAGCTGTACCCCCAAATTCTAGCCTGGCTCATATTCTAGGGCCTCACTCTGTTCCAAGCCACGCCCTTGGGTCGAGGGTCCTCCCTGGGCTCCAGGCCCCGCCCCCACCCCAATCTCGGGGCCAGCACCCACCATGGAAGAGATACCCTCAGCCTCCTCCTCTTGAATGCGCTTCACCGGCTTCAGCAGGTGCTGCAGCTGTTTATTGTGCCTGGAGAGCTGAGGGAAAAGGCAGCACAGTCACCAGGGCATGGTGGCTGGGGGACATGGTGGCTGGGGGGCGACGATGGCGACTGGGGGGTGATGGCAGCTGGGGTGGGGCATGGTGGCCAGGGGGTGATGGCCGTCAGGCACCCAGAGGGCCATGGGTGGAACTGGTACCTGCAGCGCCAGGATGTAGATGTTATGGCCCACTTCACGTGGGCTCACCTCCGAGTTCTCACGCTCTTCCTCCTGCAGGTAGGCCTTCTTGATGACGTCCACCTGGAGGGGCAGTGCCTGTTCCAATGCTCTCTTCCTAGGGCGGTAGGGCCAGCCGGGCCCTCATCCCCATCCCAACACACTCCACCTGGTCCCGCCCACCTGCCCACCTGCCCGCCTGCCCACCTGCCCAGCCTCACCAGCTCCTGGGGTCGCAGGCTGATGAGGATGCGCTCAGCATTTTCACTGTCATGCCGGCTCTCCATCAGAGCCAGGAGCAGCTTGGAGGCATTGTCCTGGGTGGAGGGGCGGAGGAAGGCAGGCCACAGTCTTAGGACACCATGCCCCTGACAACTTCTCCCTCATTTCTCTCCATAACAGCTCTCCCATCTCACAAAAGGTCAGGTGCCATGACCTTCCCATCCTCCCTCCCCCGGCTTAATGAGAAGCATCCTGCACAGCCAGCCCACCCATAGGCTTGCCTTCACCCCCACTGTGGCAAACACTCAGCTACCCAGACAGCAGACACACACATAGCAAGTCCTCAGCTAAACCAGAACATATTTGCATCCAGAGTGAGTGTATGTTCCAGCATGCTTGCTCACACGTGCACTCATGTACATATAAACATGTGTATATTACACACACACCCTGCACACACCACACACTTGTGCATCCAGATGATGCCCCATCACACACACAATGCTAACACCCACACCTTACACACCACTATGCACACTTGACACACAAGTCACACATACGTGCATGCACATCACATGCACACCCAGCACTCACACACCTGCCACTGGGCCCCACCTTGAGCTGCAGCACCAGATCCATGCGGTACTTGCACAGGGGGCTGATGTCATTGAGGATCAGTGCGGTGATGATGTCTATGCCATTGGACTCGTGAGTCACAATGCAGGTCTGGCAGGAGGCGGTGGGGGACACAGGGCCCAGGCCCTCTCAGAATTGTGGCAGCTCCAGAGACCTCAGCCTCTCTCCCTGCCCCAGCTGGCTCCATCTACCCGCACGTCCACACTGCCACCCTGGCTGCCACTTGTGCCACCAGGACAGCTCACCTGGTTCTCATGGCAGGGGCCCTGGCAGTACTCAGTGAGGGTCTCCAAGGTCTGGATGACGAGGCCCACATTGTCCTCATTGATGTAGAGCCCCAGCAGCCCCAGGCCACCCGTGGTGCTGCCGCACATGATGTCCAGGAACTGCAGCGTCTCGCACACCAAGTTGTAGTTGGTTTTGTTGTTCTGACAGCGCAGGAAGTTCTGCGGGGCACAGAAGGGTTGGGCACAGCACAGCTGCAGCACGGAGAGGGAGGCTGGCCTGGGGAGCATGATCTTGTGTGCTGCAGGAGTAGGGGAACCACTGGCCACAAAGCAGCAGTGCCCAGGCAAGGGCACACATGCCATAGAGGGACACCGGCCACAGTGCCTGGTCTGCATGCCGGCTGGCCGGCAGGGGAAGGGGCAGGTGTGTGGCGAGGCGCTCACCTGCAGGTCCCGGTTGTGGTTCTCGCACAACAGCTGCAGAAAGCGCAGGATGGGCTGCATGATGAGCACGGATGTGCCCATCTCGTTGCTCTGCACACGTTCGCTCACCTCGTGCCCCCGGCGCAGGCTGGGGCCCAGCGAGTAGCGGGATGAGGAGCCAGGTATCGAGAAGGAGGCCAAGCGGCCTGTGGGCGAGACCTGGTGAGGCTGGAGCTGCCCACCCCCTTGGCCACCCCCCTGCACATCTTATCCTGGGAGCCCCGTCATGCCGTGCCTCTGCCTCAGACCCCTGACCTTTGGTGGTGGGGTCGACTGGCTCGCGGTCTTCATGTGGCTGGCTGCCCAGGTCATTCATGTTGACTGCCACCGTGGACTTGGTCTCCTGCTGGGCCCGCTTCATGCGGTCGTGCAGCACCTTGAAGAAGCGCTCTGACTTCTTGTCACTCATCATCAGGTTGTGGAAGGATTTCTGGAGGTGGACAGTGGCCAGGGAGCAGCCTCAGCACTGGGCCCTGCTCCTACTCAGGGCGTGGGGCAGGCACACCACACTGCTGGGGCCTGGCTGCAGGCCTGGGTGCTGGCGGCTAGCATCCATGGCCACCCGTGGGCGGCTCCATGCCCCATGTCTGCTCCTGTGTCACATGGTCCTTTCATCACCCCCGCATACCCCTCTGCCCCAGCCAGGCCTGAGCCCGTCTCCTCACCATCCTGCCCCCATCACACCCACCCTTCTCACCTCTCAGCCACTGCCCAGGCCTCTCCTCCTTCACACCCTCCTCGGCCTTCAGTGCCCAACTCAAGGCCCACCTCCTCCAAAAAGGGAGGGAGGCAAAGGAGGGCATGTCCAGGCCCCAGGCCCCCCACACCTGGATCTCTGTGTTGCCACCATCCAGCAGGCGGATGGCCAGGCCGATGCTCTCCTGGAAGATCTTCTCGTTCTTGGTGCTGGTGATGAGGTCGCAGACCAACTTGGTGGCCCCCTCCTTGTCCAGCCGGCACTGGGTGGCCGCGATTGCTGACCAGTCTGGGTCCAGGCCTGGAGGGGGGACTCGGTTGAGGGAGAGCTGGTGCGACAGGAGAGTGGAAGGGAGGGCCCGGGGGCAGAGGAAGGCGATACTGACCAGTGCCCATGGGGTCGGGAAGGTCCCCCCGCGAGGTGGACTTCCGGTTCTGGAGGTAGTTTTGCAGCAGCATCTTGCGCAGCTGGTTGCCCTGGGGGAGGATGGGAGTGAGGCCCCATTGTGGGTACAGCCCACCACTGACCACTGGCCTGACGGGCTTGACCCTGAGCCTCTGGGCACTCCTGACTGGCACACCCAGCACTTGCCCCACCCGGGCACTCACCCGGTCCCCGTACTTGGTCTTCTTGAGCAGCATCTGCTGCAGGGTCCGCAGCACCTTGATGCACAGCTTCTCCTCCGACTCCATGAGGTCCTTGGTGTGCTGGATCAGCCTGGGCCGGCCAAGGAGGCAGCTCAGGGCAGCCCCACACTGCCTGCCTCCAGCTACTTCCCCACCCCATCCCAGGCAGGAACACCCCCAGGCCCTCTGACCCTGTGAGCCTGTCTAGTCCCCACCGGGCCCTTCCCTGTCCCCTGCCGCTGCACCCCTGCTGCCCCCACGCCCGAGTGTCTTGCTCACTTGGACAGGAAGCCCCCACTCTCGCAGCGCTGGTAGGCCTCACTGCCCTCCAGGAAGAGCAGCTCAGGCCAGTGCAGGACGTCCACCAGCACGGACAGCTCAGCCTGTACCAGGGGCTTCAGCCGCTCCTCCAGGGCTGTGATGATGTCCTGGGGTGGGCAGGGCAGGGTCATTGCCAGGCCCAAGAAATGACCTGGGTGTGACCGCCATTCCCCCGACCCAAACGCCAAACAGCCCCATAGATTGCCCTGCCTCTGTGTGAGGGGCCCACACCCACAGAGACACCCTGAACACAGTGCGATGCCTGTCTGCTCAGAGTCCTGGCTGGGAGCTGCAAGGCCTGGCTTCTCTCCCAGCTCTGTGTGACGTTGGGCAAACCCCTTACCCTCTCTGAGCCTCGGTCTCCTGCCACGTGGGGAAAATAATCCACCACACCCCCTCTACAGGCCAACAAGATAGCGCACAGAAATGTGCTGCATAGACAGGAGGGCGCTGTAGGAGTGAGGGATGGTCCCAATCCCCTCATGAGCTCCAACCCCACTAGCAGGCCCCTGGGTTCTCCAGGCTTCCTCTGGAAGGAGGCTCCCCAGTCCCCTGCTGCTGGGCCGGCCCTTAGCAGCCCCAGAGTGTAGAGAAGCCAACCAGCCCCTTCCTGGAAGTGTGGGCAGGACAGGAAGAAACACTCCCCAAGAACTTGCCCCTCCAAAGTAGGAGAGCTGCTGAGTCAACCAAGCAGCTCCCAAGGCAGATGCCAGGCAGCCCCACACCCACCTGCAGCTTCTCAATGATGTTCTTGTAGTCCCACTGGTTGGCGGTGGGGGTGACGCGGGGGAAGGCCCGTGTGGTTGCCTTGTAGCTGGAGGCGTTCCGCTGGGCGGCAGCTGCACAGCTGGCTCCACTGCTGAGCATCGAGCTGATGTGGGCGTCCAGGTCCATGGGCAACAAGATGGCCCGGCCCTTGGCTGGGTGGGAAGGGAGGGGGTGCTGGAGTGCTGGTGCGGGGGCAGTTCAACCAGCCAGAGGCCAGACTCAGGGGTGCCACACCAGGAGACAGAGCGAACTAGACCAAGGGTCTGGGGACAGAGACCCCCCACCCTGGCCTATGCTTGAGGGACTGAGAGGCTTTCTTCTCCTTGTTGGGTAAAAGGAGTTTCTGCCTCTTTGATTCCCCCCTGGCTCTACCCTGACTTCCCCTTCCTCTCTCTCACCTGTCCTCTTCCCCAACTGTCCCTAACAATCCACAGGCCTCCCTCCTGCCTGAGCCCATCTGCAAATACCCATAAAAAACTCTAGCTGGAGAATATCGGCGAGCATCCTTCTCTGGGGAACTGACCCACAAGAGAAAACAGCTTCTCTCAATTGTCAGGATGAGGCAGACACCAAGAAGAACTTACTGACAACCACCTGGGAGCAGGAGATGGGCGAGCTTAGGGATAAAGTGTTTATTAGGAGGGCAGGCGTCCCCACTGCGAGCGGCAGGAGGAGTGGTTTGGAGCTGGCCAGCGCCCCGGCACACTCACCCACCATGGCGAGGGTCCGGATGCAGGCCTCCACGGAGCCCTTGTGCTGCTGCTGTAGCCACGGACACTCGAGGAGGCGTGTGGTGGACTGCAGCAGCTGCACCACAATCGTCTGGTGTGTCTGCAAGAAGTCACAGAGCCCACTGCTGCAGCCCAGGCCCCCACCCTGGGCAACCCCAGGTCCAGGAATCAGGGCCCAATCAGAATGGGCACGGGTGGAGAGACGGAGCCTTCACTAGCCACCATGTGCCTCTGTGCCAGTTGGAAAAAGGTACTTGTATTCCCTTCAGCAGTGTGTGACCTGCCCAACTGCACATGGCAGCCCTGTAACTCCCCAAGGCCGTGGGCTCATAGCCATGTTGCTGACCCTTTTAAAAAATGTTTAAAAAAATTAATGTCATAAAAAGGTGAAGGATTTACATGGTTCAAAAACCAAAAGGTTATTTAAAAGATAACACTTTGAGGCCGGGCGCAGTGGCTCACACCTGTAATGTCAGCACTTTGGGGGAGGCCAAGGTGGACGGATGACTTGAGGTCAGGAGTTCGAGACCAGCCTGGCCAACATGGTGAAACCCTGTCTTTACTAAAAATACAAAAATTAGCCAGGCGTGGTGGTGGGCGCCTATAATCCCAGCTACTCGGGAGGCTGAGGCTGGAGAATTGCTTGAACCTGGGAGGCAGGGGTTGCAAGTGAGCCAAGGTTGTGCTACTGCACTCTAGCCTGGGACACAGAGTGAGAGTCCATCTCAAAAAAAAAAGAAAACATAACACTTTGAGAAGTCTCTCCCCCATCACCCTCATTGCCCTGGAGCTGATCAAGGATGGGGAAAGCTGATACCGATTACCAGAGTTCCATCATCCCAATGGGATCCCAGGGCCCAAACAATGTGTGTCAAAATACACCACCCTTCCTGGGAAGGCGAGACTCAGCATTTCTCCCCCCAGTCTTAGAAGCACTATCCCACCCCACCCCAGCCCCTATGCCCCTAGGTAGCCCCTTTTGTTGGTTTCTTTTGTATCCTTCCAGTGTTTCTTTGATTTTGGTCATGTAGCAAGGCCCCTCCTTAAGGGAACCTGGCTCGCTTTCATTCAGGGGGCTCTGGGCTGAGCACTGGCTCGAGTCTGGGAATCTGGGGATTGACCGAGGAGCCAGAGATTTGAATCTTTTGAGATTCAAATCGGGCTTCTGTACACTGGCCTGGAGCCCTTCTGCTTAGGCCTTCAGAGGGCTGCCTGCCTATTTCAGTTCTAAGATCACTGTGATCAACTAGCCAGCACGAAGGATCTCTGCCAGGGAGACTGTCGTGATCCCTGCTTTGGCTGTACCATCCCATGGATGGCACGTCTACCTTATCTTTGGTGAGTAAGTGCTGCCACTCCGGGATCCGCCACACCCACTGGACTTAGGAGTTCCTTCTGGATGGTACCATTCCCACTGTCATTCTGGCCCACAGAAACTGAGATAGCGAATGCTTGTTGTTTTAACTGCTAGGTTTGGGGATAATTTGTTAACACGGTATAGATAACTAATACACTTAGGCTGGGCGCGGTGGCTCACGCCTGTAATCCCAACACTTTGGGAGGCCAAGGCGGGCAGATGATGAGGTCAGGAGATCGAGACCATCCTGGCTAAGACGGTGAAACCCTGTTTCTACTAAAAATACAAAAATTAGCTGGGCGTGGTGGCAGACACCTGTAGTCCCAGCTACTCGGGAAGCTGACGCAGGTGAATGGCGTGAACCCAGGAGGCAGAGGTTGCAGTGAGCAGAGATCGCGCCACTGCACTCCGGCCTGGGCCACAGAGTGAAACTCCATCTCAAAAAAAAAAAAAGATAACCAATACACTTATGTATCCTTTTGTTACTTCTTTCTGTAGTATAAGCAAATATAAATAAGTATTCTTATATCCCCCCTTCCCTTCACAAAAGCTAGGCAAGTCGGCCCAGGGGTGGGGGGAGAGGAGAAGCTCACCTGCAGGGAAGTGCTGTTCTCGGAGAATGGGGAGCTGAAGAAGGCGTTGATGGTGTCCAGCACGACGCTCAGCACGTACTTCTCCAGGGTGGGGTCAGCCACGCGCTTCTCACGCTTGCTGCAGACCTGAGGCAGGAGAGAGGGATGGCTGGGGGCTCCTCACATGGGGCCCCTCCACTCCCACCCCTCCTGGGGGGCTTCGCCCACACCCCTCACGGGGACAGACCCGAGCCATGTCCAGGGTGAAGTTCTCAAAGAGCGTCCAGATGTGGTTGCTGGTGTAGATCTCCTTCATCTCCACCTCCGTGTCCACGTAGCAGTGGTTCACGAAGTTCACATAGGCCATTTTCACCTGGGCAGCGGGCAGGAGGTCAGGGGCGCAAACAGGGCCACCTGGCCAGGCTCTCCCTGCCACATTGCTCCTGTCCCCTGGCCTCCCGGTTCCTGCCCACTTCCCTGGCTTTGCTTCACCCACTCTTCCTGTCCTGTGGCTTTACCCACCCCTTCGCCCCATCTCTAGCCGTCTTTCCCAGTCCCCCGATCCCCACCTCGGTGATGCAGTCCTCATGCGTCACCACAGACACCACGTCCTCCAGCGGCAGCAGGGAGGTGCACTTGATCTCAGTGTAGACATTTTTGCCCTCGGCACAGGCGGCCAGCAGGTCCACCAGGGAAATGTGGTACATGAGGGGGCTGTGGTCCTCCACGCCGTCGCGGGCGGCCTTCATCATGTCCAGCAGGTGGGCCAGCGATGCCTTATCATTGTAGAACACGACCACATCGTCACCTGCATTGGTCAGCTGCGGGCGGGAGGGGGCACGTGTCACACTCTGGGTCCAGCAAGCCCTGGGCTCCCCTCTCCGTTGCTTACCAGGGAGAAACTGGGACTTTGACCACAGCCCTTACCTGAAATCAGGAAAACCCTCCCCTGGCTGGGATTTGGGGGTTCCCCAGCTGATGTCTCAGGCCCTCTGCCCGCAGAGATATTGACCCCAGGACCCAGAAAGTCCCCACTTCTCCCCACTGGAAAGAAGTCCCCATAGGGGTCATCTCAGAGGCAGCTTCCTCCAGGAAGCCTCGCTAATCCCACCCTGCTCACCCCCTCCCTCCCCTGTGCTCCCGCAGCAGTTATTTAAACCCTCCTCGCTGAGCACACACTGCATCCCTCTCGTGCCAGCGACTGCATTATTCGCAGTAATATAGTAATAGAAATTAATAATTAACACTGCACAGCAGTTCCAGCACATCATGTCTTGTTTATGATGTCCTAATCTCCCTTCAGTGTTTGCTCCTTTCTCCCCCTGCCGCCTACACTGTCAGATGCTCGGAGCAGAGACCACATCTGTTCCAGATTTAGACTCAGCCCTTTATCCTTCGTGCCTTCACTCAACAGGTGTCTGTTGAGAACCTACTATGCGCCACACACTGGGGCCCTGGCGATGCTCACAAAGGACGGGGTCCCTGCCCGTGCCCCCCAGGAGGTGACACTCAGCTGATGTCCCCCATGCATGTACAGTCTGTGGCACGTAGCAGGTGCTTCCTGATTTTAAATAAACAATGACGAGTGACAAGTGAAGGAATGCATGCTTGATTTCTTTCTGGCCTATTGTCTGAGTTCTGCTAGGTGCCTGATGCTACTGGGACCCTGCTTGAGTTCTATCAGGCCCACAGGATGAGTTCTACCACATCTGCAGCCTCACTTCTCCCTCTGCGACCCCTCTGTGGTCAGCAGCTGAGTGTTCCTTTTGTGATCCACTGTCTGACTTCTCCAACTCTGTGGCCTTCCCGCCAAACCTCCGCTCCGGTCCCCCACCCCAAGACGCCTGAGCACCCCTCAGCCCCGCCCTCACCTCAGTCATGATCATGTCCTGGCACTTCTTGACGTACTTGCCCTCGGCCTTGATGACGGTGTGCAGGAAGTCCAGGTACTGCACATGGCGCCCGTGCGTGGCCAGCAGGTGCACGAAGTGCTGCAACACAGGCTCGCTGATCTCGGAGCAGAGCTGATAGTTGTTCAGGAAGATGTGCTGCATGGTCTCTGCCTCCAGGAGCTGCAGTGGGGGGCATCTGTCAGAAAGAGATCTGGGCCCCGTCCCCACCCCCCATCCCCTGCCTCGTCCAGGTGCTCCCAGCCCTGCGCCCTCACCCCCGGCGTGAGGAAGAGGTGCAGGTGCTTGTGCAGCAGGGCCTGGTTGCCGGGGTTCCCTGCACAGAACTTCTGCAAGAACTGGTGCGTGTAGCGCAGGATCTCCATCATCTTGGCATCACCCTGGGCACAGGAGGCAGGGAGAGGGTGTTGGGCCCATCAAGGAGGGAGGCAAGGCCCCGGCTGAGCTCTGACAGGAGCAGGGGTGGGTCGGGCTTGGGACTGGGACCGTGAAGAGGCCAGCGTAAAGGGAAAGTGGGGCCCCCAGGTCAGGATGGAAATGTGTGAGGGGTGGGAGCTCAATGGCCGAGATGAGGCTGGAATTGGGGCAAGGTGACAGGGTCACGGTCAGCGTCAAGGTGAGGCCTGGGACTTACTGAAATCAAGATCAGTCATGGCAAGGGGCTGAGGGTCAAAAGGGGAGATGAGACTAAGATTGGAGTCAGGAGCCAGGGTGGGCCTGGGGACAGGTCAGCATAAGATGTCAGGATGAGGAATCAAAACCAGGGGTCAGGACAAGGCCAGCATTGATGTCATGGGTCAAGGAGAGGTTGGGTTCAGTTAGGGTCAACATGGGTCAAGGTAAGGAAGCTGAGGGTCAAAGGCTGAGATGAAGCTGAGATTATCAGGGTTAGGCTAGAGAGCGGGAAGAAAAGGGAGTCAAGGTCAAGAATCAACATGAGGCTGGGGTTAAATCAAGGTCAAAGGGGATTAGGATGAGGGGTAGAGGGTCAAAGGTTGAACCGATACTAAGACAGGGTTCAGGGGTCAAGGTGTGCCTGCAAACAAACAGGGAAGTGTAAGAGGCCAGGCGAGGCTGGGAGAGGTCAGGGTTCAGGGGGAAGCCACCCTGGGGAGTCAGAGGTCAGAAGTCAGAGCCACCTTGTCGTAGGGGATCTGCAGCAGGTCCAGCATGACCTTGTGGGCATCCATGTTCTTCAGCAGCCGTTGCTGCTTCTTCCTCATTTGCTCCCCAACCCCGCACATCTTGTTCAGCCTTTCCAGGATCTGCAGGGGAGGTGGGTGAGCCAGAGCCCCTTCCCTACTTCTCAGGCTGCCCTCTGCCCAGCCCACCACAGCCAAGCTCCAGCTGGCACCCGGGACAGGAAGGGGGAAGGAGGTCACGGGTGCTGAATCAGACCCCCGCAACAGGCCAGGGAAGCACTAAAAAAACCAATTCCACCCATAAAAGTAAATAGAACAATATGACTGTGAAATGGAATTTCATGGAATTCCTTCAGCTTTAAAATAATTCCATCTGGACCTTGGCAGGGCTGTTTTTAATGTGCAGCAAAGGCTGGAAGATGTCTATTGTGAGGGCCAGTGGCCAGCAGAAGGAGAGGCACAGGTGGCCGGGCCAGCGGGAGCCCCCAGGACCACTGGGGCTGCAGAGCCCTACCCCGAGGACCCTTGGCCACTCACGCCCTTGACGATCTGGTAGTTCTCACTGCTTTTCTCCCCTGGTGGGTGCAGAAAGCCCTCCTCGTCCGTGGGACGCTGAAAGCAGAGAGAGGATGGAGGTCAGCCAGGCCCAGCCCTCACAGGGAGCCCTGCCCTGGCCCCTTGGAGCCCCACTTACCTCCTTCTTGTCCTTGGCGGCGCCTGCTTCCACCTCCTCGGCCTTGCTGCTGCCCTTCTTGTCCACCCACAGCTCTGACTTCTCCACCATGGTCCGCAGCCGGTCCAGCTCCGACTTGATCACCTTGTAGTTCTCCACGTCCTGTGCTGAGATCAGCAGCTGGACCTGAAGATGGAGGATGGGCCTGGCTGGTGAGATGGGCTCCAGGTCCATGCCACTTAGAGACCTCCAGCACCTTCCCTGCTCGAGGGTTCCCCTCCTGTAGACCACCACCTGTCCCTCTCCACCGAGCCAATTCCCACTCAATGTTTCTGGCTCTGCCAGAAGCCCACCACCTCCAGGAAGCCTTCCCTGATGGCCACAGGCCTCCCTGCACTGCCTGCCCTGAGCTGCCACATAACCTGGCTTCAGTTACTCACTGACTATTGTCACATGTGGCTGTGGTCTGTCACTTATCCACTGAGACCCCAAACAGGCAGGGCAAAACATATTGGCAGCCCTGAACCCTGAATGACCCAGGCCTGTGTCTGACTGCCATCATCCTCGCTGTGGGTCAGTGGGCAATGGAGGAAAGCTCCCTGGGCCTGGATTTCTCCCCGCTCTGGAAATGGAGGGAGAGTAGTAACCTCACTGTCAGGACTGCTGTGAGAATGCCATGCAATAATGCAAGTCCAGTGCTCAGTGCCTGGTACATGGCAGGCACCTATTTTTTTAAAGGCCAAAACCGACTGGTATTGATATTTCACAGGGATTGTCGGGACTGCGTGACATCACAATAGCAAATGCCAGTCACGTCAGTGAGGGTTGTCTGCATGCTAGGCATGATTCGAAGCATTTAGCATAGGTGCATATAATAGAGTTTGCAAACTGTAAAGTGCTGTCCACATCATAAGAAATGGCAGGCACTGAGCCAGGCCAGGAGACTCAGTCTTCACCTAGGAGCTCAGCAAGGCTGAAAACCCCAAATGGGCATCCCAAGTTACCCCCTGAGCTGTGAGCTCCTTAATCATCGTTTACTGTCCCCCCGTGCCCAGTGCAGGCCTCATGCTCAGGGCCAGGGCCAGGTAGTCCTGTCACCTGCTTGAAGGTGTGCATGGCCTCCTGGCGCTGGCTGAAGTGCTTGAAGAGCAGCTGCAGGGCACCCGAGACCAGCGGCGCATAGTCGTGCATGGTGAGGTGGATGAGCACACGCAAGAACATGCGGCCGCCCTCGTCGTCCACCTCCAGCATGCTGCTCGTCTTCCTGCGGGCACAAGGGTGCAGGGCGCACGGGTGAGACCGGCACGCTCCCTGCTGTCCGTGGCGGGTAAGGGGCCCTGGCACAAGCACACTCTCCGCCACCCAATTAGCAGATGCAGGGCCAGTCTAAATGTGTTTACAATATTGACACTTTCTCAGCAGTTTAACAGCCACTCCCCTGAATCCCCGGAGTGACCCATGTCTCTTGGGATCTCTCAGGACTCCCCTTGATTAAGCAACTGAAGCAAGGACTCTTTTTTTTTTTTTTTTGAGACAGAGTCTTGCTCTGTCACCGAGGATGGAATGCAGCCAGTGGCATGATCTTGGCTCACTGCAACCTCCACCTGCCGGATTCAAATGATTCTCCTGTTTCAGCCTCCTGAGTAGCTGGGATTACCAGTGTGTGCCAACATACCCGGCTAATTTTTGTATTTTTAGTAGAGACAGGGTTTCACCATGCTGGCCAGGCTGGTCTCGAACTCCTGACCTCAAGTGATCTGCCCATCTCGGCCTCCCAAAGTGCTGGGATTACAGGCATGAGCGACCACATCCAGCCAGAAGCAAGGACTCTTAACACAGATCCCACTGCCACCATGCGGGGGATTCATGGATAGAAGCTGGGCCCATGAACAGAGATGGAGAAAATGCTACATCTTTATTTTTCCCAACCTCTAACCAAAATACAGCATTTTCTTCAATGAGGAAATATTTGTGGCACCTGTAAGTCTGTCACCAATAAATATAACAGATGTTTTCACATCACCTCAGAGTTGTTAAGCGAAATCACAAAATATCGTTTATATTCGTTGCTGCCTTGAAGTAATGGTACTAATTATACCCACCGGTGTGGCTCGCTACTTAACGTATTAGTAAAGAGGCACATATATAACTGTCACTACTAATTTGTTTTCTCCAATATTTTGATAACTGTCGCTCCAAGCCATTGGTTCCCTTTGTCTTGTTATATGCTATATTTTATGAGTTTACAATCACCATTCTGAAAAGCAGTCCATAAGCCCTGCTAGACCCAGGCACAAGCCTGGCCCCAAGATGCTAAGAGCCCTCAGTGAGCCTCTGCCTCCAGCCCCTGAGGGCTTCGGGTGGATGGGATGCACGTCCCCACACTTCCTCCCTGCTGTGGGACTGGGGACGTTGTTCCAGCTATCCAGCTACCTGACTCAAGTCCACTGCACAAGAGAGGCACACCTGCCCTGAGTAGAGGTGGAAGAATGGCGGGATGACTGGGAACCAAAGGGCCCCCCAGATCTCTGGGACTGGGGAGGCAGGGGAGGGGCTGAGCACAAAGCCCGGTGAGGGTCTGCAGAGGGAATGGCAGAGAGGAAGGGCCAGCCCCCAGTCCAGGAACCCAGACCAGCCCAAGAAGGGATGTCAAGCCTCCCACCCCCACACACCCCTGCAACTCAACCCTGGCCTCACCCCACTCCAAACATGGCCTCCGCCTGCTCCCCGATGCGATCCAGGTTCATGTTGGCAGCTGTGGGGAGAGGGGCAGATGGAAGCAGGTTGTAGGCCCAGCCCAGGAAAGAGGGGAGCACAGGGAGACACTCAAACCACCCTCTTCCCTGAACTGGCTGCACAGCAGCTGCTCTGCCTGCCCCTTTCTGGGAAGGAACCAAGTAGGGGAGGAGCCACAGCCCTCTACTCCCCTGCAGGGCAGTACAAAGTGGGCAGAGATCCAGGCTAGGAGTCAGAAGACCAGGTCCCGGTCTGGCTCAGCCTCTGACTGGCTGTCACCTTGAGCAAGTCCCTGCTCTTCTGTGAGCCTCAGTTTCCCCATTTGGAAAATGAAGGGAAGGATCCCTGCCCTTCCCCCTCACTGAGGCAATTAAATGAGACAATGGAAAGAAAAGGCCTTTGCAGACTAGAAAAAGCAGCAGGGCTGAGGAGCTGGCTCCACCCCACTGCTGCGTATCCCTGGGGGGGTCGCACAGCCTCAGCCTGAAGGCAGGGCAGGGACTCACTTGTAGAGTCGAAGGCAGG
This sequence comes from Hylobates moloch, assembly GCF_009828535.3. Classification (NCBI taxonomy): domain Eukaryota; kingdom Metazoa; phylum Chordata; class Mammalia; order Primates; family Hylobatidae; genus Hylobates; species Hylobates moloch. Next base: position 32,204,284 of record NW_026652295.1, on the reverse strand, counting down.
GGCTGTGCCATCAGCCCCGCTGTCCTGCATGGGAAACACTTCCACAAACTCCTTCTTGAAGACAGACAGCAGGTAGGAGATGCGGTAATCCAGGCGGACATTGAGGATAAACTGGAGAAGAGGGGAAAGAACGGGGAAGGGGTCAGGTGAGGATGGGGTGAGGACTAATCTGAGGTCAGAAGGCCCTTCCTACTTTATGGGGGGCAGGGGGCCCCCAAATAGGCTCTAGCACTTGGGGCAGTGGGGTCCTCAGCACAGTCATTTGGGATGCTCCAGGATGTCACAGCAAAAAAAACAAGACCCCTCTCCCCAGGCCCAGGGTGCCCTCTCCCCAGCTCCTGCCCCAGTGATGGAGGACGGGGGCCTCCTCTCAGCATGAGGCAGCGAGCACCCCTGCGCCCGGCCCACTCAGTCCCCTTTCCCAGGCTAGACACTGACAGGAAGGGGAATGAAGCCCCCAGGTCCGAAAACTGACTCTTGTCCTCCTATCCTGCTCAGCCAAACAGACCCTAGATACTCATGGGAGGAGAAACTGAGGCCTGTGAGGGAGGAGGAGAGGCTGCTGTGGGGCAGACGTGAGGATGCAGGGCTTGCAGACATGGGTGAGTCACACAGCCTCATGGGGCACTGAGCCTTTGGCCAAGCCCCAGGATGCAGACATGGAAGGCCCAGCCCTCAGAATGAGTCAGAAGCTCCCTCCACTCTGACCGCCAGAGGTCCCCCATGGAGGTCACTGCACTACCCTTCCTGCCCTCTGGTGACAGCAAGGCAAAAGCAAGCACCCTCATCCCGCCTCGGGGATGAGCCCCTTCCTGGGGTGTGGCTGGGGAGTCTCAGATGAGACCAGAACAGGGATGACTGCGTCCACCTTGCCAAGAAATAGGTTCTTAAATCTCTAGCTCTGCTTCAAAATCCCTGTGACCTTGGGAAAGTCCCCTCCCCGATTTTACTTCCCCCATCTGTAAAATGAGAGAATTGAATTAGAGTTCAGTGCACCTCAGAATCACCTGGAGGGTTTGTCACAACACAGCCCACAGGGCCCCTCTCCAGCATTCCTGACTCAGTAGGTCTAGGGTGGGGCCCGAGAATGTGCATTTCTGTTTTTCTTTTTATTTATCATTATTACTATTTTTTAAATAGAGACGGGGTCTCACCCAGGCAGGTCTTGAACTCTGAGCTCAAGCAATCCTCCCACCTTGGCCTCCCAAAGTGCTGGGATTATAGGCGTGAGTCACTGCGCCCAACCAAGAATGTGCACTTCTAACAAGCTCCCAGGCGAGGCTGGCCCAAGAACCACACTGTGGGAACCGCTGAGCCTGACAGCCAATCATGATGGAGACTTCCAGTACTAAATACTGAGATCTGAAGGGGTTCACCCTGCCCAGCCTCCCTGTACCTGTCCCACTACCCTCTCCCTATACCCAACACCTCCCACACGGTCCTGGCCCAGGCACCTGAAGGATTTCCAGGATCTTCAGCTTGGTCTCCATCACCACAATGTCCTCATTCTCCTCAAATTTGCTTCTGTCCAGCGGCTCAGCAGCACTGGCCCCAGCAGACAGGCTTGGGGCACTGAAGACGGACTGCTTGCGGCTCAGCACCATGGTGGACATCATGTGCCCCACGCCCTGGATGGACCGCCGCACATTCTTGCCTGTGGAGTGGGGAGCAGAGGAGGTTGCCAAGGAGGTTGTAGAGGGTGTACAGCAGGGGTCCCTGGTCTGATGAGGGAGGCAGAGGATGCATAATCTGTTTATGTCAGCTGCAGGGCAAAGCCTTGCTAAGGAAGGGACAGGGCTAACCCAGGAAGGCTTCCTGGAGGACATGAGCTTTAAGCAAATCTGGGAAAAGAAGGAGGTGTCAGGGCAAAGGTGAGCTGTGTGGGGAGATGACTGAGAATTGTCTGTAGGAAACCATGAGAGCAGCTACACAGCCTGGGGACTGAGAGGACACTGCCGGGAGGACAGCCCCGAAAACCAGTGCCAGGCTCTAGGCACCTTTTGTTTAGATGAGTTTATGCAGCCTGGGAGTGTCTGGGAGGGCAGGGCTGCCGCTCAACCCTCAGACAGGCTGTGCCTCCCTCCTCCTCACACACACGATGACAGAGCTGTCTCGCTCCTCTCTCACTATCTCCCCTCAAGACCAAGCAGGGTTGGAAGGCAACTCCCACAGACCCAGGGTCTCCAGGGAGTCCGGGCAGGGACCCCTCTGGTCCCGCTGAGGTGGGAGGGGCTTGGGCCCCAGATATCCCCTTGAGGCAGAGCCAGGTTGGGTGGGGGGAATGCCGGGCTGGGGAAGGTGTTGATCTGAGGGAACTTCCTGTGCTAGGAGGAGGATGAGGACCGCCAGGGTGGCCCGAGCCGGGCAAAGGCCTCACCGCCGGGGTCCTCATAGGCCTGCAGCATGGCCGGGGGCCCCTGCACACAGTCGATGATGCCCAGCAGTGTGCGAGTGAGCCGCAGCAGCTCGCTGAAGCTGTAGAAGCCGAAGTAGATGAGATTGTGCGCCAGGCTGACCACCTGCGAAGGGGGCGTGGCCGAGGTGAGGTGGGAGGGGACAGCGCGAAGGGGCGGGGCTTCGTGGAGGGCAGGCCGGGACCGGGGAAACTAGGGCGAAAGGGGCGTCATGAGGGCGGGGTTCCCAGGAGGGAGAGCGGAGCAGGGAGAGGCAGCACTTTCCCAGGCATTGGAACAGGAGCCTGCCTCTTGGAGAATCCCAGCCTTCTATGCGGTCCCCCTGCACTGGCTGGGGACACAGAAGGAAGCGGGGTCATGGATCCCACAGCCGACTCCTGGGTGCAGACTGAGGCCAGTGTGGGGCCAACCAGAGCCCCACGGACCCTCAGCCCCTGGGCACTCCCCCAGCCACCTCAAAAGTGAGCTTGTTCTTCTCCTCATTGGCAAAGGGCACGGCCTCGCTGACCACATTGTTGAGGTAGTCCTCCACGAACTCCATGGTGTTGGCAAACTTGTTCTTCTTGTCATCTCGGGATGCGTTGAGGTTGGAATCATAGCTGAGGGTGGAGGCCATGAGGCATGAAGGTCCCTGAGATACACCCACCCCAGCCTCCGCCCCTGCCCCGCCCACCCTGCCTCTACCCCTCTTACTCTTTGATGGTGATGGCTGTGGGGATCTCAGTCCAGAGACGGGCAAACTTGACCGGTGTGACCAGCTCCTGGGGGTCACGGTCCACATGCACGTGCAGCATCAGGTGGCAGAAGGAGGCGCGCAGGTCAAAGGGCAGCATCTCGTCTGCCATGCACAGGAAAATCAGGTCCACGCCCAGCTGCTGGGAGATCTCATCGATGGCCAAGTACTGGCGGTCCAAGCACATGCGGGCAAAGAGCTTCAGCTGGTACCTGCAGGACAGGGAGGACCGTGAGGACACGGCAGATGGCAGCCGGGGGGCTGCTGGCACTGGGCACTGGACTTGGTGAAGACTCAGTAAAGTGGCAAAGGGATTAGGTTAAAGATGCACCAGCTGCAATTCTGAGTTAGAAAGGTGAACAGAAAACTGTCTGTGATGACAAGTACTTGCAATTCTCCCCCTCCTGGCTAAGGCTCAGCCAGGACAGGTCTTTATGGGAAGAGGGACGTCTGAAAGGTGAGGGAAAGGGTGGGAGATAAGGGGGAGCAGTGAGGTGAGAAGAGCCAGCCTTGGCCAGGGAGGGTGAGGGCAAGATGGGAGAGAGAGGAGGGGGAGGTGGGTAGGTGGTGAAAGGGGCGCGACCTTGATAGAGGGGATACAAAAATGAGGAACGTAGGAAGCTCTGTGCTGCCCTGGCAATACCAGGCCCTCTGCCTCCTCCTCACAGACATGACTTCCTGGGGGCTCTGGAGCCAGATAGCCTGGGTGTGGGCCTTGGCTCACTACCGATGGCTGTGTAACCTTGGGCAAGTTCCTTTACCTCTCTGTGCCACTGTTTCCCCAGCTTTACAACAGGAGTAACTGTAGTAGCTACAAGAAGGGTTGTCATGTGGCTCAAATGAGGGATCAGGACAAGTGCTTAAAAAAGTGCCCGCTACATGGCAAGCATTGTAAGAAGGGCGTCTAAAGAGATTATTATTATTATTTTTTTTTTTGAGACAGAGTCTTTCTCTGTAACCCAGGCTGAAGTGCCGTAGTGTGATCTTGGCTCACTGCAACTTCTGCCTCCCAGGTTCAAGCGATTCCCATGCCTCAGCCTGCCAAGTAGCTGGGACTACAGGTGTGCGCCACCATGGCCAGCTAATTTGGTGAGATTATTTTAATAATATACATGTTTGGAAACAGTCTGGGTTTCTTTGAAGCCTGGTTCCTGTGCCGAGCTATCCAGTGCTATTCGGGGCACACAGTCCTCTTCACTCAGCCTTCCTGGAATGAGGCTGCGTGGCAGGGGAGTGACAGCAGGGACTCCGCTTGCTTCCGAGGAGGCAGGAGCCCCACCTGAGGCTGTCAGAGCTCATCCTCAGCAGGGATTGGCTGACGGCCTACTGAGAAGGCCCAAAGGCACAGGAAGAGGGAGGGGAGGAGCTGGGGCGGGGCACCTGTAGTAGCTGAGCACATTCTCATCATGGGCGTTGCCAGCTCGCGCCTCCTGGGCCAGCTGCCTCACACTCTTCTCATGATGCTCGTTATTCTTGTCAGTCCACGTGAGCCACACTTCCTCGTCTGAGTACTCGATGCTTAGGTACTCGTGGGACTGGGCCATCTCCTTCACGGGCCGAAGCCTGCAGACCACCAGCAACCTGTCACAGGGAGCCAGGTCCAGGGCGCTACGCCTGGACCCCTCCCTAAGCACACCCGGCCGCACGGTGCCAGCCACCACGGGACCCAGAGAGACCATATGCATCTCAAGGGCAGGGTCCGTGGCTCATTCTTTTCTGTGCCCCTTCCCCACTCCCCCACAGTGCCAGGCACACAGCAGGGCACATAACAGGCACAGAGTTCACAGCTGCAGAGAGCAAGGGTGCCAGTTCCAGCCTGAACCCAGACAGGGCCTAAGCTCTAAGGCAGCTGGGGGTCAGCAGCGTGGAGCCCAAGTGCGGGCAGGGGGCACAGGGCTCACTCGGTCCGGATGAGAATGTCACTGTTCTTGGGGTCCAGCACACATTTGCAGATGAGCTCCTGGGTGACGGGGATGGCGATGTGGTTGGACACACACAGGTCAGAGAGGTAGTCCAGGAACCTGGGGTGGTGACAGCCAGCAGTGGGGAGAGGGTCTCAGAGGCTGGTCCCTCTAAGGACAGAGTCCACCCTTCCCCTTCCCCTTCCCCAGCTGGCAGCACCGCCACCCTGGAACTGGCTCCCTCCCAAGGCTTAGAGATGGGTGGGATGGACTCCCAGCTCCCCAACGAGGGAAAGCCCCAGGGCATCACCCTGGGGTCCGGGAAGGCTAGATGGGGGTTCAGGCGGACAGGGTGAGGAGGCGCAAGGGCCAAGGTGACATTCAAAATATTTAACACCTGGTTCAATACAGGTTCTGACTTTGTCACTGGAGAAGGTCTTGGGGGCCTCTAGTGGTACAAGGAGTCATTCCCATTGTTGCTAGAGTGGGCCACATTTGGGGGGATCCCAGAGAAGGGCTAGGGAGGCTAGGGCCTCCCAGTGCTGAGCCACCCAGTGCTATTCGGGGTGGCAGTTACCAACAGGTGCAGGAATAGTTCAGTATTCTCACAACCAGCAGACTTTCTACCCAGGCAAGGGAGGAGGGAGGGGCAGGCACCGGCCGGGGAGGGGGTTCGGACCCACCTGGGCTCCCGGTTCTTGCGCACAAGGCTGACGAAGGTCTCCACCTCGGTCTTGGTGATGTGCTTTTCGAGGAGCTTGCGGTTGTTGTGCAGCAGGGCGGTGATGGTGTCCTCGGCCAGGATGTCGTAGCCAATCTGGGACTGCATCATCCCAAACTGCTTGGCGATGTGCTCCTGGGGGGCAGACAGGCTGGGGGTCACAGAGAGTCACAGGCGGGCCACAGGGCCCAGCTCTGCTCTGGAACGCTGCCCCCAAACCCCGAGGTAAGGACCCAATACCCTAGAAAGGAGGAGGTCCAGGAAAGGAAGCAGAAGAGTGGCTTAGATTACATAGCTATTTAGCTTGTGGGCTGTTTCCCACCAAAGCGAAACCTCCACAAGGGCAGGGACCTTGTTCGTGTGGAAGGATTGGCTACATAACTTCTAGGGCCCAGCACAGAATGAAAGAGCAAGACCCTTGCTCAGCAGCAGAGCATCTAACCCAGTGCAAGGCCCTTGTGAGCACCGGGCCAGGTCCCATTCCCATGAAGCTGGCCCTGCTGTCTGGTGCCCTACCGGACCCCAGGCCCCAAAACAGTGCCTGGCACAGTACATGCGCCTGAGGAAATTGCTTGCTGAGGAAGGAACGTATAGCCAGCGAGTGGGCCAGCGGGGCAGCGGCGCACCTGGTTCTTGCGGTAGTCCTCCTGGGAATGCCGCAGCACACGGTAGCACAGGCGGAACATGTGCTGGTAGGGGGCGTTCTTCTGGTCTGACAGCTCCTCCAGCCGCACCAGGGGACCTTCACCCCCCTTCTCACGGAACGGGGCCTTCAGAATGCCAAAGATCTGGGGGAACACAGAGGGTGAGGACTGATTCCCCAACACCCGTCTGCACCCCTAAGTCATCCCAGGAGTCATCCCTGAGCCCCAACTGTCTCTGCCCTAAAGCCAGCCCAGACATCAGCTTCAAGCTGATTCTAAGCTGGACCACAACCCCAGCCCAGCCATCCTTAGCCCCAATTCCAGCCCCAGCTCTCCCTACTCCTTGTTGGAATCCCAAAGCTGACCCCAGCCTATCCCTCCCTGATGCGGATTCTAATCCCAGCTCAGATGTGGGGCCTGGGGGAAGAGCAGAGGGTCTCGGCAGCTCAGGGTCTAAGGCTAAGAGAAAAGGCAGGCCGGGCCGCTGTGGGCAGAGCTTAAGAGATGAGACACAGGCCTGCCTTGTCAAAGTAAAATGTTACATAATTACAAAAATGTTTTAAAGGTTGGGGCTAGGTGGAGAGGTGAAAAATTGTTCTGAAGCAGAGACCAAAGTGACAGAGCAACAGAATGGAATGAAAAAACCTTAACTGGATCCTCGTTTCTAAAAAAAAACAAGCTTTACGAAGACATTCTGGGAGTATTAGAGAAATGTGATATGGACTTGGTATTGTTGTAATTTTCTTAGGTGTGATCATGTACTATGGTTATATAAGGCCATGTCCCTATTGTTAGGAATGCCTGCTGAAACTTTTGGGTGTAAAATGCTGCCTATTTTGAAATGTGTGAACGGAAAGACGGATGTGTGAATAGAGCTACATAAAGCCAAGGCAGCAAAACGGTGAGGCACCTTGTTCACTGTACTATTCTTCCAATACTTTCTCAATATTTGACGATTCTCATAATAAAAAAATTAAAAAAATTTTTTTTTGAAGCACAGCTCTGGACCCGACATCCCGAGCTCAAATCCTGGCTGCCGCTTCCTAGCTATGAGCCCTGGGCCAAGCAACTCTGGCCTGTGTTTCAGCTTCCTCACCAGTAAAACGGGGTAACAATCACGGCGCCTCCTCCAGGCAGTGAGGATCAAATTCGTCAACACACGTGGGGTACTTAGGGAAGTGCCTGGCACGTGGTCGTGCCCCATATATACTGATTTTCGTTAAAGTGGGGGATGAGCCTGCAGTTGAAGGCATCCCTCTCCCGGGCACCTGGCCCCTCCGTGTCCCCTCATGAGTGCACACGCACCTGTTTGAGGATGTTCTGCTCCCTCATCAGCTTCTGCCGTTCCCGGTTGGGCTTGGTGACCATGATGTCCAGGACATTCTGCCCATTGTTGGGGACATCGCTGACAAAAAACACCAGGTCTTCCAGCAGCTGGATGACAAACCTGGGTGAGGGGACCCGGGGATGACGAGTGTGAGATGCCCACCCAGCAGGTGCCCCTCGTGGGGAGCCAGTCCCTCCCAAAACATGGCTTTCCTGAGTTCACTCATCGGCCCCCAAAGCACAAAACCTATCCTCAGCCTACAATTCCTCTCCCCGGCTTTCCCCTGAAGTGCTCTCCAAACACACCCATCCCCACCCACCCTGGATTCCAAAGTGGCCCCAAGACACAGAATCTCAGAATATCCCAACCTGGAAAGGAAGTGCAGGGCACAAGGCGGGGAGTCTGGTGTGAAGGGGGCTGCATTTCATCCTGACTCTGCCACTTACTAACTGTGTGAGTCTCGTAACCTCTCTGAGCCTCAGCCCCATCATAACTGGCCTTGAGACCAGGCTCAACACAGTAACCAGTTCCATCATAGGGTTAGCTCTGGGAGTACCTGAGCCGTGAGGCGCCCAACTCCTGGACCCAACTCCAGGGTCCCAGGCTCAGCCAGGGCCCCACAGGGGCCAGTCCCCCACTCTCTCCCCAGTTTGCCCAGCTTCTGCTTCATGACTCCTTTCTTCATGAAATGCAGGACCTGGGAGGGCAAGATCACTCAGAAAACCTCTGTGCCACTGCAGCCCACCTGCGGTCATTCTGGCTGATGAAGCCCTCGTTGAGTTTCTCCACAGCGCTGGCCAGCATGGAGCTGGCATCATTGGCAAAGTCCAGGTCTCGGATCTCGGACACGGGCACTGACACGATGGCAAAGGCCTCCTTGTCCTCCTTGGTGGGGCAGGTGCCCAGCTGCAGGGACAGGGGTCAGCAGGGCACCTGGGAACAAGCTCTGGCCCTGGCCCGAGCCCCACCCCCACCCCCAAGGACCCGCACCATGAGCCGGATGGGCCGCTCCTCCTCGATGTCAATGGGCACATTGGTGCTCTGGATCCACGTGTTGGTGCAGAGGTGCCGCAGCCGGACATACGAGTTCCTGCAGGCAGATGGGAGGGCAAGGACTCGGGGAGTGCACCACAGAGCGCGTCATGCTGCCTGCCGGGCTACCTCCCCAACACTGCCACAGCTGCCACCCTACTCCACACCCTCAACAGCTGTGGGACAGGAGCCACTGGTGCTCCTCCAGATGAGGAGGCTGAAGCCAGAGAAGAACAGCCAGAGCTAGCCCTGCGCCCAGGCCCCTTCCTGACCACTGCACTGACACGGGCAGCCTTGTCCACGCTTCCAAAACCAAAGCTTGTTTGTACACTTGGGACCAAAATTCATTTGGACAAATGAGGGTATTTAACTATTTATCACCTTGAATGTCAACATGCACACATTTCATAGAAACACATGCATTACACAAAAATACTCAATGTCTATGATTACAAAATACAAGTTTACCTTTCTAAAATGAAACAAAATCTGAATACCAAATCCATCTGCCCCCAAGAGTTTCAGGGAAGGGACTGTGGGCCTGTGTAGTGACTCAATTGACTCTCCCATTAGCCCTGTTGACAGGGAAACTTGATGTTCCCACTAAAATGACGGAGGCAGAGTGAGTAGCAGCCTGAGGTCATACAGCTTAGGACATGCCAAAGCCTGGATTGACACTTGAGAAGTTTCTTGATGTTCCGTCCTAGAATCTCAGGGTTGGTGGGACCTCAAAGGCCAGAGTCTGGCCTCCCCATCCAGTGTTTGGGTTCCCCATGCTGCTGTGTCCTAGATAAACTGCCATGCAGCCTGTGCTTGAGCACCCAGACCAACTGGGGCAGGCGCCAGGCACCAGGCAGGCATGCAATGGTGGTCAGCCGCCGACAGACCTCAGAGCTGGATCCCCAGAGGGATGGGAACTGCAGAGACCCCAGAGGCCAAAGGACCTCAGGAGGGAGGAGGAGTGGGGGATTCAGAGTCCCAGAGACAGGAAGGCCCACCCTAAGCACCACCAGTCAACCCCCAGGCATATGGCGCATACCCACCGGGGCACAAAAGAGTCGGTTTTCTGCAAGGTGGTGGGGTCCAGCTCAAAGAGAGAGGCGATGTCGTTGCCATGAGGCACAGCCACCAGGCGGTACTTGATCTTCTCCCCAGCATTCCTGCGGCCTGCGCGACCCTGGGCCCCCTGGATGAGGACCCCAAATCAGGTAGAAGGCCCTCCCTCCTCTCAAGCCTGCGAAGCACCTGGGATCCCATCTGAGGGGTTGTCTCCCTCCGGCCCACCTCCCAGGGTTTCACGGCCTCCCCTGCCCCCGCCCACCCCCAGGGCAGGCCCATGGTCTCGCTGGAGACCTGCTGTGTTCCTCACCATTCCTGCTACCTTGGGATCCGAGGCATCACCTTTGTAACTGGGGTTCTCCTGGACAGAGATACAAGATGTGGAGGAGCTATTGGACACCAAACTATACCCACATGACCCAATGCAAAACATGGTCACCTACATAGGACCCTGGGCTTGGGCAGGCAACCTGCACCCTCCCAGGGGTGCCCATATCATTCCAGAGGAGCCCTTCATGGCCCCTCTCCATAGAACCACAAATGAACACACACACACATACACACCAATGCCCCAACACACACAAGTGTGCACATTACAGACAGATGGGAAATTTTGCTCACTCTGTACCCCTGTGCCTAGAATACCGCCTGGCACATAGTAGGAGCACAGTGACATTTATTAGACTTCTTTACAGTCATGCCTTTATTTGATAATATTGGATAAATGCATGAGTGCAGAGAAGTCAGGGTCCATAGGCACATGTGCCACATATGCAGATATGTGCACACACACTCCCGCACACCCACGTGTACATGCACACAACATGAGCCCCAGGATGCCCTCTGCCTCTCGCTCACCTCAGCAGCCAGGTAGTTGCCCGTAGCCAGGTGCTTGAAGCGGTACAGGCCATTCCAGTGCCCAGCTCCTCCACGGCAGGGGTCGTGGTGGACCACCTAGGGGCACGCAGGTGTGAGGCAGGAAGGAGAGACTGGACAGGCATGGGGAGTCAGACCCCAGGGAGGCCTGGAGACCTCTGGGTAGGTGGGTTCTGGACCCTCCCTGGCCTTTTGACTCTGGAAGGACTCAGAGGGAGGTATCCCACCCTCCAGGATGGTGGGGAAGAGGGAGGGGTGGCATCCAAGGCTGAGTCCAGGGTGCCAGAAGCAGGGCTCTTCTGACCTCCACCTCCCAGAGAGCATTGGAGCTGGTGGCCGAGGTGGCAGACTGGCGCAGTGTGGTTCGCAGGAACACCTGCAGCTTGCCCTTGTACTCATCACACGTCAGGAACTTCTCCTGCTCCGCATGGAACAGCCGAACCACGTCTCCCTGCAGGCAGTGGGGTGTGGCTCAGGATGGCTGCGGCCCCTCCAGGCTCAAGGACCTGCCCAGGGCCCAGCCCCACCTGCCTCAGACAAGGGTAGCTGCTGGCAGGGCCCCTCTTCCAGAGCCGGCACACAGAGAGGGGGATGCAAGCTGAGCCCCCTAGAGAACAGCCAAAGCCCAGGCACTCTGCCCTAAGCTCACATCCCAGACCCCAAATCCAGAGCTCTCCCAGGCCTTCCCATGTTCAAACCCATCCTGGACCGCCTCCCTCCCTATCTGTACCTCTAGACACCCCGCCTAACCTCTAACGGCCCATCTCCAGTCACCCCTTCCATGAAGGAGGGGGACCTCCTCAGTGTCCCCGGGGCCATGGCTGCCCCTCTCTCAGGGCCCTTTTTGCCTAAATATTGGTAGGTTGTGCCCACATCTTTCGCTCCCCTGTTGGATGGGGGCAGCATGGAGGGCATCTCCATGGTTTTGGACACAGATACCACGTTTGGATCCTGTCTTTTTTTTTTTTTCAGAGACATTCTCACGCTCTCGCCCAGGCTGGAGTGCATGGCACGATCTCGGCTCACGGCAACCTTCGCCTCCTGGGTTCAAGCAATTCTCATGCCTCTGCCTCCTGTGTAACTGGGACCACAGGTGTGTGCCACCTAATTTTTTTATTTTTAGTAGAGGCGGGGTTTCACCATGTTGCCAGGCTGGCCTCAAACTCCTCAGCTCAGGCAATTCACCCGCCTCAGCCTCCCAAAGTGCTAGGATTACAGGCGTGAGCCACTGTGCCCGGCCTCTGTCTCTGCTCTTAAAAGCTGTGTGACCTCAGATAAGTTCCTTAACATGTCTGAGCCTCAGTTGCCTCTTCTGTAAAATGGGAATATATGACCTCCTTGCAGAAATTATGAGGATTATAATACGCGTGATGAAGTCACACTGCACACTTACTGCATGCCAGCCACTGTGCGAGCGCTTGTAAGCTTTCTCACCTGATCCTCACACCAACCCTCTGGGTAAATACAACATTAGCCCCATTTTATGGGTGGAGAAACTAAGGCATAGAGAAGGTAAGTATCCTGCCGAGGGTCATGCAACTAATGGCAAATAGGACATGAATCTGTGGCCCAGTTCCAGGGCCTACACCTTCATCATTCCATCACCTTCCTCCTGCTGAGAGCCTGCCACCCAGAAGGCACACAATGCATGGCTGCCACTCTTGCTATCATCACTAATGGCATTTTCTGTCTTCCCTCCACTGAACACACACTAGACACAAAGCATTCAGTGAACACCTGCAGAGTGAATGCAGCAGTGAATGCAAGAATGCATGAATGAATGACGATATAAAGACTGGGTCAGTTACTATGGCAGAACCTAGTGACTTCTGTGCCCCAGCAGCACAGTGCAGGGGCAAAAAAGCAGTGGACTTAACATCAGAAAGCCTTGCTTCTGAGCTGCCTTGGAACCATGGAGCCATGACGGATTCCCCAGAAATAATTCTATGTACAACACAGAGTGAGGCCCAAGTGATGCTTCATTTTATTTATTTGTTTGTTTGTTTGTTTGCTTGTTTGTTTTTTTGAAATGGAGTCTCACTCTGTCGCCCAGGCTGGAGTGCAGTGTGGTGCAATCTTGGCTCACTGCAACCTCCACCTCCCAGGCTCAAGTGATTCTCCTGCCTCAGCCTCCTGAGTAGCTGGGATTACAGGTGCCCACTGCCATGCCCGGCTAATTTTTGTATTTTTAGTAGAGAAGGGCTTTCTCCATGTTGGCCAGGCTGGTCTTGAGCTCCTGACCTCAAGTGATCCACCTGCCTCGGCCTCCCAAAGCGCTGGGATTACAGGTGTGAGCCACCCCGCCCGGCCAAGATGCTTCATTTCCTAAGTGCTGCAGAGATTCGAGGCTGGAACATTAGGGAAGGCTTCCAGGAGGGGTAGTGCATGGCTGGACCCTGATTAATGTGTGGATGATGTGCAGACTTAAGGGAGGGAGGGAGGGAGAAGGCATTGGGGCACAGCATGGGTGGATGGGAAGCAGCCCAGGAGGTAAGAAGGATGAGGAGGGTGGGACTGAGGCAGCCTGAGCAGGGCAGGAGAGTCTAACAGAGCAGCTCAGTGGTGGGAGGAGGGCAAAGGGAGCCACTGCAGGCTTCCGAGCAGGGAGGAGCACCTAAGCCTCCTTAGGTGGCTGCTCTCAGGCCTGTCACCTGTCCCCCTAACAGGTTTCACAACCGATGTTCCTGCCTGCTCCCCTAGCTGGAGAGCCTCACACTCTACAAATCTGCCCTCCCTCAAGACCGTCTACCCCCCGTCTGCTGGTTCCATCCCCTGCAGCCCCACCCAAGAGACATCTGAACTCTCCTCTCTCGCCCACATCTGGTGTTCAGGGTTTCTCGAATGGTCTCTCCGTTGGCCCCAGACAGCTCCCTCTGCCCTCAGTCCTGGATCCTCCTAAAGTCTTCACTGCAGTATTTCTCAGGCCCCCCTTCTCTCCCAGAGCCCACACCAGCATGTCTGGGACTAGGAAGGAGACAGGCGGTGACCCCTAACTCAGCAGACAGGGCAGCCTCACTCCCTTGCCAATGAGGGCACAGGGCAAGGGGCAGGGGCCTGGCGTGGATCCAGGCAGCAGGAGTCGGGGAGAGGAAGGTGCTCAAAGGCTCTGGGGGGGGTGGAGATGGAGACCCCCAGTCCACTGACACCCCCTTAAACAAGAGAGAAAACAAAGACCAGGCAGGACCCAAGGAGGATGGAGAAGCGGGCTGTGGCCAGAGACAAGAGAAGTGGCAGTCCTGGTAGGGCCATGTGGGTGGGGCCCTGTGGAGGTGGAGGGAGACTGGGGGGTGCAAAGCCGGGGAGAGGGTAAGGGCCTGAGGCCTGGCGGGTGAAGAAGGCAGGAAGAGGGCCCTGGTGGGGAGGGCTAGGTGGCCAGCTGGGCAGGGCAGGGGTTCCCAGTCCTTACCCCTTTCAACACCTCCTCCAGGTGGTCCCGGAACTGCATAAACAGGTTGATCTTCCAGCTGGTGTTGCAGTTCACAGAGTTGACCTGAGGAAGGGTGACAAGACCCGTGATGCCAGGTAGACTCCAGCCACTGAGGGCCCAGAGCGGGGCTGAAGGGAATAAGCAGCCCAGCCACCATTACAGCACAAGGACAGGGTGTCTTCTCGTAGCCAGGGTCCCCAGACCCCAGCCCGGCTACCTTGGGGCCACCAGCCTGTGGGGTGGAGAATGAGGGCAGCGTTGGGAAATGGATGCAGAAGCCGTGAGGCCCAGCTTGTCCAGCAGGCCAGATGGGGCTGGAGGCAGAGACCATGGCGGGGAGTGGGGTGTCTACACCACCAGGGGTGTGTGGACATCCCTGCACTGCATGGCTGACCCCCCCACCCCCTCACCTCTTTGCAGCCAGCGTTGTCGCTGAGCTCATAATTGCTGGCATGCAGAGGCTGCCCGGCGTTGACAGGATTCAGGATCACCTTGTCCCCCACGACCACCTGAGCAGACAGGCGGGACAGGTTAGGTGGGAAGGGCAGGGCCCTCTTGTCACCACACCTCCAGTCCTCCCTCTGGTCTCAGTCTGCCCTTCTAAGAAATAGGCGTGACCTTATCCAGTCCCCACACCGAAGACCCTACAGAAGCCCCTCCGGAGTTCCACCAGGCCCCTCCAACCCGGCCCTGGCCTCACATTGTCCCCGTTGCTCCGCAGCTTCCAGAAGGGCTGGATGAAGAGCCAGGAACCCTCGTTGCCTGTGGCATCCAGAGTCACCCGCATGGCGTTCTTCTCCAGCAAGGCCGGAAGCCGCTTGTTCACTGTCAGGTACTTGTTGCTCTTCATGTGCAGGAGCTGGGGGTCAGGTGGGGTGTGGGAAGGTCACCAGGCCCCAGGAGTCGGCCCATTAGGGAGGGGATATGGGGGGATCCCCTAAACCCTTGGTCACATTCTGGCTAACACATAGTGTCAGACACCTGTCACAAACATACAGGCTGACACCCACAGCCACAACCACAATCACACACAAGCATGCACACAACAGGCACACCCCCATGGACACACTGGTGATCACAAGAAAGAAGCTGTTCTAAATACATTACATAGATTAACTCAAGTAACCTACAACGATCCAAGAGGGAAGTACTATTACTGCCTGATTTCACAGATGGGGAAACCAAGGCGCCAGGGGACATTAAGTAACTTGCCCAAGTTACACCATTAGGAGTGGCAGAGCCAAGATTTGAATCCAGACAACGTGGCTCCAGACCCCATGCTGATGGCCACCATGCTATAAACACACCCATGGCACAGCTACTCAGGCCACACAGCAACAGACACATACACAGTCAGATACACAGCCACACAGGTGGCCCCAGGGCCACTCATTCACCCGAGGACACACATGCACAGAGGGCAATGCCTGCCGGCAGCCCTCACCAGGCACCAGCCCAGCCTCTTAGGCAGGGAGAGGGGCAGGCGGGAGAGAGGCAGGCCAGCCTCACCTGGATCACACTGCCATACTTCACGACATCCCCGTGCACCTTCTTGTTCTCCGTGTCATTTTGCTTCTGCTCCATCTGCGCCGCGTGCTGGGTAGACACACACGCAAGTGAAGGGTGGGCTCAGAAGCTGCTCCTAGAGGGAGACATACCCCAGCCCCACACATGCACGCACACATGCACACAAACACACACACACACAGTCACCTTGGACTCCAGGACCCCTTGGACCCCTGCCCCAGCTCTTGGTGCTGCACCCAGAGTGCTGCACTCCGAGTGCGAAAGGCAGCCTGAGGTCTCACAGCACACACAGCCCAGGGAGCCAAATCCCTAACCCTCCCCAGCCACCTCCCCTGGAGAGAGCATGCCAGTAGGACCTTGAGCATCCCCCACAATCCCCTTACACCCCCAGGAACCTAAAGCTGTGTGTGTCTCACCACCCACTCCCACCTCACCAGACTCCTGATGCCCCAGACATGGGACCCCTGTCCCAGTCCAAACTCTGGCAGGGGCTGCTTGGTGCCATTTCCTGGCTCCCATCACCACCCCCACTCCTCTGCAACCTTCCCTCCCAAAACTGTGTGCATTCCGCCCACTGCCTCCAGGCAGCCCTCCCTGAGTGGTCACATCCCAATCTGATGGATCCACTGCTGGTGCCCTTCAGGATTTGGTTTGCATCCTGTTAAGAGACAGCTTTTTAGGCTCTTCTGTCCCTGTTAGACTGGAAGCTGCCTAAAGATAGGTGCCCTGCCTCCTCCACCAGATTAGGAGTTCCTGGAGGGCAGGAGCCCTGTCCCCTCCATCAGACTGGCACTCTCTGAGAGCAGTGGTCTCTGCCCTTTCCTCCTCCTCAGTCCTTTACTGAGACCTAGGCGAAAGTGGCAGCTGGAGAGCCTTGCCATGGACCATGTGACTTTCCACAAAGCAACAGCATGTGGCTGTGTGACCGCTTGCGGTTCTGATTATGTGGCTCTGCATAGGTGAATGCCCTCCCCCTAGGCCAGATCCCCAGCTCAGCCTCTACCTGCCGGCAGCAGGAAGGAAGCCTGTGGCAGCCCCCACCCCAGAAAGAGAGCTGGGGTATTAATACCAGAGCTCAAGCAGCCCACCTGCAGCTCCCTCTCTCCAGCCCAGTCCACAGCTATAAGGCACAGCCCAATGTCCCCATTCTAGACCCACCTCCTCTGGGCACGGGGCTTAGAGGAAGGGGACAGAGGGAAGCAAGGTTTGTATGACAAGGGGTGGGGCAACAGGGCCCGGGGCCCAGGCTACAAAGTTCTTGACCACAGCCAAAGCCTCCCACTCTCTTCGTGGTTTGGGGAATGGGGTTGGGACCCCGAGATCTGCCCAGGATGTGAACTGAGCCACTATCCACAAGGGGCTCATGAGCGACCACCACATCCCAGCATCATGGCACGATCCATATGTCTGAGGAAGCTAGGGTGAGTCAGAGACCTGGGGGCCATTTAGGCTCTACTGCAGACTCACAGGATGACCACGGACAGACCAGTCCCATCTAAGGGCCCCAGGCTCCAACTCTATAAAACAAGGGAGAGGTTAAGACTAGATCCAGGGCTCCCAAATTGGGTTCCCCAGAGCCACTGTCTCCAGGAGCCACTGGGAACTCCACGGACAGCTGTACAGGTTGTTTACTGCTCTACGGTGTCGACATTCCACTCTCTGAGCCATGCACCCTGGCATAGGGCTGTGCCAGCCTGGAGGAAGGGGCACTTTCTTCTCATTGACACAACAGAGTTATACAGACTGGTGGGTCACTGGGAAGGGATCCTACTCTCCCCACATCCCCTCCTTCACAGCAATTCACACCAATCTCTTGCATATTGAAATTTATTTTTTTATTTTTATTTTTTATTGATATTTTGTAGAGATAGGGTCTTGCTATGTTGCCCAAGCTGCTCTCAAACTCCTGGCCTCAAGCAATCCTCCTGCCTCGGCCTCCCAAAGTGCTGGAATTACAGGTGTGAACCATCACACCCATCCAAGTTTCAGAAACCACTCAGCTCAGCCACAGAGCCCCTACTAGATCCGACAAGCAGCACCGCTGCTTGTGTACCCAGGTTCCTGGTACATGTACACAGATGCACGCCTGCACACACACACACATACCTGCAGCTTCTGCAGCAACACCACGTCGGCGATCTTCTCCTTGTCCTGCTTAGTCTGCTTGGCCTTCCAGTACTGCTTCTGGGCCGAGTAGCGGTTCATGGGGCACACCTTGAAGAGGCAGTCTGTGGTGGGGCAGGTGGGGGGTGAGGGGAATGGTTCATTTGGGGCTCAGGGCCCTCCCTGGAGAAAACCCCAGCCTGCAGCTCTGCTCTCCCAACCCTTCCCCACCCCCGTTCCCTGCTGCAGGTAGAGAGGAAGCGGTTGGAAGAACCTCACAGAATTTGGAGCATCCTGGAATACACTGAGTAGAATGGGGAGGCTCAGAGGCAGGTTTGAGAGCAGTGCATCTCACTTGGTGGGGCGGACACGTGCCCTCTTCCCCTGGGAGATTTACCAGAGGCTGCTGGGGCCTCACCCTTACGCCATGTCTGTGCCCAGCTTTTGTGATTATTGGCAGCTAACAGCTCACATCTGCATCCTCCTTTAGCTAATTGCCTTGGCTGATGGAAACCATCTTGCACACAGATGCCTGGGAAATGACATACCCCTCTCCCCAGGGGCAGCCCCTAACCAGTGACTGACACAGGCATAGAACAGCCCCGCCTCTGGAGGGGACAGTCCGAGGAGCAGCTCACAGTCCTGAGCTCCCCGAGGGGTCAGGCTGAGGCGCTCCCCGAGGGGTCAGGCTGAGGCGCATCTTCCCCTGAAACCACACCCTTGCTCAGCTTCTTCCCCTGCCCTGTACAGAGAGAAAGAGGTTCCCTCACTGTGTTCTCCTGAGAACTTCCTCAATAATTCACCCATCTTAGGCTCTGCTTCTAGGAATCTGACCTAAGACAAGGCAAATCCAAATTCCAGAAACACGTTCTCAAATACAATTTTTATTTTGGCAAGTAGATAAAACAAGTGTCATTCCCATAAGCCTAAGCTGCAGGAAGGGTGTCCAATTTTTCTGCTTATCCAAAGGAGGCAGGAGTTGGAAAAGCCTGTTCGAAAGCTTGGTAGGAGGGGAGGGAGGATTCTGGGTGCTGGTGAGGGGCTGGTGTGGGTGACTGGGCCTGCGTAACAATAGCCTGGGCTGGGCTGGGAAGCAGTGAGCTCCCCATCACAGGAGGGATCCACAGCCTGGGCACGGAGCAGGACTCAGTGGCCCTGAGATCCCTCTCATGCTGCAGCTGTGTCAGCCCCTGATCGCACAATGCTCCGGCAGTGTGGAACAGAAAGGAGACAGCTGTGCGGGGAGACTGGAGAGGAGAGAGCCACTGGAGGGTCCCAGAAACAAAACCCCTTCTTCAGGTCCTTTCCTGTTCCCTCTAAGAAAGCTGTGTCTTTTCTCTGGTCAAAGCTGGTCATCCAGTCCCAGGGACCAAAGAAAAATTAGATTTTCTGTCCAGTTCATAAGGAGGCAAAAGCCCCATGGGACCATCGGGAGTAGAAACCGAGTGAACCAAAGATCAAGGAAGACAGAACTTCCTAGAAAGGAAAGGGAAAAATGGCAATTCCACAAACAGATGGAGCCACCAAGGGCTGCCCCACCTGGCCCCCCTCAGCATTGCCAGCATGAGTGGACATCACTTCCGAAAGAGCACTCAGTTTGTTGGAGAGAGTGTGTCTTTTTTTTTTTTTTTTTTTTTTTGAGACACAGTCTCACTCTGTAGCTCAGGCTGGAGTGCAGTGATGCGATCTTGGCTCACTGCAACCTCCACCTCCCAGGCTCAAGCAATTCTCCTGTCTCAGCCTCCCAAGTAGCTGGGATTACAGGCATGCGCCACCATGCCTGGCTAATTTTTGTATTTTTAGTAGAGACGGGGTTTCGCCATATTGCCCAAGCTGGTCTTGAACTCCTGACCTCAAGTGATCCACCCACTTAGGCCTACAAAAGTGCTGGGATTACAGGCGTGAGCCACCGCGCCCGGCTGAGAGTGCATCTTTATGGGTTCGGCTCGGCCCTCAGGAGGCAGCTGGGGTCCTCCTGCTTCTTCAGGCTGGGTTGGCACTCCCAGGGCTTCCCCACATCATTTTGTGGATCTCACTGCCTTGTTAGAGGCAGGCAGTTCCCAACAGAGTGGTGGGGAATGGGGCACACCAAGGAATGTTCCAGAAATTCAGTGGGCAAGGAGTGATTTGGGTTGTACCACCAATTGTCACAGTGGCACTTAGTGAGCAGAACAGGGATGCTAGACACCTACACCACAGAGATTATCCTGGGTGATGCCTGATGGCAAATGTCCTGCCCACACGCATAGGTGGACATCTACGAGCAGTGTTCTGGGCCTAGAGCTATACACAGAGGCACGAATTTTTTTTGCATGGATTTAGCAAACACTGAATTTTCCAGGAATGCAACTCCAATATAAACTGAGGGAAAGCTGTCCTTTATGTTGTTCAAATTTTCCCAGGAGTTTTCTGCTGTTTCCGAAAATACATCACTCAAGGCCACACCAAATGGGTGCATGTGTGGCTGCCACATTCATGATTTAAATGCAAGTGG
Source organism: Hylobates moloch (assembly GCF_009828535.3). Classification (NCBI taxonomy): domain Eukaryota; kingdom Metazoa; phylum Chordata; class Mammalia; order Primates; family Hylobatidae; genus Hylobates; species Hylobates moloch. The sequence continues at coordinate 32,184,026 of NW_026652295.1, read as the reverse complement.
GCTGGGCACAGCAGCTCACGCCTGTAATTCCAGCACTATGGGAAGCCGGGGCAGGAGGATCACTTGAGGCCAGGAGTTTGAGACTGGCCTGGGCAACATGACGAAATCCTGTCTGTACAAAAAAAAAAAATTTAATAAAAAATTATCAAAGGCAGCAAGTGGTGGGAAAAAATAAAAATCATTTTAAAAAATAAAAAATTAGCCAGGCATGGTGGTGTGCATCTGTAATCCCAGCTGCTCAAGAGGTTGAGGCAGGAGGATCGCTTGAGCCAAGATTTCAAGACCAGCCTTGGCAACATAGCGAGACATTGTCCCTACTAAAATTCAAAAAAATTAGCTGGGCATGGTGGTACATGCCTGTAATCCCAGCTACTTGGGCGACTGAGGCAGGAGAATCACTTGAAACCTGGAAGTCAAGGCTGCAGTGAGCCCTGATCATGCCACTGCACTCCAGCCTGGGCGACAGAGCAAGACCCTGTCTAAAAAATAAAATATATATATTTTTAAAATTACTTTCCTTTCTTTTCTCTTTTTTGTCACACTTAGGACATTAAACTAGCTCATTCCCTCCCCCTGGCTCCAGGCTCACTCAGACCCTGGCTCTAGACTGCCATCATTTTGCATTATATAAATATGGATATATAGGCCAGACACAGTGGCTCACACCTGTAATCCCAGCACTTTGGGAGGCCGACGCAGGCGGATCACGAGGTTAGGAGTTCGAGACCAGCCTGACCAACATGGTGAAACCTCATCTCTACTAAAAATACAAAAACTAGCCGGGCATGGTGGCACGCACCTGTAATCCCAGCTACTCAGGAGGCTGAGGCAGGAGAATCGCTTGAACTGGGCTTTGGGGGCGGAGGTTGCAGTAAGCTGAGATCATACCACTGCACTCCAGCCTGGGTGACACAGCAAGACACCGTCCCAAAAAATAAAAAATAAAAATATGGATATGGATAGATTATATTATTTATGAATTCCACTTTATGTTTTTTGCTATCCTCACCAGACTCAGGGGTGGGCAGGCTGGCAGGGCCTAGTTGAGCTCATCACTGTTTCTCCAGCCCCTAACCTGTTGGCTCAGCAAGCATCTGCTGGATGCATACATCAACCCAGAAATGACTTCCTCCTGTATAAGGAGGTAGGGTTTGATTTAGCCTTGGAGGGAGGAAGAGGTTATGAGGCACACAACTGGAGGAAAGGACAGGAGGTGGGAGAGGATATGGCACATCTAGAAACAGAACAGAGGTTCCTCCTGGCAGGGGCAGGGAGCTCATGCAGGAAAGAGGGTCCAGGCAAGGGAGGTGCTGAGCTGAGACCAGAGGGGCTGAGAGGTGCAGGGCCCTGTGTCTGAGGCCACAGGTCCCGGGGATTGTCAGCTACTTGGTCTCCACATGGCCCACCAGCCTCTTTGACCCCTAGTCCAGACAGGAGAAAAGGCAGAAAGGGACAGGTACAGCCCCTAGAGCAGGGGTCTCAAGCTTTTCTGACCTTGACTCACCTAAGAAATAAAACTTAGATCACCACTGCTTAAAACGGCATGAGGACTCCCTGCCCCTGGTCATGGTACCAGGCTCCAGGTCCGACAGGGCTGAGAACCATGGTGACCATCTATGGTGACAGAAAGCAACTAAAACAATGGGATTTTTTAAATGTGTGTTATGCTAAGACTTAAAGAATCAACAAGACGGTAAAGAATTACCCAACAAAAAGAGAAGATAGAAAGGAAAACAAAAGAGATATAGAAACACCCAGCTACTTTTGCCTTGAGGCGACTTCCTGATTCCCGGAAGCATGGACTTTTATTTTGACAGCTTCTTCAGATGGAAGGATCAGAGGTCCAAGCCCAGGCCCACAGAAGGTGAGGGGTCAACAGGAGACCAGGACCCTAAAGGGATACAGTCTCAGACAAGGGCTGAGCCCACAGTAGAACAGCTCATGCCAGGAGCTAAAGATACCAGTTGGAATCCCCCAGATGGTTCAAGTAACCCCAAACGAGCTGGGCTTCAAGTGGGCTTGAACTGGCGAGACCCTCAGGAGTCTGGCAGAAGGAACAGCAGGGCCTTCCTGGAGGAAGGTACCTTCATCCTAGACTCAAACCAGATTTTTCAAATGCAATAACCAGTATATGCTCAAAGAAAAGCAGGAATCCTTGGGAACCAGACACCACGAGGGAGAACAAGCCCACAAAATAGACGCTAAAAACAGACACATGCAGAGACTTCAGACGCAGACATCACCTGTAAAACAGATATGTCTTCTCTGCTTCAATCAATAAAAAAAAAAAGCTTGAAGATCCCTGCAGAGAACAGAAAACGATAAAAAAAAATGGCACAGCAGACTGAAAAAAGAACCAAGTAGAACTTCTAGAAATAAAAAAAGCTTCAATAACCAAAATTTAAAACTCACTGGACTTATTTAACCAGACAATAGCCAGAGCTAAAGAATTAATGAAACCATAACAGCCCTATAGGGTGGATGCATTCCAATTCTATCCTATCCATTTCTGTCAATGATGGCTGAGCCAATACAAGTGACTTCACAGCCCACTAGCAGGTCAGAACCTGTGCCTGCATGAGACACACTACCCTGAAGCATCCCCGGGAGAGCAATGAAGTCAGAAAACAAAAAAGAGCCCTCCCTGCTCCTGACTCCTCCATATCTTTCTTGGAAACTTAATACCTGGAACTTGTGGATTCAACTTTTTCTCTCACATAGATCCTCCCTCAGAGCCTTGCCCACACATACACGTGCCAGAAGATGCCGAATGAACAAATAAACAGGTAGGTAGACTTGGGGCCCGTCGCCATACACATCCCATGCTTCTACTGCGCTGCGCTCCTTGCCCAAAGGCAGCCCTGTCAGAACCCCAGAAGGGGCCTGAGCTTTCCCTGTCACTAAACCACAAGGCTGAAGGGCAGAGAGGAGGGTGGATGGGTAGCCAGGAGACTGGGCCCACACAGGAGTTGCAGCATCAAAGGCCATGAGAAAAGGTGGAGGGTCCAGGGAGGTTTCCTGAAGTAAGGATTGTGTGTCCTGGGGTGTGTTCCTGTGGATGACGGGGCACAGGGCTGATGAGGCTGCAGACAAGAGGCTATTCATTTATTAAATAAGGTCAGTCAACATTCATCCAATACTGACTAAGGTGCCTACCACTCCAAATGCCCACTGCCACTGCATACCATCATTCCAGGGCAAGGGGGATAGCTTTAAAATACACAAACTCCCAGGCCCTCCACAGATCTTGGCAGGTCTGGGTGAGGTCTAGGAATATGCATTTTTAAAGGCACCTCTCCTCCACTCCCTTTCTACCCCAGATGGTTCTGCTGCTCAACCAAGCACCAGAGTAGAGGACCAAGTCAAGGACAGAGAGCAAAGCAAGTTATACAGTTGCAGTAATGTACAAGCTCTGCAAGAAATAATGCCTGCATCTGCTTCCAATCATCTTCAATGTTTAGACTCAACCTATAGAACAAAACACCCAAGATGTCATTGTGGTTACGGAAGACAATGGAAAGGTCATTCAGTCTTGATGACTTAAAAATAAAAATAGGCCGGGCACGGTGGCTCACGCCTATAATCCCAGCACTTTGGGAGGCCGAGGCAGGCAGATCACCTGAGGTCAAGAGTTTGAGACCAGCCTGACCAACATGGAGAAACCCTATCTCTACCAAAAATACAAAATTAGCTGGCCGTGGTGGCAGGCACCTGTAAGCCCAGCTACTTGGGAGGCTGAGACAGGAGAATCGCTTGAACCCGGGAGGCAGAGGTTGCAGTGAGCCGAGATCGCACCATTGCATTCCAGCCTGGGCAACAAGAGTGAAACTCCATCTCAAAACAAAAACAAAATAAAAATAAAAATAAAAATACATGTGGCATAGGCCGGGCGCAGTGGCTCACACCTGTAATCTCAGCACTTTGGGAGGCCAAGGCGGGTGGATCACGAGGTCAGGAGTTCAAGACCAGCCTGGCCAAGATGGTGAAACCCCCGTCTCTACTAAAAATACAAAAAAATTGGCCGGGCATGGTGGCGCAAGCGTATAATCTCAGCTACTCAGGAGGCTGAGGTAGAGAATTGCTTGAACCTGCCTGGTAGGTGGAGGTTGCAGTGAGCCGAAATTGCGCCACTGCACTCCAGCTTGGGAGACAGAGCGAGACTCCGCCTTGGAAAAAAAAAAAAAATACACGTGGCAGCCTGGGCGTGGTGGCTCACACCTGTAATCCCAGTAGTTTGGAAGTCCAAGGCAAGACGATCACTGAGCCTAGGAGTTCAAGACCAGCCTGGGCAACTTGGTGAGACCCCCAATTTCTACAAAAATTTTTAAAAACTAGCCGGGTCTGTTGACACGCACCTGTGATCCCAGCTACTTGGGAGGCTTGAGGCAGGAGGATCACTTGAGCCCTGGAGGTCCAGGCTGGAGTGAGCCATGATTGTGCCACTGCACTCCAGACCCTGTCTCAGAAAAGAAAAAAAATACACATGGCAGTAGTGGGAGGGAGACATGGACAGAGTGCTTGGAGGAATTGACAGAATGAGGAAGAAAAAAAAAAGGGTAACTGAGACTCTCAGGTTTATAAAGGTGACCCTAGAGATTCTACAGGCCACAGGATGCTGTTGGGAGGATGAGGGGGGCAGTGGAAGAGCAGGCCATGAAAGCTAAATTATCATCTATCTTAGAAGGGCACCAACAGATACTCTAAAATTGGTAAATCAAGCAGTAGTGGCCAGGCACTGTGGCTCATGCCTGTAATCCTAACACTCTGGGAGACCAAGGCAAGAGGATTGCTTGAGCCCGGGAATTTGAGATGAGCCTGGGCAACACGGTGAGACCTTGTCTCTACAAAAAATTAAAAAAGTAGCCAGGCGTGGTGACGCACACCTGTAATCCCAGCTGCTCAGGAGGCTGAGGTGGGAGGATGGCTTGAGCCTGGGAGGTCAAGGCTGCAGCGAGCCATGATTGTGCCACTGCACTCCAGCCTGGATGACAGAGAAAGACCCTGTCTCAAAAAAAAAAAAAAAAAAAGGAAAGAAATAGAATAATCATAACATTTGGAGACATGGGGGTAGCTAGCAGAAGAAACCATGAAAAGAGTTAAAAGGGGTTGCTTTCTCTTATTACATTGCTGGTGAGGGTGCAAAATGATACAATGGCAGTGGGGGGCAAGTGGCAATCACAGAGCTCCCACCCTCTGCCTCAGCAACCTCAGTGCTGGGCCTGCATTCTCAGAGCGCACCTGCGCTTACATAAAACGACCACAGAAGAGGGTCTTTGCTGCAGCACCAACAGGAATAATAAAAGACTTGAAACAGCCCAAGAGTCCATCGGGGGACTGCTGAAACAAATTACAACAGAGCCACATAACTCTATGTGTGCAATGCTATGTAGCCATAAGAAAGAGAGAAATTCTGACAGATGCTGCAACATGGATGAACCCTGAGGACATTATGCTAAATGAAATAAGCCAGTCACAAAAGGGCAAACACTGTATGATTCCACTTATATAAGGTACCAAGAGTAATCAAATTCATAGAAACAGAAAGTAGAATGGTATTTGCAGGGGCTGGCGGGAGGAGGAAATGGGGAGTTATTGTTTAATGGGTATTGAGTTTCAGTTTTGCAAGATGAAAAAAGTTCTGTGGATGGATAGTGGTAATGGTTGCACAGCAATGAAAATGTACGGAATGCTGCTCAACTGTACTTTTAACGATGGTTAAGATGATAAACTCCTTGTTGTATGAATCTTACCACAATTAAAAATAAGTGACTTTTGCCAGGCACAGTGGCTCACACCTGTAATCCCAATATTTTGGGAGGTTGAGGTGGGCAGATTGCTTGAGTCCAGGAGTTCGCTTATTTTCCAGCCTAGGCAACACAGTGAAACCCTGTCTCTACAAAAAATACATAAATTAGCCAAGCATGGTGGCACGCACCTGTAGTCCCAGCTGCTCTGGAAGGTGAGGCACGATTGCTTCAGTCCAGGAGGTCAGGGTTGCAGTGAGCCATGGTGTCACTGCACTCTGACCTGGGCAACAAAGCAAGACCCTGTCTTAATAAACAAATAAATAAACTTTTTAAATGTTTAAGACAAATTACTATGTTATTTGTAGGAGACTATTTTCTCATGGTTGTCCAGGATATGCAACTAAAATGAATATACTTTTTTTTCATCTTTTTTTTTGAGACAGGATCTCACGATGTCGCCCAGGTTGGAAAGCAGTGACGCAATCACGGCTCACTGCAGACTTGACCTCCTGGCCTCATGGGATCCTCCCACCTCAGTCTCTTGTGTAGCTGAGACTACAGGGGTGTGCCACCACATCCAGCTAATTTTTGTATTTTTGTAGAGACGGGGTTTCGCCACGTTGCCCAGGCTAGTCTCAAACTCCTAGGCTCAAGCGATCCACCTACCTGGGTGTCCCAAACTGCTGGGATTACAGGCATGAGCCACCATGCCTGGCTAAAGTGAATATAATTAATGAAAGAGAGAGAAAGGAAGTTTGAGCTTCTATATATTAAGAGAGAAAGATCTCCAGAAGGGTCTGTCTACAGCAAGATTAAAAAGCAAAACCAGCAAAAAACAGAATAGTGTATATAGAATGCTATCTTTCTGTAAGAAAAGGGAAAATCTGGATATATGTTTGTATTTGCAGAATGGAACACTGGAAGAGACATAAGCAATTAAAGACAGTGATGACCTAAAGAGGCAGTGGTGGAGGGGGTGGGGGGTGGGAAGAGGGTGGGAGCAGACTCTCAGTGTGTGTTTGTATGATGTTTTGATGTTTTAACTGAATGAATAAATTACCTAGTTAGATTTTCTTATATGGTTGCCCCTGGAGAAGGGGAAAGGAGGTTGAGTGAGGAGGGTAGAGTGGAGGACCAGGGTAGAGTGGGGGATCCTAGATCATGTATTTCTCTTACTTTTATAAAAAGGAAAAAAAGGAATAACAGTACATTTTCAGCCAGGTGTGGTGGCTCACACCTGTAATCCTAACACTTTGGGAGACTGAGGCGGGTGGATCACAAGGTCAGGAGTTCGACGCCAGCCTAACCAACATAGTGAAACTCCGTCTCTACTAAAAATACAAGGATTAGCCGGGTGTGGTGGCACGTGCCTGTAATCCCAGCTACTCAGGAGGCTGAGGCTGGATAATCGCTTGAATCCAGGAGGTGGAGGTTGCAGTGAGCTGAGATTGTGCCATTGCACTCCGGCCTGGGTGACAGAGTGAGACTCCATCTCAAAAAACAAAAGAAAAAAAAAAGTACATTTTCAGTGACCAAAAAACTTACGAAAAGGTGCTCAACCTCACTAGTAGTCACAGAAATGTAAATTAAAACCACAGTAAGATGCCATTTCACACCCAGCAGGCTGGAAGAAATTTAAGTGGGACAAGACCAAGTGTGGCAAGGATGTGGGCAGAGCGAAGGGTGCTGCCCCCACAGTTGCCACAGAGTCACTTCTCATGCCATGGAGGTGCATCCCTCTCACCTAGTAATCCCCCCACTCAGAACATACCAGAGGAACCTGAGCACACGAGCCTAAGGAGGCTCACTGCAGCATCGCAGGCAATTGCCAAAAGCTGGAAATGAGCTGAAAGTCCATCAACAGGAGCGCCAATGAAGGGATTCAGTTTATCACCCAATGGAATGCAACATTGCAGTTAAACACATGAACTACAGCCGTGTATCAACTCAGATAAATCTCGAAAACAGTACAGAATTTATTTTTATTTTATTAATTTTTTGTTTGTTTGTTTGTTTATTTGAGACAGCGTCTCCCTGTGTCACCCAGGCTGGAGTGCAGTGGTGTGATCTTGGCTCACTGCAACCTCCGCCTTCCGGGTTCGAGCAATTCTCCTGCCTCAGCCTCCTGAGTAGCTGGGAGTACAGGTGCCCACCACCGCACCCGGCTAATATTTGTATTTTTAGTAGAGATGGGGGTTTCACCTTGTTGGCCTGGCTAGTCTCAAACTCCTGACCTCAGGTGATCCACCTGCCTGGCCTCCCAAAGTGCTGGGATTATAGGCATGAGCCACTATGCCTGGCCAGGAACCAGTATAGAATTTAAAAAGTGCAAAAGGATTTGTCCAGAATGCTACCTTTAATATATGGGGTTTAAAAAATATAAAAACTCAGCCAGGTGCAGTGGCTCACACCTGTAATCCCAATACTTTGGGAGGCCAAGGTGGGTGGATCACCTGAGGTCAGGAGTTTAAGACCAGCCTGGCCAACACGATGAAACCCCATCTCTACTAAAAATACAAAAATTAGCTGGGCGTGGTGGCGGGCGCCTGTAATCCCAGCTACTTGGGAAGCTGAGGTGGGAGAATCACTTGAACCCGGGAGGGAGAGGTTGCAGTGAGCTGCAATCGCACCATTGTGCTCCAGCCTGGGCGACAGAGCGAGACTCTGTCTCAAAAAAAAAACAAAAAAAAAACCCCATATTGTGCACGGTTACATCCCTATGCATTAATTAGCAAAAGCATTAAAACAGACCCCTGGTCAAAGCTTTGTGTTAGGCATGAATAAAAAATAAAAATAAAACAGGCCCTCGAATGATGCACACCAATTTCTGACAAGTGTTTACCTCTGGAGAAGGCAGGAGAGGAAGGGGAAGGGAGGAAGATGTAGGGGGCTTCGGCTACAGCTACGTTAATTCTTTAAAAGTAAAAAGATCTGGGCCAGGCGCGGTGGCTCACGCTTGTAATCCCAGCACTTTGGAAGGCCGAGATGGGTGGATTGCCTGAGGTCAGGAGTTCAAGACCAGCCTGGACAATAAGGTGAAACCCTATCTCTACTTAAAAAAAAAAAAAAAAAGTAAAAAGATCTGAAATAAACGTAGCAAAATGGATTTGACAAAGCTCAGCAGTGGGTGCATGGAGTGTGTGTTATTTTTCTCTTTCTTTTTTTTTCCCCTGAGACAAAGTCTTGTTCTGTCACCCAGGCTGGAGTGCAGTGGCAGGATCTCAGCTCACTGCAAACTCTGCTTCTTGGGTTCAAGCAATTCTTCTGCCTCAGCTTACCAAGTAGCTGGGATTACAGGCACATGCCACCATGCCCGGCTAATTTTTGTGTTCTTAGTAGAGACAGGGTTTCACCATGTTGGCCAGGCTGGTCTCGAACTCTGCACCTCGTGACCTGCCTGCCTCAGCCTCCCAAGTGCTGGAGTTACAGGCGTGAGCCACCGCGCCTGGCCCTATTTTCTCTTTACTATTGTGTAGACTTGAAATATGTCTTAATCACAATAACAATAAGCCGGCCTTGGAGCATGGACAGGTAGAGGAGGCGTAGGCTAGGGAAGGGGGCATCCAGTCACGCAAACGGAGGGCAGTCACCTCATCACTCTCCTCCCTGGCACCTGTCCCCACACACTTGTCTTGGGGGCACTGGGGCTGGGGGTGCAGGCTTTTGAGCTTCCCTGAGGTAGACTTGGAGACAAGGGCTACCCAAGTCCCTTGCCCCAACAGGAGGAGGAAAAGAAGGAAAAAGGGCTAGGAGAGGGAATGTGCCCCAGGCTCAGCCCAGTCAGCAGCTTGGGACTCACGGCAGCCACAGCCTGAAACGTTACAGCCAGGCAGAGTTCAAGGGCTGGCCTAGCGTGGGTGGCACACATACCAGGGCATCAGCAGCCTGGGCCTCCCAGGGCCTTGCCCAGCTCTGGAAATAATTCCCTGAACATGTTGGGGCTTACGGTGGCTTCGAAGGTGGCTGGAGCTGAAGCCACAAGCAAGGAGCCATGCAGGGGTTCCTTCCTGATGTGGGGGTGGTGGGGGCTTTGCGAGTCCAGCCTCCAGGGTCAGCAAGTGAAAGGGGAGCTGGCAGGGAGCCGGGCAGGGAGCTGGGAGTCCCAGCAATGGCCAGGCTCACCCCAAGATGGTGGGGAGCAGAAGTTCTGGAAGTCTTCAGGACAAGGCCATTTCTGATGACCACCAGCCAACTTCTAAAATGCCTGCCATAACCCCACCCCCTTGCTGGGTCCCACCCTCCAGGGCCAGTGGAAACACTGAAAGCCAGGACTCCTGGCTTGAGGCCAAGCCCCATCTTTTTCTTTTCTGGGCTCCAGTGTCAAAACTGAAGAGGCTGTAGTCCATGTCTCTCGTCCCACATTCTAATGCCCCAACTTGTACTCGCCAGCCACAGGGTGTACGGAGGCCTGGCTCTGTCCCAGAAGGTCGGCTCCGCTCAGGTCCCAACAGGGCCACAGGGAGTCCAGAGGGGCCTCTACCCACCTCACCAAGACATCAAGGAACCAGGAACTGGGGCACAGAAGAGGGGGAAGGAGATGGAGTCTGAACCTTTCTCTTCCACATCACTTTGCTGGATGGACCCAGCAAGGATATGAGACCACAGGGTGGCCCAGGTAACCTGGGGTGGGCCTCATTCACAGGCTTTGGGAAAATGGAGAAGAAGCAATGAGGGGCCTGGGGGAGGAGGGAGGGGGAAGGCGCAATGAAGACAGAGGAGGGCAAGAAGTCAAAGGTGCATCTGTTCTGCTAAGTGGCTTTGTTGTTGTCAAAAATTGGCCCCAAACTGTCCACTAGAAGCCTAGGGCAAGTCTTCCTCGGTCACACCCACCTCCCTGTCACCAGCCTGTCACACCACACAGCCGCCCACACACACCTCAACACACATGCAAAGCTTCCCCTTCCAGTCCTGGCAGAGCCCACCCATGGGACCCTCACCTCTCTCTCTCTCTTTCTCTCTGTCTCTAAGTTCTTTCCAAGAACTAGACTAAATCCTGCTACTAGACGGCAATCCACCCTCCATCTGCAGCCTCAACGCCCTCCCATTTCCAACTCCAGGAGAGGCCCAGGCCTCCTGTCTCTACCCGTCCATCCTTCAGGGAACTGGGACAGGCGAGGTCAGAGCTGTGCCTCCAAGTGAGCACATGAAACCCACAGAGCCTGGGCTCCACTGGGGGAATTCTGGGTGGGTCACAACAACAGGACATGGAGCAGCCAGGCCTGAGTGAGGAGCAGGGCAAGAGGACGCTGGGGAGGGGCCCTGTGCATGCATTGATTACTCAAATGTGCTCGGGGACCCACCGTGTGGCAGACACTGCAGGTAAAACAGCAAACAACAGCAACAAAAACACAGAAATCCCTCCCATGGTAGAACTGACATTCTAGTGGGGCAGAAAAATGGCAAACACAAATAAATAAAATACACTGAGCACAGCAGATTCACGCTACAGAGAAAAAGAAAGCAGGGAAGGGAGGCGGGCCCAGCAGTGCGATTTTGTATTGAGTGGTCAGGGAAGGCCTCGCTGAAGATGTGAGACCTAAAGCTGCTGAGCATCTGGGCTGCGTGGATATTTGGAGAAAGAACGCTCAGGGCAGAGGGAACAGCAAAGATGTGGAGGTGGGTGTGTGGCTGGTGACTATGAGGAATGGCAGGGAGGCTGGTGTGGTCGCAGGGAAGTGGGAGGGAGCAAGGGGGAGAGGATGAGGTGGAGAGGCAGCAGGGGCCAACGGTGTAGGGTGAAGGGGCCTTATGGTGGTGAGGTTCGTCCAGGGCCAGGGCAGTTCCCACCTAAGACCTCCACCAGCCAAAACCCTCACTCAGAGCCCCGTGATGGAAGCAGGAACAGAATTGCAGACAGGGGGCCCCCTGCAGGTTCCAAGTGATGGGCAAGGCCCCCGGCAGCCAGCCAGCCAAGGATGCCACCGGATTGTCTTAAATCCCGCTCCCCTTCCAGCATCCCCCTCGAGGACAATCCCAGCTAAGCTTTCCCCAGAGGAGCAGCCACGCGGGCAGACTTGGTGGCAGCAGGCCCAGCGTGTTGCTGCCTGCTCCCACCCTGCCCAACACGCCCAGGACCTGTCTGTCTGACTATCAGTCGTCTCAACCGTCACAGGTAAGCACAACAATAGCACCTCACCCTGGCTTGGCATAATGACAGCCAGGACATTGTTTAATCCCCACAAAGGCCCTCAGCCTGCTGGGCGGCCTGAGGAGCCTACTGACCACTCAGGACAAGGCCCCGTGAATGAAGTCACTTGCTCAAGGTGAATTCTCACCAACTTCCCACCAAGGGGCTTTGTCATTAGAGCCTCCTGCAGGGCAGGACTCACACACAGGAGGGGGCTGAGGACACAGCCAGGGTCAGAAGAGTTCTGGAAACCATGGGGTCCAAATCTCTTACCATGCAGATGAGGAACTGAGGCACAGGGAAGGGCTGTCACCAGGGCCTCCTAAAGTCTAAGACAATTCTCTTTTCCACCCGTTCCCTCAGAAAACATCCAGTCACACAGACAAAGAAAGCCCTGTGGCTGTGGGGATTTTGGGGGGAGAATGGGCCCCTGGCCAGAAGTGGGTGTGCCTCTGAGAAGTGGGGTGTGGCCCCGGAAAACGAAGGGAATGGCACGTCTGTGCCAAGATGGCAGCAGTGCAAGCCAAGGGGGATTCCACCGACAGCGGAGTGAGGTCTGCAGGGCAGCACCACATCTAATCCAGCCACTGGGGCTGAAAGCAGTTGAATAAATTCCGTCGCAGGTCCAGGACCCTGCAGCCTGGTAGAGGCGGGGGCAGAGGAAACGGAGGTCTTACCTCGGAACTTCTTAGGGGGGTTGTCCAGGTCCCCGGCCGCAGGCTCCACCACACAGCGGTCATCCACCAGCCTGGGGAACAAGGCAGCTCAGTCAGCAGGAGAGAAGAGACCTGTCTCCCACAGCATCCCTCCCTTAGAGCAGGGGATGCCAGGGCACCAGTGAGCCCCTAAGATAATTCCTCCATCTCTAACAAGCTCCCCACCATCAAGTCATTCTTTCCTGGCACCACCGTTGAAAGGCAAGGTGTCTCTTGGGGGTGGGGAGAACCCCAGGAAGAACACAGAAGCACAGCCAGCCCACCCCAACCCCTGACTGGAGCTGCAGCTGTCCTGGGGGGACTCCACCACCAGTCGGGCCTGTCACATGCTGCAGGTGTATCTCCTGTTCCAGCCCTGAGACCCTGCTGCCCTGATGGGACGGGCAGTGGGTGAAGGGGGCAGGAGAGGAGGAGAAAAACAAAAGCATAGAGGAGTGGAAGGGAGGGAGACAAAGAGAGTCAGAAAGACAAAAAGCATAAGAAACAGAAGCAGAGAGAGACCAGAGACAGACAGATGAGAGATGCACAGGAGACACCAAACTAGCGGCATGAGTCTTTAGGTCTCCAAGGAAGGATGATGAGTCTTACGCCTTCCCAGCCTCAGTCAGGCCTCATTTCATATTCTCCTCTTTGGTTCACTCTAGGACAATTTCCCTCTTACAGCCATGCTGGTGTTAATCTTGCATCTCTTGAGGGCATTCATTTACCCATCCATCTATCCACCCATCCACTCATCCCTCCACCCATCCATCTACCCAGCCCCTCATCATCCATCTATTCATCCACCCACCCATGCACCCATCCATCCACCCATCCAGCCACGCTTCCTGCATTTAAAATTTGTCAATGCCACTCCAGCCTCTAAGATAAAGTGATGCTGATCACCCACCATGTCAAAGGCCAACTCTGTCTCAACACCCCCATGCCTGTTACCTCTGAATTCTCACCAACTTCCCAGCAAGGGGCTTGTTTTTAGTGCCATTTTACTGAGGAGAACACTGAATCTGAATATTAAATAACTTGCCTAAACCCACAGAGCTGATTTCAAAGCCCATGCTCCTTCTGTACCTCCTCTCCCTGGGTTGGTTAACAAGGTCTTTTCTGTTTTTTTCTCGAGACAGAGTCTCACTCTGTCGACCAGGCTGGAGTGCAGTGGCGTAATCTCGGCTCACTGCAACCTCTGCCCCCCGGGTTCAAGCAATTCTCCTGCCTCAGCCTCCTGAGTAGCTTGGATTACAGGCACCCGCCACCAGGCCTGGCTAATTTTTGTATTTTTAGTAAAGACGGGGTTTCACCATCTTGGCCAGGCTGGTCTCAAACTCCTGACCTCGTGATCCACCTGCCTCAGCCTCCCAAAGTGCTGGGATTACAGGTGTGAGTCACCACGCCCAGTCTAACAAGGTCTTTTGTGATCTGACCTCTACCTACTCCTTAGCTAGCCTCACTATTTCCTTGCCCCAACTCTACTAAACCTCCAGTTGATCCCAAGGTCCCTGGAGCTCTCATCTCTCCAGAGGCAGTCCTGGCAGCCTGCAGTGCCTTAATACTCACTCCACCCTGGCCCCATGAAGCCACAGGCCTAGCAAAACACCATCCTTCCACCCTCAGCTCTGCTGTCCTACTCTGAAAAGCCTTCCTTGGCCAGCCCCTGTGGGCCTCCCTCCTTCGTGTTCTGGCACCTGGTCCTGGCAGTGTCTCTCCCTACTTCTTGACTTGCTGTGTCTACACTGTGAGTTCCTTGAGAACGGAGCCCCTGTGTGTTTTCTTTGGAATGATTAACACCTTGCACAATGCAAAGTGTTATGATATAATAAGAAATACATATTTGGTCTTCATCCCGGCTCCTGGCCAGAGCTCTTAAAGCCCTTGTAACTTCCTAAGTGATAAAGGCAAGAAGAGTTACAATGTTTAGATTTTTGTATCCAGTTCCTGAAATAGATCGGAAGCAATAAAGATGAAATGGCGTGAATTTTGTTCATTCCAAGCCTCTTTCAACCATACCTGGTTTTATGTTAATGAGGTGACTTCTGGAAAGCCCGAGGATGGGGCTGCCAGGGGAATAGCCGTATAATTTGAGGGTTCCCATTTTCAGCACCACCCCTGTCACAACCTCCTCCTGGAAGGAGAGAGCCGCTGAAGGTTAGATTAAACCACCAATGGCCAATGGTTTAATCCATCATGCCTATGTGGCCGGGCGCAGTGGCTCACGCCTGTAATCCCAGCACTTTGGGAGGCCGAGGCGGGTGGATCATGAAGTCAGGAGTTCGAGACCAGCCTGACCAACATGGTGAAACCACATCTCTACTAAAAATACAAAAATTAGCTGGGTGTGGTGGCATGCACCTGTAATCCCAGCTACACAGGAGGCTGAGGCAGGAGAATCGCTTGAACCCAGGAGGCAGAGGTTGCGGTGAGCCGAGATCACACCACTGTACTTCAGCCTGGGCGAAAGAGCAAGACTTCGTCTCAACAAAAACAAAACAAAACAAAACAAAACAAAATAAAAAACATGCCTATGTAAGGCAGCCTCTGTAAAAACCCAAAAGGGGCCAGGCGCCAGTGGCTCACGCCTGTAATCCTAGCACTTTGGGAGGCCGAGGCAGGCTAATCGCCTGAGGTCAGGAGTTCGAGACCAACCTGGCCAACATGGCGAAACCCCCGTCTCTACCAAAAAAAAAATTAGCCGGATGTGGTGGCACACACACACCTGTAACCCCAGCTACTCCGGAGGCTGAGGCAAGAGAATCGCTTGAACCCGGGAGGCAGAGGTTGCAGTGAGCCAAGATCGAGCCACTGCACTCCAGCCTGGGCAACAGAGCAAAACTCCATCTAAAAAAAAAAAAAATTAGCTGGGTGTTGTGGCACACGCCTCTAACCCCAGCTACTCAGGAGGCTGAGGCAGGAGAATCGCTTGAACCCGGGAGGCAGAAGTTGCAGTGAGCTGAGATCAAGCCATTGCACTCCAGCCTGGGCAACAGATCAGGACTCCGTTAAAAAAACGAACAAACAAAAAACCAGGTTCAGAGAGCTGGGCTGGTGAACACATGCAAGTACTGGGAGAGGGTCACCCCTGGAGAGGGCCTGGAAGCTCTGTATCTCCTGCTCCATATTAATGTCTTCCATCTGGCTGTTTTTCTGAGTTAGTTCTGTGAGCCATTCTAGCAAATTATTAAACATAAAGAGGGGGTTGTGGGAACCCCTGATTTATGGCTGTTTGGTCAGAAGCACCAGAGGCCCAGACTTGCGACTGGTGTCTGAGGTGACATTAGTCTTGGGGGACTGAGCTTTCCACCTGTGGGATCTGACACTGACTCTAGGCAGACAGTATCAGAATTGAATTGAACTGCAGGACATCCAGGTGGTGTCCCCAGAGTACTGGAGAACTGCCTCATGTTTTCATATACTGTTATTTAAGTTTCTAATTCTACTTTGTTATTTCCATTTTGCAGGCAGAGAAACCAGGGTATGGAGATGTTAAACAATCTGCAGAGCCAGGCTTTGAAGCCAGGCAGCCCAGCGTCAGAGCAGGCGCTGTGCAGGACTGCAGAATGACAGGGAGGGCAGAGGGTCCTCTGTCTCCTTTCCTCTCCCCGCCTCCCGCACCTGCTTAGTCCCTGGCCCTCTTCCCTTCTCCATCTGCACTCACGTCGTTGGGCATCTTGACCACACTCATGACTTAAAAGCACCTCCAATACATTCACTGAGAACTCCCACATTCACCTCCCACGAACTCCAGCCCCGGAGATCTAACTGCCTGCTCGGCATCTCTACTTGGGTGTCCACAGGCATTGCAGACTCAGCCTGTGCAAGCTGAGCTCCTGGCCTCCCACCGGAACATGCTCCTCCGGGAGTCCTCCCCATCTCAGTCGATGGCTGCTCCATCCTTCCAACTGCTTGGTCCAAAAACCTCGGACCTAACCTTGGCTCCTCCCTTCCACTTACACCTCACACAACCTGTCAGGAAATCCTGTGGGCTGCATCTTCAAAATACACAATCAGGTACAGAATTGGACCTCTCTTATCACTTTCACCACCACATTGTCCAGGCTCCCACCAGCTCTCACCTGGATTTCAGTAACTATCTCCTCATTGGTCTCCTGGGTTCCCCCTTCACTCCCTTCAGCCTGTTTCCCACACAGAAGCAGAGGGATCCCTTTAATGTTTTATTTTTTTGAGATGGAGTCTTACTCTGTCACCCAGGCTGGAGTGCAGTGGCATGATCTTGGCTCACTGCAACCTCCGCCTCCAAGGTTCAAGCAATTCTCCTGCCTCAGCCTCCCAAGTAGCTGGGATTACAGGTGCCTGCCACCATGACCAGCTAATTTTTTTTTTTTTTTGGTAGAGACAGGGTTTCACCATGTTGGCCAGGCTGGTCTCGAACTCCTGACCTCAGGTGATCCACCTGTATCGGCCTCCCAAAGTGCTGGGATTCCAGGCGTGAGCCACCGTGCCCGGCCAGGGGATCCCTTTAAAAGGTAAGTCAAATCAGGCCCGCACTCCACTCAGAACCCGCCAGAACCACCCATCTCAGAATAAAACCAAAGAACTTACATGGCCTGAAAGACCCTCATGGTCCACCCCCTCACCTCTCTGATCGCATCTCCTCCCCAAACTCCTTCCCTTCACCCCTCTGCTCCAGCCCTGGAGCCCCCTCCAGGCTCCTCAAAGCCCCCAGGGGAGTGGGCACTGGCTCTTTCCTCTGCCCAGAACCCTCTACCTCCAGGATCCTCACCTCCTTCAGATCTGGGCTCAAACAAGCCTGTTCCCATGGAGACCCTCTCTCCCATTTTTATTAAAAATTGCAAACTGCTTCCTGCCACACTCAGTATGCCCCTCCCTGTGTAATTGTTATCCACAGCCTTTAGCATCACCTGGTTGGCTAGCTAGTTTACTTATTTTGTTTACTATCCCTTACCCTGACCCCATGGAATGTTAAGTGCCGTGAGGGCACAGACGTGTCTGTTTTGCTCCCTGCCGTATCCTCAGCACCCAAACCACTGCCTGGTGCAGAGAGGGGACACACAAAATACATACTGAGTTAACTAATTCGTTTTACTAGCTGTGCAGTAAAGTACACAAGAAGCAAAAGACAAGGTCCCTGCCTCAGGGAGTTTAAAATCTCATTGGGAAGACAAATCACATACTCAGAAGATAAATAATATAAAGAATATGTGTCAGAGCCGACTGGTGGTACCAGCCGTGGGTTTCGTACAAATTCAGGGAAGGGAGATGTCACTGCTTGGCCAATCAGAGAAGGTGTGGGAGAAGCAGGAGCTGCTCAGAGCCTTGAATAATTCATAGAATTTCCTGTAAGATATTAGTGAATCAGATTAGCTGGTTGTCTCTTAGCAAAACCCTGAAGTGAGGGGACACAGGATGGATGAATTTTGATGGTGAGAGAAAGCAAGCATTGACCAGGGGTGATGGAGCAGCAGGGCAGCATGGAAGTTGTGCAGCTGAAGAGAGGCTGGCGGCAGTCCCCACAGCCCCCATCTTGACCAGCACACAGGGCCTTGTAGCGGCGGAAAGAGGAAGAGGCCGCAGAGTCCCCCTCCTCAGAGGGTCCCTGTCTGAGGAAAAAACTCATCCTCATCCCTGATCCCTCCACGTCTCTCCTGGGAACTCCTTGTCTGGGTCACACATGCAGGAAAGACATGCAAATTTGGGGGCCAAAGTGTTTTTCCTCACCCCTCTGGACAAGCCCACCTGGTCATTAGGTGGATGTCCATTTGCCCGAGCCCACACTGGCACAACTTCTGAAGCCCCGCCTCTCCAGCTCAGCCCTTCCCCATGCCAGTGCCCAGCAGTCCACAAGGAAGCAAGGAGTGCAAACAGAAGCTACTTAGAGAAGGGAGCGACGGGTCAGAAGGGGAGCACGGACTCCGGAGGGGAATTCAAACAAGGTTGGGAAGGAAAACATCCCAGATGTGCAGCTGAGCAGATGACAATGGTCTGTGGAAGGGACTGGAGCAGAGAAGCAAGCCCTGGGCAGGGCTACGGAAAGCAGGGAGGGTCGGTCAGGAGTGAGGACTTGGGAGGCAGGAGATGGGACCTTGGGCATTTTCTCCTGGGTCCGCCAGGACCAGCAAAACAGGCATCATCTGGGAATGCTAGGCTCCATTATGTGTCCCCCAAGAACCTCCAAGGGGTGGCACCTTGCCACCTTGCCTTCCTTGTTTTATTCTCCAGCTAGTGTTGAGCGCAGCCCCCACCTGGTGTGTGTAGATAAAGAAGGTGGCCCTGGGCAGATGTTTGCAGGGTCCCGCCGTGCCCCCAAGCTCCCCTCACCCGTGTCTTTGTGCATACTCATTAGGCCTAAGGGATCCCAAGAAGGTGATCTCCGGCGACAGGGGAGCAGGAGGGGACGGGAGGGAGCGTCGCGTGAAGTCATTAACAGATATGCAAGAACGCTCTTATCAGATGGGCTGTCGGGAGACCTGGGGCCAGAGGGAGGCCCGAGGGCCGGGACACAAGTTAGGTAAGTTTGGATGGAGAGGCAGCTTCACCAGGCGAGGCCGAGACCTCCCCATCGCTGCGTGGTGGGAGCGGTTCTGGGTCCGCGCGGCTCGGGAGAGCTTCGGTCTGGCCGCCCTGGCCCCGCCCCGGCCCCGCCCCGCCCCCAGCCTGGCCCGGCCCGCGAGCTCCGGGCGTCCGGCCCCGGCCCCGCCCCCGCCCCCGCGGCGAAGCGAAACTCGCCGCCCCACGTGCAGCCGTCTACCCCGACGCGCCGCCGCCGCCAAGGGAGGGCCAACGCGGCCTCGCCCCGGCCTGCCTCCGACTGCCGGCCGCTGCCAGGACGCCGCGCCTCCGCCAGACGCGCCTGGAGGCGGGGCGGGTGATGTGCCGCTGCGCCCGCGCTTTCCTGCTTTCCCCCGCTCATCTGCCCGCGGAGGGCGGCCCCGGGGGACCCTCCCCACCTGCTGGCGCCGACGTCCCTGGCCTTAGCGCCCCACCCCGACTCTTCCTCATGGCGGGCACCTGTGTTTATCAAACTAGCCGGACCACAGGTGCCCTGCTGAGTGCGCACCTGGCGCTGAAACCAAGCCGCGCTCTACAGGGGTTAAGTGGCCGCTTCGCTTCACCCCCCTCTCCCCAACGCCTCCCAACAAGGTCCCTCCACCCACGGGCCCCGGAAAAGGCCTGTTCCCACCCTTTACCAGCCCACTGATCTCTCACTGTCCAGCCTCTACTAGGATGACGCCCCATCCCACTCCTGTCATCTCAAGACCAAGCTGAGGCTCCCGCGTGGTTCCATGCCCACGCCCCTCTAC
Source organism: Hylobates moloch (assembly GCF_009828535.3). NCBI lineage: Eukaryota > Metazoa > Chordata > Mammalia > Primates > Hylobatidae > Hylobates > Hylobates moloch. The sequence continues at coordinate 32,164,165 of NW_026652295.1, read as the reverse complement.
GCCCACCACCGGCATCGCCCCTCACGTAGAGGCCGGTGGTACCCCAGCCAAGATCACAGAAAAACTGCCCCTCCATCGCGCGACTCTATGGTTTATCAATCGTTTTTACATCCAGTATCTCATTGTGTTCTTACCACACAATGGTACCACACAGTACAGTGTGAGGCCCACAGAGTGGATGGAACCCCTGAGCCACACAGCTGGTCAGAGAATGGCACAGACACAACCCAGGTCTCCATCTACTCAACAGACCTCATTACGAGCCTACTATGTGCTGGGTGTGGTGCCCACCTTCCGGGATTTCCTGCGACCACGCTGAGTGCCGAGGACAGGAGTCCTGTCTACATCTGTGTGTCTCCTTCTCCCCTCCATTCAGGACCAGCCCGGCAGAGGCTCAGGAGCCCAGACGACAGTCCCTGCAGTGCGCCTTCCATCCACTGGGAGGCACAAGACCAGTCTGAACAGCAGAGGGAGCAGGAGGATGGGGCTACAGGGAAAGGGTCCTGGCTGGAGGCCTGTGGGCAGGCAGGGCTGTTCTGGGCCCTCTGGAGAGGAGCTGGTTGACAGCTTGTTCTAGGGTTGCAGGAGGGCACAGTCCCTGAAATGCCCATGGGGTCTACACCCCAAGACCTTGATCTGAGGTAGGAGAGGAAGACAGCTGCATCCCATTCTACCCCATTCCACCCTGCGTGGACTTTGAGATCCAGGTGGGCGCCATGGGAAAGGTAGCAGGGTGGGTCAGTGCTGTCTGGAAAGATTAGATAAGGAGGAGGAAGGGAGCTAGATAGAAGTGGGGCAGGTGACTATCAAGAAGCCTGACTCAAAACCTGCACCTACCAGCTTGGCCACCATCAGAGCACCATGGGAGGGGGAATGACAGACTGGGGGAATGACAGACTGGGGAAATCCCCGAAGGACCCTGAACAACCCCCGGTCCCCATTCAGCTGTGGATGAGAAAACTGTCCCTGGGGCATGGAGGGGAAACTGACCAGCCCAGGTCACACAAGTTAATGGAACAGCAAGTTCCAGATCCCAGGTCTGCTGGCTCCCAGCCCCAGACACTGGCTGTGGGCGGAGGATTACCCAGGTGCCGAGGCAAGAGACTGAAGGCACAAACTATTTCAGTATAATAAAGAAAATAGAATAAGAATAGTCATAATACAAACTAGATATAGAGATGATCATGGACAATTAGCAATCACTATTCATCTTTAGCTTTTAATATTACTCTTTGTTGCATTACTAATATAACCTAGGAATAACCGGTGGGTATAGGGTCAGGTGCTGAAGGGACATTGTGAGAAGTGACCTGGAAGGCAAGAGGTGAGCCTTCTGTCACACCCGCATAAGGGCCGCTTGAGGGCTCCTTGGTCAAGTGGTAACGCCAGTGTCTGGGAAGGCAACCGTTAGTTAGCAGACCGCGAAAGGGAGTCTCCTTTCCTTGGAGGAGTCAGGGAACACTCTGCTCCACCAGCTTCTTGTGGAAGGCTGGATATTATCCAGGCCTGCCTGCAGTCATCCGGAGGCTTAAACCCCTCCCTGTGGTGCTGTGCTTCAATGGTCCCACTCCTTGTCCACTTTCATGCTCCTCCCATACTCCTGGTTCCTCTTTGAAGATCGCAGTAGATAGCAGTAGAAGAAATAGTGAAAGTCTTAAAATCTTTGATCTTTCTTACAAGTGCAGAGAAGAAAACGCTGACGTATGCTGCCTTCCCTCTCTGCTTCGGCTACCTAAGAGGGAAGGGCCTCCTATCCTGTAATCACATGACTTGCTTCACCTTGTCAATCACTTAGAAGATTCACCCTCCTTACCCTGCCCCCTTGTCTTATATGCAATAAACATCAGCGAGCCCAGCCATTCGGGGCCACTACTGGTCTCCGCGTCTTGATGGTAGTGGTCCCCCCGGCCTAGCTGTTTTCTCTTTATCTCTTTGTCTTGTGCTTTTATTTATTACAATCTCTCATCTCCGCACATGGGGAGAACACCCACTAAGCCCCGTAGGGCTAGACCCTACAACTGGCCACCACTCCACAGATGCAGGCCAGCCCCAAGGAGGCCACTCCAACAGCAGGCACTGTCAGAACACTGGGATGGGCTGGTGGTGGGTAGGAAGCCTGGGGGGCTCTTTCTCCAGACAGCCAAAGTCACACCTACTAGGCGGAATGTTAAGAGAGGAACCCAGATTCACTGGTTGGGCTCCTGGCTCATCAGAGAAAAGAAATTAACTCCTGCATCCCTGCAAAAGCAACAATTTCCTTTACCTCTACATATCTTTACCAAGAATCCACCCTGTGCCAACCAAGGGGCCAGGCAGTATATGGAATATATGGAATTTTAAAACAAGTACAGCTAAAGCCTTCAGAGAGCTTAAAGTCTAGAACGGACAATAAGCCGCACACGCAGAGAACCCAAATAGTCTCTCCAGGAAGAACGGAGATAGCAAGAACAACTAAACTTGGTCCAGTAGAAATAAAGGTCGGGGCCAGTGTGCCACCCTGCCTCTGCCACAGGCCTGGGTTTCTGGCTGTCAGGGTCAGGCGGGCTCTCTGACAAGTCCTAGGGTCTCTACAGCGGTGCTGGGTGCATATCTGTAAGGCCAAGGACATATCTGTAAGGCCAAGGAGAAGAAAGACAGGGAGCAGGAGACCAAAGGGAAAGCTGGGAAGAGAGGCAGAAAAGGTGCAACCATGGGCCGCCAGCCAGCCCTTGCCTCATATATTTGGCCTGCCAGCCCCAGGCTTGTCTCCCACTCTCCGTAACCCAGAACTGGACTCTCTCAGTCTTTCTCACTTGACAGAGTAACTGAGGCTGTAGGACCCTCGGCAGGGCAGACCCTCAGGCCAGCTCGCCCTGGCTCCAAACCTCCGCAGAGCTCTCTGGGAAACAAAGCAACAAAGGCAGCCCTGACAAATCAATCCAGAAAGTGAAGCAGCCTACACCACAACCCCGCCTTGCCAGAAACTCAGTGTTCATGGTGGAAAAGGAGATGGGGGCGGGGCGCTGTTTTAGATTAAAGGAAACTGAAGAGGCATAAGAAAATGTAACACAAGTACCTTGACAGGATCTCGATGGTTTTTTTTTGTTTTTTGTTTTTTGTTTTTTGACAGAGTCTCACTCTGTTGCCAGGCTGGAGTGCAGTGGCGCGATCTCGGCTCACTGCAACCTCCACCTCCCGGGTTCAAGCGATTCTCCTGCCTCAGCCTCCCAAGTAGCTGGGACCACAGGCACGCGCCACCACGCCCAGCTAATTCTTGTATTTTTAGTAGAGACGGAGTTTCACCATGTTGGCCAGGATGGTCTTGATCCCTTGACCTCGTGATCCTCCTGCCTCGGCCTCCCAAAGAGCTGGGATTACAGGCATGAGCCACTGTGCCCGGCCTAAGATCCTGATTTAAAGAAACCAATGGTCAGGCCCGGCGTGGTGGCTCATGCCTGTAATCCCAACACTTTGGGAGGCTGAGGCGGGCAGATCACCTGAGGTCAGGAGTTCAAGACCAGCCTGCCCAACATGGTGAAACCCGTCTCTACTAAAATACAAAAATTAGCTGGGCGTGGTGGCTGGCACTGGTAATCCCAGCTACTCTGGAGGCTGAGGCAGAAGAATCACTCGAACCCGGGAGGCAGAGGCTGCAGTGAGTGGAGATTGCACCATTGCACTCCAGCCTGGGCTACGAGAGGGAAACTCCATCTCAAAAAAAAAAAAAAAAGAAACCAATGGTCGGTCAAACACAGACTGAACCTGGGCTCAGTGCCTGTAATCCCAGCACTTTGGGAGGCCAAGACAGGAGGATCGCTTGAGCTCGGGAGTTCAAGGTTACAGTGAACTCTGATTGTACCACTGAGGACAATGGGCACATCTGACTATGGATTGGGCCCTGAATGCTATTAGGAAACTATTAATTGGTGTGATCACAGCACGGTAGTTACATAGGGATGTATAATAAAATATGTAGAGGTAAAAAAGATGCAATGTATGTAATTTATCATAAAATACTTCAGCAAAAAATACACGTATCAAATGTGACCACTGTAAACAATGATTAAGTCTAGGTGGTAAGCAAATTGGTGTTCTAAATGCTTCTCGCTACTTTGCCTGAATTATATTTATGCCTCAGGCTGTGAGAGCATAGGTAAAGGCCAGGGCCACCCAACGTAAGTGATCTGTAAAGTCTACCCACTGCCATCATCATCATCAACTTTGAGACACAGACTTAATTCTCCCTCCCATTACCTATATCACCCCCACCATCTATTTCTAGACTCATACTGGAGAAGAAGGCTCTCCTGCACTGTGCGGGAAGGGCTAATGGCCGGCTGGCTGGCTGGCTGAGTGATGGGGAGAGCAATTTGCTAACCAAATATGCACAGGTGTCTGCCTCAAGCACCTGCAGCTGCTCCTGGACTGAGATTTGTGTTGACAGCCCCTTCCGGCTCTGCCCACCTGCTGACCAAAAAAACATACCACTCTGGTCATTTTACTCCCTCACTGAAGCCTCTGCAATGAGTCTCTCCTGACTGTCTCCCCAAGTGGAAATCCCTCTGTAATGTGGCTCCACCCAGTTCCATCCCCAGCCCACACCCTGGACTCACTGTGTTGTGAACGCCCAGCCTCATTTCTGCACCCACGATTTCTCTCACAGTCCCTAGCCTGAAAGGCCCTACAACCTTCTCTCCTCAGTCCCCTGCTGCGTGACCCCAAGCTCTCCAAGCCAGGGGTCCTGACTGCAGGGAATTGTGACTGCAGGTACAAATGCTGGGTGCCACTGGCACCTTTCACATGACCAGCCTGACATACCCAGGGGGCTCAGAGCTCGAATTCAGAAGTCTGTGATGAACTTAGTAGAGATCTGGGCTCTGCTTTCCTCCTTCCCCCACCCCAGGTTTCCTCCCCTCCACTCACACAGCCCTCACTCGCAGAGAGGGGTGCCCCAGCCCCACACGGGGTGAAGTCTAGAGAGCAGGGCTGGGGGTGGACATGCAGGGACTCCAGGCATGTGTGCAGAGGTCATCCAAACCCAGAAACCTCCCCCTAAGCTGAAAACAGAAAGCTGGTGTGGCCCCATCCTAAAACTCAGCATGTGTCCCCACCCCCAACCCAAGCCACCGCCCCAATGGGCCAAGCTAGGGAGGGGATACGGGGTCAGGAATGTAGGGCAGGGCAGAGTGTGAGCAAGTGGCTCCAGCAGGATTCTTTCAGGCCGGCAGGATTCAGGCCAAGCAGTTGGATGCAGCCTGAGACCCTGGAGTCCCAAGGTGGATGTGTGGCACTGGTTCTAGGCTGAGCCAACCCCGCGCCACCCCCTCTCCACTTCATCCCTTCTCCATCACATCCTCGCACTGCCCAGGAAGTGCCTAGTACCTAACCTTAAGGGCAGAGGCTGGGCTTACTCCCCACATGCTAGTGCAACACTCACACATGACATGAATCGTGTCTCACCCTCTGTGGCACCAAGTTCTGTTCCTATACCCCTCCACCACCACAGAAACACAAAAAGTTAGACAGCCTAAGAGTTATAAAGGTGTACTTTGTCTTTGATCTCCATTTCTGGAAACGTACTACCTGAGAGGGTAACTATAACTAGACAAGTGTTCAGGCATGTATGCACCAGGATGTTCAGGGCAAATTGTTCTTAACAGCAAAAATTTACAAACAGCCTGAATGCTGAATACTAGGGTTGCTTAAATAAATTAAGGTACAGCATACCATGGCTGTGCAGCCATAACAATGGTGTGTGGGCATGGGAAAATACAGCTCACTATATATATCCAAAAAAGGACAGGGTACGAAGCCATACGTGCAGTTTGATATTGTTTGTAAATGTTCATTTATGAATATAAAAGGCTAGAAGGTCATAGGGAATGTTCACATAAGCCATAGTGGTATTACAGATCACTTTTTTGAGTTTGTCACATTTTCTCCATGAAATATATCTTTTTTTTAATCTGAAAAAATATATATATTTTCAAAAAATGAGTTGCATGGATTAGACTAAGACCAAGAATCTGCCTTGGGGTACAGAACAGAAGTCTAACATCTTCTTCCAATGAAATCACAATTAAATGAAAGCCAAGCCGGGCACAGTGGCTCACGCCTGTAATCCCAGCACTTTGGGAAGCCGAGGCAGGCGGATCACCTGAGGTCAGCAGTTCAAGACCAGCTTGACCGACATGGAGAAACCCCATCTCTACTAAAAATACAAAAAAATTAGCCAGGCATGGTGGCACATGCCTGTAATCCCAGCTACTTGGGAGGCTGAGGCAGGAGAATCGCTTGAACCTGGGAGGTGGAGATTGTGGTGAGCTGAGATTGTGCCATTGCACTTCAGCCTGGAAAACAAGAGCAAAACTCTCTCCAAAAAAAAAAAATAAAAAGAAAGCCGAGACAGGTCTGAAATCCACCCAGGGAATGCTATCAGCAAGGGAAAGGCAGTCGCCCACTCCTGGAATTACATGTGTCTCAGAGACTTAAGGCTCAAAGGGCCCCGCTGCACAGAATGGAACAAGCTGGACCTGTGCCTTGATTACCACTGATTCTGCAGTACCTAAAACAGTGCCTTGCCTAGCACATGGTAGATGCCTAATAAATGTTTGTTGAATGACATTATGAAGTCTGATGAGGGCAAAGAGATGGGCCTTCTGGGCTGAGGGGCAGGTAGACCTAGCAGGCAGGCTTCCTCACAGCCTGTCAGCCTGGGAGGGCCCTCAAATCAGGGATCCAGGCCCCAGGTACTCATTAAAACCACCTGGAGAACTTTTTAAAAATCTAACACCCAGACCTCAGCCCTAGAGATGGTGATTCAATTGGTCTGGCATGGGACTTGGGAGCTGAAATTTTTTTTTTAATCCCCAGGCGATTCTCAGGTACAGCCAGAGCACCTTAGAGGATAATGCAGGCTGACAGAAACTCACTCTGAGAAGGCAGGGCCTTGTTCAAAACACCCAGCAACGGCCAGGCACGGCGGCTCATGCCTGTAATCCCAGCACTTTGGGAGGCCGAGGAGGGAGGATCACTTGAGCCCAGGAGTTTGAGATTAGCTTGGGCAGCAAGGGGAGACCCCGTCTCTATAAAAAATACAAAAACTAGCCAGATGTGGTAGCACATGCCTGTAGTCCCAGCTACTCGGGCGGCTGAGGTGGAAGGATTGCTTGAGCCTGGGAGATTAAGGCTGCAGTGAGCCCAGATCGCACTACTGCATTCCAGCCTGGGTGACAAAGACCCTATCTCAAACAAAACAAAACAGAAACCACCCAAAAAGCTGGTGATGGAACATGAAACAGACACCCTTCCTGAGAGCCATGCCTCTGAGGTTTCCGACCTAGGGATCCTGAGCCTGGAGACCTGCTCTATATTCACCTCTATATGCTCTATATGCTCCTCCATATTCACCCCCATACTTCTTGGGTCCTGACCTCCAGTGAAGCAGGTCAGGCTGGCAGGTAGACAGGGAACCCCATGGGTAAGAGGCAGCGTCTCCTACTCACTATGATTACCCAGCCCTGGGTGATCCAGGTCCAGAGGCCCCGAGAGCTCCAAATGAGGCTCCAAGGCCGAGCCATGGGTGGGCAGAGGCACTTTGACAAATGTTGAAAGCTCAGCTCCAAGACCCAGTTCACCTGCACTCCCCCAGTTTACTTTCTGTGGGTCTGGGGCCACCTCTCCAGGTACTCAAAAGAGATCTTCGCCAGGAGCGATCCTCGGGAGGCCGAGGCGGGCGGATCACCTGAGGTGGGGAGTTTGAGACCAGCCTGACCAACATGGAGAAACCCAGTCTCTACTAAAAATACAAAATTAGCCGGGTGTGGAGGCGCATGCCTGTAATCTCAGCTACTTGGGAGGCTGAGGCAGAAGAATCGCTTGAACCCAGGAGGCGGAGGTTGCGGTGAACTAAGATCGCCCCATTGCACTCCAGCCTGGGCAACAAGAGTGAAACTCTGTCTCAGAAAAAAAAAAAGAGATCTTCAAGAGATGACTTGAGATCCTGACAGGTCCACCCTGTGTACCCACGGCCAGTTCTCCCTGGCCACTGGCCTGAGGACACACTCAATCCTCCACTTTTTGTTGGCCCTAATCAGCTACTCCAGCCCTGGCCTCTGCTGCTCCCACCTAGGGTGAGGGACAAAGCAGTGGCACTGGCCTTGCTCTCCTGCCAAGAACAGGCGTGGGCCTGCTTTCCCTTGCCGGCCAGCAGTCTCAACTGCTCCTGGATCCACTCCCCAGACCCCTCCTGTCCTTCCCACCTAGAGTTAATGTACAATCTTCACCAGACCTCTAATTCTCCAGGAGGCTCTAATTGGCCTCCTCCACTTTGCACTGAAGAGCTCTGGCCAGAATCTGAATGCTGACTCTGCCTCCCTCCCCAACCAATGCCCCCTTCCCATCTCCCAGGTGACCTGGCCCATCTGCCCACCAAGGCCACCCCTGCCTTCAACACATTCATTTTTATCCAGTCCTTACTGGATACCTCCTGGGGCCCACACACTAGGCACTGGGTTAGCCCAGGAATTCAGTCAAATCAGCCTATGGGTTCACAGACATGGGCACCAACAGCCTCGGGAAAAGCAGAGGGGAGCAGAGTTCAGAAAGGAGGCAGAAGGATTCTGAGGAGGATGGGGCAGAGAGAAAATCACTCAGAGCAACGCTCCTCATACTTTAATGCACCAGTCCCCTGGGGATCTTAATAAAATGCAGATTCTCATTCAGTAGGACGGGCACGGGGTCTGAGATTCCGCATTTCTGACAAGCTTCCTGGTGACGCTGAAGCTGCTGGACTATTACTTACAGCACTTACAAATCATTCCTTCTTTGACTCTTAACTTCCAAGGAAGCAGGAAGCACAGCTCCCTTAATCACCACCAAGTCCCCAGCACCCAGTACAGTGCCTGTGGACCTGCTAAATGTATGAATGGTGTTAATCCTGGCAAGGTGCCCAGCATTAGATGGGCCTACAGGGAAGCCTCCAATGTGTGGAACACCAGAGAGTGGTTTGTACAAAGCAGTTCAAAAGCATAGAGGACAAAGGGTTAATTCTGCCCTGGGGTAGGGGAAGCTGGGTTTCTCAAAAGAGGCCACTTTGCATTAAGCCTTAGAGGGTGGGACAGATTTACCCAGGTGGAGACTTGCTAAAGGGCGGGAACAACCCAAGAGCAAAGGTAAAGAGACTGAGAGCGCTCGACAGGTTGCAGTCATGTGGTGCACCTGGAGTTCCAGGTGTGGGAAGGTGAAAAAGCCCCAGAAAATTATGAGGCAGACCTGCACAGGCCGATGCTAGAAAGCCACGCTAGGAGGGTGGACATCCGCTGGTGGAACATCAGGAGATGTTGGAGGTGTTTGCACAGGGAAGGGGCACCCTGGTGTAGAAGGGCTTTCTAGAGGTCACCAGTATCTGCCCCAGGATCAAGGTGGACTGGAGGAAGCAGTTCCTGGGGCGGGAAGGGCCAAGGTGGGAGGAAGTTGTGGAGGCAACACAGGGAATCCTTTGTGAGGGAGTGAGGCCTGCACGAGGGCAGGGGAAGCAGCAATAAGATGCTTTCCCTGATTTTGTTAAATCTCACAGGTGCTAGGCAGGGCACGGTGGTTCACGCACTTTGGAAGGCTGGGGTGGGCGGATTGCTTGAGCTCAGGAGTTGGAGACCAGCCTGGGCAACATGGTGAAACCCAGTCTCTACCAAAAAAAAATACAAAAATTAGCCAGGTGTGATGATGTGCCTGTAGTCCCAGCTAGTTTTGGGAGCTGAGGCAGGAGGATTGCTTGAACCCCGGAGGTCGAGGCTGCAGTAAGCCGAGATTGCATCACTGCATTCTAGCCTGAGTGAGAAAGTGAGACCTTGTCTAAAAAAACTCACAGGCGCTTGAAAATCATCATGTGTTCAGCCCCAAGCCAGGCACTAAGCAACAGAGGTGGTCACTTCCCAGAAATCCCTGGTGCTCTTCAGACACTAGAAGGGGACTTCCACGATATTTCCCTATGTCCCTCCCAGCCCCCACACCCTCTCCTCCTTCCCTCAGCTTTATCAGAGGTGTTTACTCTGTACCTACTATGGGCAGCCCTGGCCTCAGGGCAGCCAGGGCCTAGTCACTGCTCTCTGGAGGAGGCCTGCACAGATGCTGGCCCAGATGTGGCTCCACCCCCATCCTCTAGGGAGCTGGGAAGAAGTCAGATCTAGTGGAAGTGGGGACAAATAACCAGGGATTCCACGTGTGAAGGGGAGGGCACCAGTAGGGACCTGGACGGTTCTGCAAGAAGGTGAGCAGGGCACGCTGGAATGCCAGGTGAGAACTCCCTGCTTGGCAGAGCCAGCCCTCCAATCCCACAATCCATTCCCTTTACATCGAGATGAAAGCTAAACTCCCAGCAACCCTGGGAGACACCAGTGACCCCTCACCTCCCAGGCTTGGGGTGAGCCAGGCCCTGTCCAGCATCAGTACTGAGCTGAGGGTGCCAGGTTGTCTTCCAAAGCCATCAGAGAGAAGGCACCACACGGCTGGCTGGTCCCACTGAGTGGATCAGCAGAGGAGGGTGGGTGTACCCTAGAGGACAGCCATGTGTGGCTGGGAGGATGAGACAATTTAACCCAGGCCCCCAGACTGAAAACGGGACAAAGGTAGCCAACCCTGCCCTGGAGACTGGCTGGAGAAACCACCTATGCTCCCATCCAGCGAATCACCCAGCTGCTCCTCTGAAGATAAACCCATCCTCTCTACCTAATTTCTCTCCTGCCCTCTCCCTGCTACAGGCCTGGCCCTCTCCAGGGACGTGAATTGATTCCCTGTTCATCCAGACCCTGGGAGGTGGCGGCCAGAATTAATTAATGTTTGTGAAGTGCTGGAGAGAAGCTAGAACCAAGGACCCAAGGGCGCCAGATGACCGGCGCAGGAAATTGAATGGGAGAGGCGGGGAGAAGGGGCAGCTGGCCAGGACCTTGAAGCCTGGAAGGGGAGGGCTAAGAAGACACTCCTACTAAAGCTGGGAGGAACAGGGACAGAGCTGTGAGGAGGTGCGACCCCTCAAAGGCACCACGGGATCGGTAATAGAGGATTACGGGCTCCAAGCTGAGCCTGCCCACTCCCGACAGCTCTGCCCTACCCTCAGAGCCGGGCACGTCTCGGCCCGGCTGCCCTTCCCCAACTCAGCCTCCAGCCACCCACCTGCCCGCCCCCCGGACCACCTGCAAAGGAAGCCTCGGCCCCTCCGCCCCCTCCAAAGGCGTGCGCGGGAGGGTAGAGGCTGCGCCGAGGGGGGCTCCTCCTGCCAACTCCAGTAGGGCGCCCGAGTCCTACCTGAGCAAACACTTCACTTCCTTTCTCTAAAAGAAGGAGGCGAGCCGTTCCCGCTCCTTGAGACTAGGGGGACGTCCAGGCCCTCTGTCGGGGGACGGCGGCTGCTGGACGCACGCAGCTGGCACCAGAGCCCACGGCGCCCCCTCTTTACCCGCGCCCCTCTGGAGCTCGGCTCACTCACCCCAAAGTGCTGATGAAGCCATTGACGGAGCCCTCGGCGTACAGGGAGACGATGTCCCCGATGTGAAGAAAGCTGGACATTTCACTCATGGCTGCGGCCCTCCGGGGCCCAGGGTGTGGGGGGCGCCTAGGGGCGCGTGGCCAACCTCAGTGCGGAGGACTGAGGCGTCCTGGGAGCGGGGAGGGGTGCGCTCCCACCTCGGAGCCCGACGCTCGGTGCGGCCGGGGCGGGCTGGCGGCCAGGGGAGCCAGGAGGCGGCGCGGCGGGGCCCGGGGTCCGGGTGAGGAGGTGCCCACGTCTTGGCGCGCCCGCCGCCTGCCCGCCCCGCCCGGCCCGCGCCTACCTGCAGCGTAGAAGGAGCAGGAAGTCTGGGGCCACCACACACTTGCAAATCCCGCCCGGGAGGCGGGGAGGCCACACCCCGCCCCCCCTCCCCCGCAGCCCGCCCGCCGGCACCCATGTGCACCGGCCCGCCTCCCTGCGCCCCGCGCTCCTCGCGCGTCCGGGGCCCGGCCTCCCGGACGCCGAATGCGCCACCAGCCCTCCTGATTCCCAAAAGCGTCCTGCACGGCACCGGGTCTAGGGGGCTCTCGGAACTGCCATCCCTGGGAGGCCCAGGCGTAGTGGGGAGCTCTCCGCCCTCGGGGTTCCGGGACTATCTGCACCCGGGCCCTCGGCTGGCTAAGAGCCAGTGCAGGCGCCCGCGGAAGGGGGAGTCCAGCTCTCCGGCTGGCGTCACCCCGGAGCCGCTCGCTGAGGACGCGCCCTGGAGCGCCCTGGCCGCGGCCGCCCTGCGGCCACCGCGCGGTCTCCGCGCCCAGCTGAGAGCAGGCTGGCGCCCAGAGGCGCGCTCATCCCTTTGCAGAGCAAATTCGGGATTCATTTTTCTCAACATGAAAAGCCTTTTCATTGCACAATAGAAAGTGCTCAGGCTTGGAGGGGAAATGAAGCAATGGGGTGGGTTTTGTTTTTTTTCTCTCCGCATTCCTGTGTACAAAGAGATCCAACTTCCGAATCAGTTCAGCCGCTCCCTCTCCAGGACTTGGCTCCAAAACTCTTGGCTCCTTCCGTCTTTCCTTTCAAAAAAAAAAAAAAAAAAGCAGGGATGAAAATTACCTTCGCTAGCTGATAGCGCACCCAAGCGCTAACGATGCCAAGTCTGGGTGCCGGCCCCCTGGGAGTGACCCGCTGCGGCAGCGCCGCCAGACTCTGGCTCCCGAAGTCCTGCCCTCAAATTCGCGTCCCCGGCTCGCTTACTTTCTGTTCTGTTCCCCGGTGCTTGGGTGTTTGCTTCCTAGTCCTTTATTTGAACGCCTAAGATAGGGTGCCCATTGCCACCGCCATTCGATCACTTTTGCTGCCTTCGGACCCCCCAACCCCACTTCCTGAGTTGTGGGGGGGCGTTTGTCCCTGGAAGAAAGGGAGGAGGGGACTGGGTGACTGAAGCAGGAAGAAGAGAGGCTAGGGGAGGGGTGGAGACAGCTAAAAGCAAAGAGACAGCTGCTGACCCTGGGAGGAGAAGAGCCCCAGGCAGTGTTTTTGTTGTTGTTGTTGTTATTTTGTTTTGTTTATTTGTTTGTTTGTTGTACGAAGACCCCAGGAACGATGTGGGAGGGAAGGACACCTCCAGGATCGCTAAGTACCATGTTTTACAGTTTTGTTTTGTTTTTTCACCAGGGCAAACAGTAACAAGTTTTACAGCAGACCAGTCCACACCTTCATCTATATATAAGCAAAACAATAGTTCACCAAACAATACTTACTCTTATGACCTTTGATGCACGCTGATATTTTCTATTCTATTTCAGTTGTGTTCTTATTGTTGCTTTAATGCTGATTGTAACCCACTGAATTGGTTTTTTTGATGTCCCAAATGGGTTGCAAACTGCAGTTTAAAAAACCTCATCCAGTCCACTGTGCCAAAAACAGATGACCAAAGCCCAGAGAAGGAACACCACCCATCAAGGGCACACAGCACGTTCCTGGCAACTGGAGGCAGAAGCCAACCAAGCCTCCGATTTTTAGCCCGGTATTCTCCTATTACCCCACACCAGCTGAGCCACAGCGATGGGTCACTGGAACCTCACTGAGAAGGGGCAGCCCCTGGGACAGTTTCATTTGCTCCCAGGAGTCAGGCCTCCTGTATCTTCCCCAAAAGTTAGAAGGGAAAAATATGCCTTCATTCCATAAGCATTTATTGAAGGCCTGTTATGTCAGGCCTCTGCTGGGCACCAGGCTCTGATCAAGCTGTCAGCCTGGGCCCAATTGCCTTTTTCCTTTCCCCAGACCGTGAGGATGAAGAGGGACAAGTTGAAAACTTGCCTCCAGTGGCTGCATTCAGAACTTGTGCCACAGCCACACCCAGGAATCCACCTCCTTCCTCCCCTGACATCCATATAGGTGGTTCCATAACTCAGCCAAGGTGTAGCAGCCAGGAATGAAGGTCACTTCACTTTGGGTCTCTCTGGACTAAAGCACATGGCCTTGGTTCTCCCCACCCCTCTCCATCCTAGTACTTAGAGCCTCTGTCTCTCCACCAACCAGGAGGTCTCAGAGGTGAGGGCTCTGGGCCCGTCACCTGCTTCTTCCAAATCAGCTCCACTGTAAGCTATTTTATATACCTGCGTTCTGAGTTAGAATTTGTTTCAAGAAAGGTTCTGTTGGTTAAACAACAACGAAGACCAAAGTTTAAGAAACAGATGGTACAGCTCCAGTGAGTTCCCTCCCCTGCTTCCTGCTTGAAGCCTTCCTATGCCTCCTCACTGCCCACAGAAGTCTACAGAGCTGAGCCCAGCACACTGGACCCTCAAGTCTTGCTGTCCTCCCACCCTCTGCAGAAAACACAATTGCTCCTCAAGGAGGATCCATGCTGTGGACTGGCCAAGAGTGCAGACTCTGGCTTTTTTTTTTTTTTTTTTTAACTCGGAGTCTCACTGTGTCACTCAGGCTGGAGTGCAGTGGCGCGATCTCAGCTCACTGCAACCTCCGCCTCCCAGGTTCAAGCAATTCTCCTGCTTTGGCCTCCCGAGTAGCTGGGATTACAGGTGCCCACCACCACAACCTGCTAATTTTTGTATTTTTAGTAGAGACAGGTTTTCACCATGTTGGCGAGGATGGTCTCAATCTCTTGACCTCATGATCCGCCTACCTCGGCCTCCCAAAGTGCTGGGATTACAGGTGTGAGCCACCGCGCCCGGCCGGGACTCTGACTCTTACAGGCCTGGATTAGAGTCCCAGCCCTGCCACTTTCTAGCAGGCATTCTCTCAGCCTATTTGCTTATCTGTTAAATGGAGAGAGTACCATACCAACATGTCAGCACAGCATCCCAGGCAGGAAGGATTCAGTGTGTCCCTTCTCATTTCCCCAGGACCTCATCCACTCATACACCTGTGCCTGGGCTCCTGTGGCTCTCTCTAGCACTTCCCCTAGTAAGCCTTCTTCCCTAAAGTACTGGAGCACCAATCTCTTAAGTGCTATTATGAAATATTTTAAGAAGTAATAGATAAAAATACAGTGAGTGCCCTGTATCTTTCCTCTAGCTTTGTCAAATCTTTGTATTTTGCCAAATTTGTTTTTTTTTTTTTTTTAAGAATTAAAACTTAGGCCAGGCACGGTGGCTCATGCCTGTAAGCCCAGCACTTTGGGAAGCCAAGGCAGGCAGATCACCTGAGGTCAGTAGTTCACGGCCAGCCTGGCCAACATAGTGAAACCCCATCTCTACCAAAAATACAAAAATTAGCCAGGCATGGTGGCACATGCCTGTAGTCCCAGCTACTTGGGAGGCTGAGGCAAGAGCATCACTTGAACCCAGGAAGTGGAGGTTGCAGTGAGCCGAGATTATGCCACTGCACTGCAGCCTGGGCAACAGAGTGCAATTCAACCTCAAAAAAAAAAAAAAAAATTAAAAATTAAAAAATTTCAGTTGTGTCCAGGCAAGGTGGCTCACACCTAATCACAGCACTTTGGGAGACCGAGTCTGGAAAATCACTTTTGCCCAAGAGCCTGGGCAACATGGCAAAACTCTATTAAAAAAAAAAAAAAAATGAGGCAGGCATGGTGGTGTGCACCTGTAGTCCCAGCTACTTGGGAAGCTGAGGTGGGAGAATCACCTGAGCCCAGAGAGATCAAGGAGGCTGCAGTGAGCCCTGATTATGCCACTGTACTCCAGTCTGGGCAACAGAGTGAGAGATCCTGTCTTCAAAAGAAAAAAAATCAGTTGAAGTTCCTTATGCCCCCTTCAACTACATTCTCTCTCTCTCCAGACAGCCACTATCCTGATTTGGGTGGGTTTCATTTCATGCAGGTTATGTCTGTGTCACATTTCAGTGTATCCATAAACAATGTATGATATTGTGTCCAGAATTGGTGGGTTCTTGGTCTCACTGACTTCAAGAATGAAGCCACAGACCCTCGCAGTGAGTGTTACAGCTCTTAAGGTGGTGCGCCTGGAGTTGTTCATTCCTTCTGATGTTCAGATGTGTTCAGTTTCTTCCTTCTGGTGGGTTCATGGTCTCACTAGCTCAGGAGTGAAGCTGCAGACCTCCAGTGAGTGTTAGAGCTCTTAAGGCAGCACGTCTAGAGTTGTTTATCCCGGTGGGCTCATGGTCTTGCTGGCTTCAGGAGTGAAGCTGCAGACCTTCACAGTGAGTGTTACAGCTCATAAAAGCAGTGTGGACCCAAAGAGTAAGCAGTAGCAAGATTTACTGCAAAGAGTGAAATAACAAAGCTCCCACAGCACGGAAAGGAAACCAAGCAAGTTGCCACTGCTGGCTCCGGCAGCCTGCTTTTATTCTCTTATCTGGCCCCACCCACGTCCTGCTGATTGGTAGAGCCGAGTGGTCTGTTCTGACAGGGCGCTGATTGGTGCGTTTACCATCCCTGAGCTAGACATAAATGTTCTCCACTGCCCCATCAGGTCAGTTAGATACAGAGTATCGACACAAAGGTTCTCCAAGGCCCCACCAGAGCAGCTAGATACAGGGTGCACTCACAAACCCTGAGCTAGACACAAGGTGCTGATTGGTGTGCCTGCAAACCCTGAGCTAGATACAGAGTGCCGACTGGTGTATTTACAATCTTTGAACTAGACACAAAGGTTCTCCAAGGCCCCACCAGAGCAGCCAGACACAGTGTCGATGGGTACATTCACAGACCCTGAGCTAGACACAGGGTGCTGATTGGTGCATTTACAATCCTTGAGCTAGACATAAATGTTCTCCAAGGCCCCACCAGAGCAGCCAGATACAGAGTGTCCATTGGTGCACTCACAGACCCTGAGCTAGACACAGGGTGCTGATTGGTGTATTTACAATCCCTGAGCTAGGCATAAAGGTTCTCCACCTCTCCACCAGACTCAGGAGCCCAGCTGGCTTCACCCAGTGTATCCCGCACTGGGGGCTGCAGGTGGAGCTGCCTGCCAGTCCTGCGCTGTGTGCTCGCACTCCTCAGCCCTTGGGTGGTTGATGGGACTCGGCGCTGTGGAGCAGGGGGCGGCGCTCGTCGGGGAGGCTCCGGCCGCACAGGAGCCCATGGAGGGGGTGGGAGGCTCAGGCATGGCGGGCTGCAGGTCCCGAGCCCTGCCCTGCAGGAAGGCAGCTAAGGTCCGGTGAGAAATCGAGCGCAGTGCCGCTGGGTCGGCACTGCTGGGGGACCCAGGACACCCTCCGCAGCCGCTGGCCTGGGCGCTAAGCCCCTCACTGCCCAGGGCCGGCAGGGCCGGCCGGCTGCTCCGAGTGTGGGGGACTGCCAAGCCCACACCCACCCAGACCTCCAGCTGGCCTGCAAGCGCTGCGCGCAGCCCCGGTGGTTCCCGCTCGCGCCTCTCCCTCCACACCTCCCTGCAAGCTGAGGGAGCCGGCTCCCAACTTGGCCAGCCCAGAAAGGGGCTCCCATAGTGCAGCGGTGGGCTGAAGGGCTCCTCAAGTGCCGCCAAAGTGGGAGTCCAGGCAGAGGAGGTGCCGAGAGCAAGCAAGGGCTGTGAGGACTGCCAGCACACTGTCACCTCTCAATATCACTTTGCAGGGTCTTATGTTTTGTATAAATGTTATCACCCTGTGTGCATCCTTTGATACATAGCTACTGCGTGATAGTCTACTTCCTGACCACATCACATTTTGCTGGTGACAGGTCTCAGATAAAGACTTATCAAAGTTTTGCTATTGCAACAATTTTGCAATAAACATTCTTGTCTCCTTATACACAGACATGCATGTCTCTAGGGCAGTGTTGTTCAAACTATGGATTGAGGCCCATTAATGTGTTAGGAAATCAACTTAGTGGATTGAGTGAAGATCAGCTTTTTTTTTTTTTTTTTTTTTAGACGGAGTCTCGCTCTGTCGCCCAGGCTGGAGTGCAGTGGCATGATCTCGGCTCACCGCAAGCTCCACCTCCCGGGTTCACGCCATTCTCCTGCCTCAGCCTTCCGAATAGCTGGGACTACATGCGCCCGCCATCACGCCCGGCTAATTTTTTATATTTTTAGTAGAGACGGGGTTTCACCATGTTAGCCAGGATGGTCTCGATCTCCTGCCCTCGTGATCCGCCTGCCTCGGCCTCCCAAAGTGCTGGGATTACAGGCATGAGCCACCATGCCCGGCCAAGATCAGCATTTTTAAAACTAAAAATTGACTAGGAAATATCAATGCTTGTAACACATCATCAGGGTAACTAGTAGGGTGAAAGTTGTCTATGTGTGGTATGTGTGCTGTTGGTCACAATATATTTCTTATTGAGGATACTTGTCAAAAAGCCTGAAAAGCCCTGCTCTAGAGTATAAACTTAAAGAGTACAATTGCTGGATTATAGAGAAGGTGCACTGTCAACCTCCGAGGAGTTGCCAAATTATTCTCCAACTTGGATGTTCT
This sequence comes from Hylobates moloch, assembly GCF_009828535.3. Classification (NCBI taxonomy): domain Eukaryota; kingdom Metazoa; phylum Chordata; class Mammalia; order Primates; family Hylobatidae; genus Hylobates; species Hylobates moloch. The sequence goes on along the minus strand of NW_026652295.1, from coordinate 32,145,840 downwards.
AATTTACCCTCTTGCTAGCTACGTGGGAATGTGCCCAATGAACCATATCCTCACCAACACAGAAAACATGAGATTTCTTTATTCCCCCACTATCAGAGAACACACCATGAGCCATCTTGGATTGAAACACTCTGTTCTTTCTGGGCTTCCTGAGCCAACTGTTAGCTAGATGAAGGAAGCTATGTCCACTTCACTTTGTGTCTCCAGACCAAGTCAGGAAAATAGTAAGTGCTTGCTTGGCAGGTGCAGTGGCTCACACCTGTAATCCCAGCACTTCGGGAGGCTGAGGCAGGTGGATCACCTGAGGTCAGGAGATCGAGACCATCCTGGCTAACATGGTGAAACCCCGTCTCTACTAAAAATACAAAAAATTAGCCGGGCATGGTGGCAGGCACCTGTAATCCCAGTTACTCGGGATGCTGAGGCAGGAGAATGGTGTGAACCCAGGAAGTGGAGCTTGCAGTGAGCCGAGATCGTGCCACTGCACTCCAGCCTGGGTGACAGAGCAAGACTCCCGTCTCAAATAAATAAATAAACAAATAAATAAAAAATAAAAATACAAAAATTAGGCCAGGTGTGGTGGCTCATGCCTGTAATCCCAGCACTTTGGCAGGCCGAGGCAGGTGGATCACTTAAGGTCAGGAGTTCGAGACCAACCTGGCCAACATGGTGAAACCCTGTCTCTACTAAAATACAAAAATTAGCTGGGTGTGGTGGCAGGCGCCTGTAGTCCCAGCTTCTTGGGAGGCTGAGGCAGGAGAATCACTTGAACCTGCGAAGCAGAGGTTGCAGTGAGCCGAGATCATGCCACTGCACTCCAGCCTGGGCAACAAGAGCAAAATTCCAGCTCAAAAAAAAAAGAAAAGGAAAATAGTAAGTGTTTAATAAATTTGTGCGGAATTGAACTGTCAAGGAGGAAGAAGTGGGGAAAGTATATAAACTACACCAGGAGATACATACACAAGGAGACTGTGGGAGCCCCAGCTTAGGGTGTCACGTGCCTGGGTCCCCTGGGTGGGGAATACAGAGCTCCCAGAGATGCTCTAAGGAATTGGGAAGAACTGATGGGCTGCACCTCTTCTGAGTGGCTTGAGTGGAATGCTGTTAATCTGGGGCCAAGTTCAGGCCCAGGAAGGAGGTCACCATCATCCCCTTCATGACCAGTCTGCCCGGCCCAGGCCCCAACCTCAATGGCTGGGTATCTCCCAGCACCCACTAGCCCCACCTCCCAAAGGGAATAAGAAGCTCTGATCAGGATTCCCAGGAAGCTAGTGATTTTAGGGGTCTCTGTGTGGGAGGTCTGGGGGCCAGAGACTGGTGAAAGGATCACTTTTTACCCTATCTCTTTTTAAAACTTTTTTTTTTTTTTTTGAGATGGAGTTTCGCTCTTGTTGCCCAGGCTGGAGTGCAATGGCACAATTTCGGCTCACTGCAACCCCTGCCTCCTGGGTTCAAGCAATTTTCCTACCGCAGCCTCCCGAGTAGCTGGGATTACAGGCGTGCACCACCAAGCCCAGCTAATTTTTTTTTTTTTTTGAGACGGAGTCTCGCTCTTTCACCCAGGCTGGAGTGCAGTGGCGCGATCTCGACTCACTGCAGGCTCCGCCCCCCGGGGTTCACGCCATTCTCCTGCCTCAGCCTCCTGAGCAGCTGGGACTACAGGCGCCCGCTACCTCGCCGGGCTAATTTTTTGTATTTTTAGTAGAGACGGGGTTTCACCGTGTTAGCCAGGATGGTCTCGATCTCCTGACCTCGTGATCCGCCCGCCTCGGCCTCCCAAAGTGCTGGGATTACAGGCGTGAGCCACTGCGCCCGGCCCAAGGCTTTATTAAGCTTATCTGTAACCTAATTTTGAAAAAGAGCTTTTAAATAAAAGTTTTAATATTAGTAATATATGCTTGCTATAAAAAAATTAAAACTTAGAAAAAAGTAGAAAAAATGGAAAATTCATATCACGCCATTCTCCTGCCTCAGCCTCTCCGAGTAGCTGGGACTACAGGCGCCTGCCACCACGCCCGGCTAATTTTTTTTTTTGTATTTTTAGTAGAGACGGGGTTTCACTGTGGTCTCGATCTCCTGACCTCGTGATCCACCCACCTCGGCCTCCCAAAATGCTGGGATTACAAGCGTGAGCCACCGCGCCCGGCCGAGATGGGGTTTCATCATGTTGGCAGGCTGGTCTCAAACTCCTGTCCTTAGGTGATCCATCTGCCTCAGCCTCCCAAAGTGCTGGGGTTACAGGTGTGAGCCACCACACCTGGCTTTAAAACTTTTACATTTCAGACTATGTGGCCGTATAACCTATAACCAAAAATAGATACAACTAAAGATGTTCAAAGCACTACCCCCAAGCTCCAAGTGCCAGCAGAACGCCCCTAGGAAACCCTCCTCCTAAACTCTGCATCCACCCTGGGAATGAGAAGACAAGGAAAGGAAGGCGGGCAGTGCCCAGACCTTCTCCCTGACTCAGAAGAGGACACTGGGGCGGGGGGAAGGGAACTGGGATCTGGGGAGGGGCAAGCAGCTCTGAACCTGGGCATCCTCCACCAATGTCCTTCTTTCCCCTCCACCTTCTAGAGACTTGCTCTCAGCTCTGCTGTGTGGCTTTGCACAAGGATCAGACCTCTCTTAAGTTTCAGTGTCCACCTCGTTGTAAACAGGGTTCACATCACCTTCCCAGATTCCACCCTTAGCTCTGACTGTTCTTTAAGCTCTGACTGGCCCTCTCTGACTGTGATAGGGAGGCGTAGGAGAACACCCTCTTTATGGCAGCTGGCTGTGCAGAAAGTCTCGTGGTTGGGGGCAGATAATAGGGAGTTCTCAAGGGCTCCTCTGACCCTCAGTCCTGATTTGACAGCAGGGCCAAGCAGGGTGGGGCGAGGCTGGGCCAGAAGGCCTGACTCAGTGTAGCAGCCATCCGGCTGGGTCACCCGCCGTGGGTGGGGTGCCAATCCAGGCCCGCTGGGGTTCCCAGAGAATTCCTTCCCCATGCCATAAGCTGCCCTGGGCAGGCACCCCAGCCCACAGTAACCATTTAGCCACAGCCAGGGAGAGTGTACAGGGCTTCCTGCCCCAGGAGCCTACACACACACACACACACACACACACACACACGCCCTTATACACTTTCACACTCATACACCAACACTTTCACTCACATACTCTCATCCACATACTCAGACACACTGGCACACCCGATTTCTTGGGAAGGCTAGAAAGGAGACAGAACTTGTTCTGTTTTCCTCACCCCCACCCCCATGCCCCAGTCATCAATGCCACATCTATTTCTTTCAGATATTTGCTAACCACCTACCACATGCCAAGGGACTGGAGGAATGCAGCCAGCTAACTCCAACACGTGGTCCTAGCTTGATGAAGCAAAAGATGAAAGCTAGCCGCTGCCGAGATTCCCACCAGCCACAGAAGAAAGCCTGCCCCTTGCCCTCTTCTGGTGTTGGCCTTGGAATAAGCCCCCTGGTGCTGGAGTCCTGAAACCAAGGGGCCTCTACTCCAGGTCTTCCCCAGGCTAACACTCCATTACTAGGTGTCCCCTTCTCCTCTCCCCTGAGAGGATAGGTCATAGGGTAGGTAACCTATGACATCTCCCAGGGCACCTTCACAGTCACAGTGATAAACAAGTCCTGGGCTGGGCGCGGTGGCTCACACCTGTAATCCCAGCACTTTGGGAGAATGAGGTGGGTGGATTATGAGGTCAGGAGTTCAAGACCAGCCATGACCAACAGCCCCATCTCTACTAAAATACAAAAATTAGCCAGGTGTGGTGGCGGGAGCCTGTATCCCAGCTACTCAGGAGGCTGAGGCAGAGAATTGCTTGAACCCAGGAGGCAGAGGTTGCAGTGAGCCGAGATTGCTCCACTGCACTCCAGCCTGGGCAACAGAGCAAGACTCTGTCAAAAAAAAAAAAAAGAGAGAGAGAATTTAAAGGAAGGAGGGGAGGAGGAGGAGGAGGAAGGAAGGAAGGAAGGAAGGAAGGAAGGAAGGAAGGAAGGAAGGAAGGAAGGAAAAAATAAGTCCTGGAGCAAAATTACTGGAGTCCTAGCTGCAGCCACTAACTGGGTAGAGAAGCTCCCAGTCTCTCTGGGTCTCCATTTCCTTCTATGTAAAATAAAAATGTAGACCTGTATCTGCCAGGTCCTGGCAGGAAGTTGGCAACACACCCCCAACAGGTGATTAAAGAGAGGTTAGTGGACTGGCATGGTGGCTCACACCTGTAATCCCAGCACTTTGGGAGGCCGAGGCAGGTGGATCACTTGAGGTCAGGAGTTCGAGACCAGCCTGACCAACACAGTGAAAACCTGTCTCTAACTAAAAATACACAAATTAGCCAGGCGTGGTGGTGCACGCCTGTAGTCCCAGCTACTAAGGATGCTGAGGCACAAGAATAGTGTGAACCCAGGAGGCGGAGGTTGCAGTGAGCCAAGATCGTACCACTGCACTGTAGCCTGGGCGACAGAGTGAGACTGTCTCAAAAAACAAAAGAGGTTAGTGAATGGATGGACTTGCAGAGGTGTGGGCACCAAGGGTAGTGCAGCACCCTGGAGCTGGCAACTGCAGGAATCTGTTACAACTCAGGCCTGAAAACGCGAAGGAGGGGAATACAGCCTTCCAGAGGGCAAGGCCCAGACACTGCCAGCCTGGCCTTGGAAGTGGGGACCTGATGGAACAGATACCCCCACCTCTCTCTCCTCCGCCCTCCAGTCTCTTACCAGTGCCTCCCATTGGCACAGCTTAATGGGAAACCAGAGGGCAAGGGAGCTGGGTGATTCAGGCCACAAAGGTCAGCCTCTTGGGGCACAGAGCCAGGGCAGAAGAGTGGGCAGAGGAGCTGGAGGGGCGGATAGAAATATCTAGCATAAGTAACTACTTTGTAAAACACCTCGCTCAGTCAACAAATATTGTCTGTAATTGCCATTATTTGCCTAGACCTGAGGATTCTAAAAAAAAAAAAAAAAAGACAAGTGCGTGTAGATCTAAAGGAATGACCATCTAACGTTGGAATTTTGTTTTGTATGGATGACCAAGAATAGGACATGTATAAGGCAAGATTTTATCAAGATCTCCACAAATCAGGCCTCCAAGTCCCCTTCCCTGTTTAGTAATCAGTTTTTGAGTGCCTGTTACACCTGCTGGCTAGGAGGAGGAAGCCGGGGGGCTGGGCTGAGCTGCCAAGCCCCCGAGTTCTGAGTCTGAGTTGGGAGTGGCGGGGATTACAGTGGAGGCTAATTACAGTTCGGAGTTGCCCTCTGAGGTCATCCCATCCTGAAGCCCAGGTTGGCATCCTGGCAGGAGCTCCCAAGAAGAGGAGGTGGCCTCTGGCCATTCTTCCTGTCTCCAGACTCTGAAGGGGGACCCTGCACCAGGAGGGAAGCGGTGCAGGTCTCTGTGAGTGTGCCCAGATCTTGGCACTTCACCTGCCAACAAGAAAGGTGGGTTGGGGCCGGGCGCGGTGGCTCACGCTTGTAATCCCAGCACTTTGGGAGGCCGAGGCGGGTGGATCACGAGGTCAGGAGATCGAGACCACGGTGAAACCCCGTCTCTACTAAAAATACAAAAAATTAGCCGGGCGTGGTGGCGGGCGCCTGTAGTCCCAGCTACTCGGAGAGGCTGAGGCAGGAGAATGGCGTGAACCCGGGAGGCGGAGCTTGCAGTGAGCCGAGATTGCGCCACTGCACTCCAGCCTGGGCGACAGAGCGAGACTCCGTCTCAAAAAAAAAAAAAAAAAAAAAAGAAAGGTGGGTTGGGAGGGAAAGCATCAGCCCTGTTATCCTGTTGGGAAAGGAGAGCAGCATGGAAAACTTCCCCGGGGGCAGGGCCAGGCAGGAAGGAGCAGGCTTTGTCTGACAGAGACAGAGGTAAAAAGCATGACGTCAAGTCCACCTGGGCTGGGCCTGGCCTCTAGCCGCACCCCACCCCACCTTGGCAGGACTAAGGCCCTCCCAGCCAGTCCTTGCCCTGGCTGCCCAGCCAAAGCTGGGAACAGATGAAATAGAGGGGTTCACACACTATACAGGGCCTGCTCCCGCACCGGGTTTGTCAGCCTCTGTTTCCGAATCATTCAGAAGGAAAAGGTCATGCATCCAGGGCTGTGCCTTCCAAGGGGGCAGGGAGGGGTCACAGCTGAGGCTCCAGAGTGGAGAGGGAGAGAAAGGCCTGCTGTTTGTAAAAGCTGAGCAGACACTGGGGCCCTTGTCCTGGGGCAGCGGGGGAGGCTGCTGGCCAGATGTAGAGCAGGCCTGGCCTGAGCAGTCGGCCTCTTCCTCCCACAGCCCCACCGGCTGCCGGGCCAGCCTAAGAACAGAGGAGACCTGACTGAGGTCTGCAGAAGCGCAACCCCCAACCCCCGGCCAGGCATCAGAATGGCGAGGCAACCAGGGCACTCAGAAGCATCCCCAGGCGCTGAATGCAGTGCTGCCTTCCTGAGGCCCTGGTGCTGCAAAAATCCTCAGAGTCTGGCCTTCAAAGTTGGGCAGGTTTTCTCTGGAAGGGGCTCTCCAGTCTGTGGTTGACCAAACCCAGCCTCTAACTTTCGAGGCAAGCAGTCTGGTGTGGAGGGCTGCATTCTGCCACTTGACAAATATTTATTGAGTCTGCGCTGTGTGCCAACTGCTGTACAGGATGCTGGGGTACTATAGTGACCCCAAGTAGACACAGCCCTGCCCTCTTGGAATTCAAGTTTGAGTGCAGGTCTGAATCACTTACCTAAATTATATTCCAACTTTGCCATGTGCTGTGGGAGAGTAGGGTGTGATGATACAAGACTGGAGCTCTCCCAAGGGAGGCTAGAGCAGTAGGGGATGGGTGGGGAGGCAGGGAGAGGCAGGAGGGATTCCCTGAGGAAGTGACACTTGAACTGACATTCTAAGCATTGGGGAATGGAAAGTGCAAAGGCCCAGAGGCAGGAAGGAACGCAGTGAACATGCTCCAGGAAGGAGCAAGCAGCGCGGCTGTAATGGAGCAGGAGGGGCCCCGGCAAGAGATGGGGCCAAGGCCAGGCAGGACTTGGAGCCACAGGAAGGGACTGGTCTTTGTCTTAAGCAATGAGAAGCCATGGAGGGGTTTTGCCTGGGAGGACTGGCTGGTAGCTGGGTTTTGAAGCCCACTCCCAGTCTCTGAGTGCAGCACTGTTGGGAGGGGCTGCCACAGGGTCCAGGCAGCAGGTGCTGGGGCTGGGTGTTGGGGAGGGAAACAGGAAAGGAGAGAAGTGGGCAGATTCAAGGGAGTCAAGAGCAAATTACAGCGGTCCTTGGAGATGACAGGATATGGGGTGTGAGGGTGATTTTTCCGCCCTCTGGGGCCCCTAGACTGAGGGGGTGATGGGGCACGTCACAGTGTAGGAGCTGACAGAACCAGACAGGCTGTCATGCTTGGGGAGATGGCTTTCATTCTCTCTCCACACCTGCTTCCCCTCCTCAGCCTCCCAAGGGCCTTGGGACGGGCAGGGCATCCGCCTGCTTCACAGGAAAATTCTAACCTCCTGAGTCCACATTGTGACCAGGCCAGTCCCTCCTGGAATCCCAGGCAGGGAAGGAGTCCAGTGGCTTAATCATCCTGCTGATTAGCTGATGCATGTGGCAGGCCAGCCAACATCCTCCTCCCTTCTGACCCTCATCCAGGGTGGGTGGGGCTCCTGGGAGAGCAACTCTGAAGAAAGCCCTGCACTGGCTGCCCACAGATTGCTCTTTTTCTTTTTAATTAAGAGACTTTATTTTTGCAGAACAGTTTTAGGTTTACAGAAAAATTGAGCAGATAATGTAGAGTTGTCATATACCCCCCTCACCCTCTCACAGATTCCCCTATGATTACCGTGGTGCTCTGGTGTGATATGTGTGTTACAACTGTGGAACCAATATTGAAACATTATCATTAATGAAACACCACAGTTTGCACGAGGGCTCATTTTTCATTTTGTGCAGTTCCATGGCTTCTGAAAAATGTGCAATGTCATGCATCCATTTTTACAGTATGCAGACAGCTTCACCACCCCAGGAGAGCAATTCCAGAGGAAACCAACCAGGTGCTCTCAGTCCATAGACTGCACCCCACCCTTCCAGGCAATGCTACCCTGCTACCCTCACCACGGTGGAGAGCAGCCATCATAGAGACACCAGATGAGTGAGGAAATTGAGGCTCAGAGATGTTATTTCATTTGTTCATGGTCACACAGCTGGTAGTAGCAAAGCTTGGGACCCCAGGTTCATTTGCGTTCCTCTAAAGTGGACGCTGAGGCCAGGACTTGGGGATAGCAGTTTATTTGGGAGAAGATCCCGGGAAGCACAAGCCTGGTTGGCACAGGGGCTCTACCCAGCTGGCGACATTCTCAGGGGCTGTGCCCTCCAGCTTCAGGTTGTCCCACCAAGGGGCGGGAGAGCCAAGGTGGGGAGCAGGTTGTTTAACCACTAACTCCTGTGCTTCTTGGTTGAGGGTAGTAGTGGGGACATTCATCCCAGCATTCCCACGTCCCTGTGCAGAGGGAGGAAGCCCAGGACAGAGGAGCAGCCTAGCAGAGCCCATGGAAGGACTCGGAGGGGCGCTAAGGGCCAACCTAGGTCCTCTGCTTTTTCCTCCGCATCTCCAATCACTCATTCATCCCATAGACCCTCAGTGGGGGCCTGCTGTGTGCCAGCCCTGTGCAGGGCTCATTTCACAGGAAACACTGGGATCCCTGTCACTTTGCTGCAGGAAGCAGCGAAGTGTGGAATCTCAGGGTCCCTGGAAGGGGGTCCCCAGGGATGGAAGGGCCTGTGATCAGTCTCCTTCAGCTCCAAAGGGTGGTTCCCAGAAGACAGAGATGGATTCCTGCCAAGCACTGCCCCCACTCAGCCTGAGTCCCTGGGTGAACCAACCCTGAAGAACCATTGGGCCGGCAGTCTCCTCTCCCCTCCCAGCCAAAGCAGGGGCATGAGGGGGAGGACTCCCCAAGGGCCTTGGTGCCCCTGGTTGCCATGACCCCCAGTTGCAACCCAGCTCCTCACCCCCTGCAAGCCTGTGATAGACATGGATTGGGCCAAGCTAAACATCAGCAGCTCCTTCCTGTGGTTGGCACTGCTGTCATTCTATGCTCTATTTCAAAATGTAGCCACTCCCAGGAGTGACCCCAGCATACCAGCAGCTCTCTGTGTTTGTCCGGAGTTGGCTGGGAGAGCGGAGAGGAAAGCTACCCAGGGTGAGGCACATGGGGAGGATTCAGAAAGGAGGAACAAATAACCAACCATCTCCAACACCCGATGCCCACCCCTAGGTGATGCCATGGTGCTTAGGTGTGTTGGTGCTTAGTCTTAACTCGTTCTAGTCCCTATTTTACAGATGAGGAAACTGAGGCTTACCAAGCTGTTGGGACTTGCTGCTGATCAAACAGCTAATGGATCATTCCCATGCTCCAGATGGGGAATGGAGACTCAGCTGTTTAACAGGTTGGTGAAGGCTGTACAGCCAGCAAGGCATCCTCATTTTTCACATAAGGAAAGCTCAGGGAGGTGAAGGGGTTTGCTCAATGTCACAAGCTAATAAGTGACAGAGCTGTGACTTAAACTTGGGTCTGCTTGTCGCCAGAGCCTGGAGGCATCACCTCCATGCTGCAGAAGGGTCACGGCTGGGGAATCTGGGAGGAGAATGTCTTTTCACTCAAGAGTTATGCCCAGACAAAGGCAGAGCAGCCCGGCAGAGGACCCCTCACAGACCCTGCCCCAAACGCTTCCCCAGCAGTGGCTGGGAGGAGCCTCGAAGTTGGGACAGAGACTTCACCAAGCCTGTCTCCAGCCTCCACCTGCAGCTGCCTCCAAGATCTCTGATTCCACCTTCCGGTGGCGGCCCCCGGCCCACTCCCTCCATCCTGAGCCAGACAGGCCTTTGAACCCAGGGTGAGTTTTCTCTGGCACCACAGTCTGTGGACCACACACAGGCTCCACCTGCCCTGCTTCCAGCCAACTCCACTGCCAATCACTGAGATTCATTAGCTCTCCCTTTGCCCCACAGACAAAATGCACAGGAGGAAGCCAAGAGGTTAGACAGCAGGGAGGACTTCCAGGTTGTTGGGAATGGAGATGTGAAGATTGGGTGACAGAGGTTGTGATGTTCTTTGAAAAAGGAAAAAGCAGGAATGCAGCCTGCCTGACTAAAATCCCAAGTTCAGGGGCTCCAGACTCTCCAGAGTGATTAACCTTTTTTTTTTTTTTGGCCTTTCCAGCTCTCTCCCTTCAGGGCTTGGGTGCTGGGATCGGGAACTGGAAGGTTGCCTCTGGAACCTGTTCAGACCTCCAACCAGGACCACACCCAACAGCTCACATTGTTCCCATTCATAGTCAATAATAATTAGCATTTAGTGAACAGTTACTACAGGCTCTTTATGTCTATATCAACTCACTTAATCCCCAAATGGCCCTATGGAAGGGGTACTATTATTAGGCCTACTTGACAGATGAGAAAACTGAGGCCGAAGGCCCTCCACAGGACTCTTCATCTTCCCAACGTCTGCCCATCCTTCAAGGCTCAGCTTAAATGTCTCCCTTGCTGAAAGGTCATGCCAAGAACCTCTAGCCTGTCTCTTTTCTGCTCTCCACAATGCAGTCAGTGCTTAGGGACCACCCCTGTTTGGAGCCTAGGCTCTCCAGGCAAACCTGCCACTGCCTAGCTCTTTTTTTTTTTTTTTTGAGGCAGCCTTGCTCTGTCACCCAAGCTGGAGTGCAGTGGCATGATCTTGGCTCACTGCAACCTCCGCCTCAGGTTCAAGCGATTCTCCTGCCTCAGCCTCCCGAGTAGCTGGGATTACAGGCGTCTGCCTCTGCGCCTGGCTAATTTTTGTATTTTTAGTAGAGACGAGGTTTCACCATGTTGGCCAGGCTGGTCTCAAACTCCTGACCTTGTGATCCACCTGCCTCGGCTTCCCATAGTGCTGGGATTACAAGTGTGAGCCACCACACCTGGCCAGTATAGCTCTTAACCTTGAACAAAGCCTTCTCTAAACCTCAGCTTTCTTATCTGTCAAGTGGGGATTATGAAGTAACAACTGTAGAGGACTGACACGGTTTGGATATCTCATGTTGAAATGTAATCCTCACCAGGCGCGGTGGCTCACGCCTGTAATCCCAGCACTTTGGGAGGTCGAGGTGAGCAAATCACGAGGTCAGGAGTTGGAGACCCTGGCCAAGATGGTGAAACCCTGTCTCTACTAAAAATACAAAAATTAGCCGGGCATGATGGCATGCACCTGTAGTCCAAGCTACTAAGGAGGCTGAGGCAGGAGAATCGCTTGAACCCAGGAGGCAGAGGTTGCAGTGAGCTGAGATCGTCCCACTGCACTCCAGCCTGGGTAACAGAGCTAGACTCCATCTCAAAAAAAAAAAAAAAAGAAAAAGAAATGTAATCCTCAATGTTGGAGGTGGGGCCTGGTAGGAGGTGTTTGGGTTAAGGGGGTGGATCCCTCTTGAATGACTGGTGCCCTCCTCATGGTAATGAATGAGTTCTTACTCTGGGTATTGTACAAAATCTGGTTGTTTAAAAAAAAAATGTGGCACCTCTCTCCTTGCTCTCTCTCTTGCTTCCTCTTTCACCATGTGGTATGCCTGCTCCCCCTCTGCCTTCCACCATGATTGGAAGCTTCCTGAGGCCCTCACCAGGAGCAGATGCTGATGCCATGCTTCCTGTACAGCCTGCAGAACTGTGAGTTGATTAAGCCTCTTTTCTGTATAAATTACATGGTCTTAGGTATTTTTTTAGAGCAATGCAAGAACGGACCAACAGAGAAAATTGGCACCAAGAGTGGGGCATTGCTATAAAGATACCTGAAGATGTGAAAGTAGCTTTGGAACTGAATAATGGGTAGAGATTGGAAGAGTTTGGAGGGCTAAGAGGAAGACAGGAAGTTGAGGGAAAGTTTGGAACTTCTTAGAGACTGGTCAAATGGTTGTGACCAAAATGCTGATAGTGAGATGGATAGTGAATGCCAGGCTGATGAGGTGTCAGATGGAAATGAAGAACTTATTGAGAACTGGAGCAAAGGTCACCCGTGTTATGCCCTCGCAAAGAACTTGGCTGCATTGTCTCCACGCTCTAGGGATTTGTGGAAGTTTGAACTTAACAGTGATGACTGGGGCATCTGATAGAATAAATTTCTAAGCAGTAAAGCATTCAAGATGTGGCCTGACTGCTTCTAACAACCTATAACCAGATATGGGAGCAAATAAATGACTTAAAGTAGGAACTTACATTTAAAAGGGAAGCAGAGCTTAAAGGTTTGGAAATTTTGCAGCCTGACCACGTGGCAGAGAAAGAAAAAAAGCATTTTCGGCCGGGCGCGGTGGCTCACGCTTGTAATCCCAGCACTTTGGGAGGCCGAGGCGGGCGGATCACGAGGTCAGGAGATCGAGACCACGGTGAAACCCCGTCTCTACTAAAAATACAAAAAAATTAGCCGGGCGTGGTGGCGGGCGCCTGTAGTCCCAGCTACTCAGAGAGGCTGAGGCAGGAGAATGGCGTGAACCTGAGAGGCGGAGCTTGCAGTGAGCCGAGATTGCGCCACTGCACTCCAGCCTGGGCGACAGAGTGAGACTCCGTCTAAAAAAAAAAAAAAAAAGCATTTTATTTTCTTTTCTTGAGATGGAGTTTTGCTCTTGTTGCCCAGGCTGGAGTGCAATGGCATGATCCTGGCTCACTGTAACCTCCGCCTCCCAGGTTTAAGCAATTCTCCTGCTTCAGCCTCCCTAGTAGCTGGGATTACAGGTACCCACCTAACTTTCTGTATTTTTAGTAGACTCAAGGTTTCACTACGTTGGCCAGGCTGGTCTCGAACTCCTAACCTCAGGCAATCCACCCACCTCAGCCTCCCAAAGTGGTGGGATTACAGGCATGAGCCACTGTGCCCCGCTCATGAAAAAAGCATTTTCTGAAGAGGAATACAAGCAGGCTGTGGAGCAATCACTTGCTAGAGAAAATTTCAAGAATAAAAGGGAGCCAAGTGCTAATATCCAAGACAACGGGAAAAAAAGGCCTCGAAGGCATTTCAGAAACCATTAGAGGCAGCCCCTCCCATCACAGACCCAGAGGCCTAGGAAGAAAGACTGGTTTCCTGGGCCAGGCCCAGGGTCCTGCTGCCCTGCCCAGCTTTGAGACAGTGCTGCACACATCCCAGCTGCTCCATGTCCAGCTGTGGCTCAAAGGGCATCAGGTATGGCTTGGGCTGCCATTCTGGAGGGTGCAAGCCGTAAGCCTTGGCAGCTTCCATGTGGTGTTACGTCTGCATGTGAACAGAGTGGAAGCATGAAGGAGGTTTGACAGCTTCCCCCTAGATGTCAGAGAATGTATGAGAACGGCTGGGTGCCCAGGCAGAAGTCTGCCACAGAGGTACAGCCTGCCACAGGGGAGGAGAGATGTGGAAATGGAATCCCCACAGAGTCCCTATCAGGGCACTGCCTAGTGGAGCTGTGGGAAGGAGGCTGCCATGCTCCAGACCTCAGAATGGTAGAGCCACAGGCAGCTTGCATACTGAGCCTGGAAAAGCTGCAGGCACTCAGCTTCAATGAAGAGCACCCACAGGGGCTGTGCCCTCCAAAGCCACAAGGGCAGAGCTACCCAGGATGTGGGACATGGAGTCAAAGGAGATTATTTCGGAGCTTTAAGATTTAATGACTGGGCTGGGTTCCGTAACTCATGCCTATAATCCCAGCACTTTGGGAGGCTGAGGGTGGTGGATCACCTGAGGTCAGGAGTTCGAGACCAGCCTGACCAACAAGGTGAAACTCCGTCTCTACTAAAAATACAAAAATTAGCGGCTGTGGTGGGAGGCACCTGTAGTCCCAGCTACCTGGGAGCCTGAGGCAAAAAAAATGGCTGGAACCCGGGAGGCAGAGTTTGCAGTGAGGCAAGATCGCACCGTTGCACTCCAGCCTGGGGGACAGAGCGAGACTCTGTCTCAAAGAAAAAAAAAAATTTTAATGACTGCCCTGCTGGATTTAGGACTTGTGTGGGGTGTCTTGACCCTTTCTTTTGGTAAATTTCTCTCTTTGGGAATAAGAATGTTTACCCAATGCCTGTACTACCGTTGTATCTGGGAAATAAATAACTTGTCTTTGACAAACTCCTGACCTCAGGTGATCTGCCTGTCTCGGCCTCCCAAAGTGCTGGGATTACAGGCATGAGCCACCGTGCCCAGCCGGTGCCAGCTACTCGGGAGGCTGAGGCAGGAGAATCGCTTGAACCTGGGAGGCAGAGGTTGCAGTGAGCCAAGATCATGCCATTGCACTCCAGCCTGGGCAACAAGAGTGAAACTCAGTCTCAAAAAAAAGATCTTGCTCTGTTGTCCAGGCCTGAGTGTAGTGGCAGGATTATAGCTCACTGCAGCCTTGGACTCCTGGGCACAAGTGATCCCCCCCACCTCAGCCTCCCGAGTCACTAGGATTAGTCACATGCCACCGTGCCCAGAAGGGTTTTTCATCAACTGCTGGTTGATCATTGCTTGAAGGCTGCTTCTGGGGCCTTAACTCCCTGGCACCTCCAGCCTGCCCTGTGGCCATGACCAGCCAACCTCCCACAGCCAGAAAAAAGACCTTCGGGCAGAGAGTTGCCAAAGAGCTCAGTAAACAGGCTTCATAGGTGCAGAGGAAAGCTGAGGGATGCAGGCAGGGCATCCAGGGCAACTGCTGCAGCTATCTCCCAGCTGTCATCTATCTTCGTGTTCATGTAAGCATGTATGTGTGTATTTGGACCAAGTTTCACAGTCACAAGGAATGTTCAAGTGGTAAAAAGGCAGACAGGGTGCCGGGAGTGGTGGCTCACGCCTGTAATCCCAGCACTTTAGGAGGCCGAAGCAGGTGGATCATGAGGTCAAGAGATTGAGACCTTCCTGGCCAACATGGTGAAACCCTGTCTCTACTAAAAATACAAAAATAAGCTGGGAGTGGTGGCACGTGCCTGTAGTCCCAGGTACTCAGGAGGCTGAGGCAGGAGAATCGCTTGAAGCTGGGAGGCGGAGGTTGCGGTGAGCCAAGATCGCGCCACTGCACTCCTGCCTGGCAACACAGAAAGACTTCGTCTCAAACAACAACAACAACAAAAAGGCAGACAGGCTGGGAGTGGTGGTTCACGCCTCTAATCTCAGCACTTTGGGAGGCCGACGCGGGCAGGTCACCAGGCAGGAGATCAAGACCATTCTGGCTAACACGGTGAAACCCCGTCTCTACTAAAAATACAAAAAAATTAGCCAGGCCTGGTGGCGGGCACCTGTAGTATCAGCTACTCGGGAGGCTGAGGCAGGAGAATGGCGTGAACCCAGGTGGCGGAGCTTGCAGTGAGCTGAGATCAGATCATGCCACTGCACTCCAGCCTGGACGACAGAGCTAGACTCCATCTCAAAAAAAAAGTAGACAGAAAAACATCTCCCTCCATCAGCCCCAGACATTCCCTTCCCTCCGGAGGCAGCCCTTTTCCCAGCCTCCCTCCCACATGCCCTTCTCTTGCCAGTCAGTCTTTCTAGTGTTTACTCCAGCCCCAGCCACATCTAAGGCCTCAGTTCCCCGAGGCCCGGATCCTTGGTGACGGCTCATCCTGTCTTCATCCGGCTCTCACCCTGCTCAGCCAGTAGGCCAAGGATAGGAGCTCAGGCCTTGGAGACGTGGGGTGCCAGAGGCTGAGGGCAGGGCCTGGCTAACGGCAAACATCAGGACATATTGGTCCTGGCCAAACAGTAGGGACTGGGGTGGGACGTGCTGCTAGTGGCTCATCTGTCAGGTGCATGGCTGCTCACTGCCACCAGGGTTGGCCAAGTGCTTTCTGTTTACCCCCTGGGGGCTGGAGGAATGATGGGCAGCCTGCCTCACTCCCTCATTGTATTTTCAGAGCCCAGTGAGCCATGGCCCAGCTTTGGGTCCAGTCCAGCAAGGGTTTAGCCTAGGAGCCATGGTAGGCAGGGACTAAGGAATGAACCGGGAAGGGCTCTGAGGCAATGTTCTGCTTACTACAGTCGGCCCTCTGTATCTGTGGCTCCACATCCACAGATGTAAACAACTTCCATTTGAAAATATCTGAAAAAAACAAACAAACAAACAAACAAAAAAACAAATTTTAAAACAGTACAGTATAACAACCATTTACATAGCATTTAAATTGTATTCAGGGCCGGGCACGGTGACTCACACCTGTAATCCTAGCACTTTGGGAGGCTGAGGCAGGTGGATCACCTGAGGTCAGGAGTTCCAGACCAGCCTGAGCAAAGCCCCGTCTCTACTAAAAAATACAAAAATTAGCCAGGTGTGGTGGCAGGTGCCTATAATCCCAGCTACTCGGGAGGCTGAGGCAGGAGAATTGCTTGAACCCAGGGGGTGGAGGTTGCAGTGAGCCAAGACTGTGCCACTGCACTCCAGCCTACCAGCCTAGGCAACAGACAGACTCTGTATCAAAAAAAAAAAAAAAAAAAAAAAAAAAGGCCTGTTGGGGTGAGGGGGACTGGAAACCTACACCTGGTCTCTCAGGTTCAAAAGAAGCTGAGCTGCAGCCAATCATAGAAACCCAGCTAGGGCAGGGACTGTTCACAGCTGTACTCCCAACAGCCTCTCAATAGCGATTTGTTGGCCAGGTGCAGTGGCTCATGCCTGTAATCCCAGCACTTTGGGAGGCAGAGGCAGGTGGACCACCTGAGGTTGGGAGTTCAAGACCAGCCTGACCAACATGGAGAAAACCCATCTCTACTAAAAATACAAAATCAGCCAGGCATGGCGGTGCATGCCTGCAATCCCAGCTACTCAGGAGGCTGAGGCAGGAGAATTGCTTGAACCCAGGAGGGAGAGGTTGTGGTGAGGCGAGATTGCACCATTGAACTCCATTCTGGGCAACAAGAGCAAAACTCCATCTCAATAAATAAATAAAAATACAAAAAATTAGCCCGGCATGGTGGGGAGGCGCCTGTAATCCCAGCTACTCGGGAGGCTGAGGCAGGAGAATGGCTTGAACCCAGGAGGCAGAGGTTGCAGTCAGCCAAAGTCGCTCCATTGCACTCCAGGCTGGGCAACAAGAGTGAAACTCTGTCTCAAAAAAAAAAAAAAATTAAAATAGAGATTTGTTGACTGAATGAGGAGTGGGGCATGTTGGGGAGGAGTAGGGATCTGCCCTGGCCCCTGCCCCTTGCTCCTCTCTGCCTTGCCTCCACCCAGGGTAGCTGCCAAGGTGGCAAATGCCCAGCCCCTTGCCCACTCCAGGGGCCCACCCAGGCCCTTGGGCACTTCCTGAGTAGCAGGACACGTCCTGCCCTTCGTGCCCATGAAAGGAGGCAGCTTATCAGAAGGGAAAGGACACTGTGTTCAGGCCTGGCCATTTGCCTGGGCTGGAAGAACCATGTCTAGGAGCTGGTAAGCAGAGCAGACCTGGCTGGAAGGGCCTGGGGAAAGCAGACGATTGAGGCTCCGTGCCCCAGGCCAGGCCAGGACCCTAGCCTCTCTCAGGGTCCACTCAGCCCCTGCACTCCTTTTTACCATTCTGTCTTCTCTCCATTCCCTTCCTACTTCTCTGACTCTTAGTAGAGTTTTTCACTCACTCCATTCATTCAAGCACTATTTAAGGAATATTTTATGTTTGATTTTTGTTTGAGACAGGGTCTTGGTATGTTGCCCAGGCTGGTCTTGCTCAAGTGATCCTCTGGCCTCAGCCTCCCAAACAGCTGGGACTACACATGCGAGCTACCATGCCTGGCTCTATTTAAGGAAAACTTTATAAATGCTAGGCAGCTGGGCTCACAGCAGCAAACAAAACAGGCAACAATACCTGCCCTCATGAAACTTACATTCCAGTTAAGAGAGACAGACAATAAGCACATAAATAAATTAAATATATAATATGTTAGATGATGAAAGTGATCTGAGGAAAGATAAAGCAGGGCAAAATGGGCTGGACACGGTAGCTCATGCTGTAATCCCAGCACTTTGGGGGACCGAGGCAGGCAGATCACTTGAGGCCAGGTGTTCAAGACCAGTCTGGCCAGCATGGAGACCAGCCTGACCAACGTGGCAAAATGCTGTCTCTACTAAAAATACAAAAATTAGCTGTTGAAAAATAAAAAAATCACCTCATTGCCCCTAGGCTGGTCTCAAACTCCTGGGCTCAAGTGATCCACTCACCTTGGCCTCCCAAAGTGCTGGGACTGATTGTAAGTGTGAGCCACGGCACCCATTGCCTTATTTATTTATTTTTTAAAAATATTATGTGGTTTAGAAATACCCCCTTAGAAAGTGACAGCTGAGCAGAGGCCTCAGGAAGTGAGGTAGTGAATCACACAGACTCCCAGAGGCAGGGCCTCCAAGGCAGAGGGAACAGCAAGGGCAAAGGCCCTGAGGCAGGGTAAGCTGGGTGTGGGCAAGGAACAGCAAAGAACTCAGAGTGCATCTGGGCACAGTGGCTCACACCTGTAATTCCAGCATTTTGGGAGGCTGAGGCGGGTGGATCATCTGAGGTTAGGAGTTCGAGACCAGCCTGGCCAATATGGTGAAATCCCATCTCTACTAAAAATACAAAAATTAGCCAAGCATGGTGGCACATGCCTGTAATCCCAGCTACTTGGGAGGCTGAGGCAGGAGAATTGCTTGAACCCAGGAGGTGGAGGCAGAACCCAGGAGCTGAGATTGTGCCACTGCACTCCAGCCTGGGCAACAGAGCAAGTGAGACTCCATCTCAAAAAAAAACAAAAAAAAAGAACCCAGGGTGGACAGAGCACATGGAACAAGAAGGAGAGCAATAGGAGATGGGGTCGTAGACGTAGGGAGAGCCAGATGCCGGGGGCCTTGTCAGCCCTTGAAGGACTGGGGCGACGTGGAGTCAGTGCAGGAGTCTGGACAGAGGCCTGATGCTTTAGAATCACAGTAGTTCAGGGACATAGTGCTTACTATGTGTCAGTCTCCTTCCTAGGCACTGAACATGCATTCAACCACTTAATCCTCCCAATACCTTTATTAAAGATGAGGAAAGCCCGGTGCGGTGGCTCACGCCTGTAATCCCAGCACTTTGGAAGGCCGAGGCGGGCGGATCACCTGAGGTTGGAAGTTCGAGACCAGCCTGACCAACATGAAGAAACCCCATCTCTACTAAAAAAAAATACAAAATTAGCCAGGCATGGTGGTGCATGCCTGTAGTCCCAGCTACTCGGGAGGCTGAGGCAGGAGAATTGCTTGAACTCGGGAGGCAGAGGCTGCAGTGAGCTGAGATCACACCATTGTACTCCAGCCTGGGCAACAATAGCGAAACTCTGTCTCAAAAAAATAAAAAAATAATAAAAAAGTAAAGGTGAGGAAACCGGCTGGGCGCAGTGGCTCACACCTATAATCCCAGCACTTTGGGAGGCCGAGGCAGGCAGATCACCTGAGGTCAGGAGTTAGAGACCAGCCTGACCAACATGGAGAAACCCCATCTCTATTGAAAATACAAAACTAGCTGGTTGTGGCGGTGCATGCCTGTAATCCCAGCTACTTGAGAGGCTGAGGCAGGAGAATTGCTTGAACCTGGGAGGCGGAGGTTGCAGTGAGCTGAGATCACAGCATTGCATTCCAGCCTGGGCAACAAGAGCGAAACTCCGTCTCAGAAAAAACAAAAACAAAAACAAACAAACAAACAAACAAAACCCCCAAAAAATGACGAGGAAACTGATGTGCAAAGAGGCTGAGTGACTCACTCAGGGTTGTTACATGGCTAAAATACAGAAGAGCCAGGCCTCAGCGTGGCTCCGAGAGTTCAGGCTGAGATGCGCTCCATTTCCCTCCATCCAGCAGGCGATTCTCTGGGTTTTCCTCTAGGGCAGGGTTTCTCACCCTCAGTGCTGTTGACACTTTATGCCAGATCATTCCTTGTCATGGGGGGCTGTCCAATGCTAAATATTTCGAGGGGCAGGGGTAAAATTGTCCCCAGTTGAGAACCACTTCTTTGTTTTCCTGTCCACTCCACCTGCCACTGTCCCAGCTCAGGTCCACTCCTCTCTCACTGTGACCATTGTGAAGGCCTCCATATTAGCCCCTGCCCCCTCGCTGTACATCTTACCAGGCCACTCTCCCAGGTCTCCAGCCCTCACTCCCATTGCCCTGAGGATGAATGCCAAGCTGCTTAATTTGGCTTGTAAGGCCCTATGTAATCCAGCCCCTGCCTGCTTCTCCAGCTCTCATCCACCCCTATTCGCAAGTGTCCTTCTGCAAGCCACCCTCTGCTCATTCAGTCTAGTGCCATATATTGAACCTGACACCATGCTGGACACTGCAGACAATGGAAACAAAGCTCCCCCGAAACCCCTGCCCGCACCCCCAGGGCCTGCCTTCATGCTGTGTTTGTCTCCCATGGGGAGAGCAAGTAAAGAAATGCAGTAAATCCTATTAGCCCTAAAACCGGGGAGCTGTGAGGAAACCAGGGCTGGAGTAGGTGCCATGGCTGAGCTGTACAGGATGGGTAGGGGTTATAGAGGGGGAGAGAGGAAGAGAGCCAACAGCACCCTGGCAGTGGTGAGGCAGATGCAGTGAGAGGACAGAAGGCTAGGGCAGTGATTTAGGGCTCCAGCAAAGGCAGTGAGAGTGGGGGTGTTGAGTGGGACAGATGGCGGAGAGAAAATAAGCTAAACATAAATGGGTGGGCTGGGTGTGGTGGCTCACGCCCATAAACCTAACACTGTGGGAGGCCAAGGAGGGCAGATCACCTGAGGTCAGGAGTTCGAGACTAGCCTGACCAACATGGTGAAACTCCATCTCTACTAAAAATACAAAAATTAGCCAGGCGCACTAACACGGTGAAACCCCATCTCTACTAAAAATACAAAAAATCAGCCGGGCATGGTGGCGGGCGCCTGTAGTCCCAGCTACTTGGGAGGCTGAGGCAGGAGAATGGCGTGAACCTGGGAGGGGGAGCCTGCAGTGAGCCGAGATCGCGCCACTGCACTCCAGCCTGGGCGACAGAGCGGGACTCCATCTCATGAAATGAAATGAAATGAAAATAAAATAAAATAAAAGGGTGGACTAAACAAGGAGGCCCAGGACAATAGAGGAGTCCAAATGGTTCCTACTTGGTCAGGAAGGTGGACAGTGGGGTCATGGTGCAGACTGGACACTTCCTAATCACAGACTGTTCGCCTGCAGGCATGCCCTCCCCTTATTTCACCTGTCAACTTCCTCCTCCTGATACACGCCCAAATCATAAATGGTGCCTTCTCCTGGAAGCCTTCTGGATTCCTCCCTGCTGGCATTGCTTGCTTCCTTCTCTGCACTCTCCAAACTGTACTACAGCAACATCATCATCTGGTTTTGTTTTGTTTTTAAATATATTAATAGGGAAGAAGTTTATTGTAACTTCACAAAACTTTGAGAATATATGCTATTTTAGATATCCCCTTTCCAAACTGACATCAATAAAAAGTAGTTCTGACATTTGCATGGCTGCCCAGCATCAGAGCACTAGAGCAAAGTGGAAAAATACATAAAGACAAGCATCCAACAAGCAAGTAGGTAAAATTAAGACACAAGGTGATTTCTGTAAATAATAGACATCTGGTTCTTAACTGCGCGGGTCTGTTCCGGCCCTCCCACCACTGACCGTGAGTTTCTGGAGGCCAGGGAGCTGCCTTCAGCACAGGAGACCCCGCGCTCCGCCGCCGGTCGACCCCTGAGGGCGAGGCCAGAAGGAACGGAAATGTGGCACGGTTCGGCAGTTCTCAGATGCGAGCGTCTGCCCGGGTACGCAAGCTCCGCTGGAGCCTGGGGTGGCCGGGCAGTCGTGGCCGAGACGTGTTTGCTGAGCTTCGGGGCACACAGGCACTGCGGTGCCAACCTCTTGGTTCCGCCCTCCCCCCGCAGGCGCCCACGCGTGACCTCGGCCGCCCACAGGCCTTTGACTCTTCCCGGACTCCAGGTCCCAGGCCGCCCCGCTGCACCCTGCGGATGATGGAGACGAAGTCCCCCACAAGCCCCTCATGTGGGGCAAGGGGGAAGGTACCACCTGGGGCGGGGCCTGGCTCCCCACTGAGCAGAGGTGCTGGCCAAGGCGCTCCCCCTAGTGGTAAGTACCCTCTTGGTTCCCCCTCATACCCTCTGCAGTAAGTCACAGCCAGGCGACCCCGCCCCACGTCTGCGGCAGCCTCGGAACCTGCCTCCCTGTTTCAGGCCCCGCCCCCTACAGCCTTTCCTCCTCGGCAGCCCAGGGAGCTTTAAAAATGCAAACCACATCGCATCACTCCACACTGGATCCAGAAACCCAAGCCTGGTGCGGTGGCGCGCGCCTGCAGTCCTCGCTGAGGCGGGAGGATCGCCTGAGCCCAGGAGTGGAGGTTGCAGTGAGCTGTCACAGCGCCACTGCACTCCAGCCTGAGCGACAGAGAAAAAAAGAGAAAGAAACAAACCCCCAAACCTCTGATCAGCAAAGCACATCTCCACATTTCCTTTCTGACCTCACCTCCTGTCCCACCCCCTCCCACTTATGCCTTTCCAGCTCCAGGGATCCCTTTCCTCAAACCCACCATGCCTGCTCCTGCCTCAGGGCGACGCACTTGCTGTGCCCGCGGCTGCCCTTCCCCCAGATGGCTCCCTCCCTGGCTTCCGGCACACGACCTCCTCAGCAAGGCCTCCCCATCCCTCTGTGATATCCCCCCAACTCTCCAGTCTCAGCTTTCTTCATAGCACCTCTCACCCTGAAGTATCTGTTATCTCACTAGCAATAATGTAAGCCCCCCAAAGTGGAGGTTGTGTATGTCTTGCTCATTGCTCTATTCCCCAGTGCCTAGAACAGGACTAGGATGTAGTAGATGCTTCATAAAAATGGTTCCATGGATTCTTATTTTTTAGATGGGGTTTCACTCTTGTCGCCCAGGTTGGAGTGCAATGGCGCGATCTCGGCTCACTGCAACCTCCGCCTCCCGGGTTCAAGTGATTCTCCTGCCTCAGCCTCCAGGGTAGCTGGGATTACAGGTGCCCGCCACCATGCCCAGTTAATTTATTTGTATTTTTAGTAGAGATGGGGTTTCATCATTTTGACCAGGTGGGTCTCGAACTCCTGACCTCAGGTGATCCACCTGCCATGGCCTCCAAAGTGCTGGGATTGCAGGCGTGAGCCACTGTGCCCGGTCCCACGGATTCTTTGAGAATCTTCTATGAGCCAAGCAGCTCTTCATTCAGCTCACATGAGAAGCTTATGATTCACCCATTGCACAGATGTGGAGACTGAGATTCAGAGAGATATGAGACTTGTTTGCCTTCATATGATATGAAGCTTGCTGCAGTGGGAGCCGGGTTTCAACCCAGCTGAGTCTCTCCCCTCTGCCCCTCTGCTTTCCAGCTCATCTCCCAGTTGAGAAGGGGAGCAAAATCTCCGGTTTTGCCCTCCCTTCACCCTAGTGTAGGCGAGGCTGACCCCCAGTTACCCCAGGCAGGTCCTGAGGCACCATCTCCCTGGGAGGTCTTGACCAGGGGGCCACAGGAGGGGGATCATACAGTCTCCTGAGGTGGACAGGCCCATCTTTGGCCCTGCCCACATTTTCCTGGGACCACCCACTCTGACCCCCAGCTCCTAAATGACCCAACCCAATGCCTTCCTTTCAGCCACCACCGAGTCCCTAAACTCTCTCAGAATGGACCTGGGTGCCTCTTTGCTTTGCTTTTGCCTTCATCCCACCTGAGATACAGTGAGAGACAGAGACACTGGGAGACAGGGGGAGACAGGGACAGAGACAGAAACACACACACAGAGACACACTTATATACCAACAGAGAGAGACCAGGAGCGTGACAGAGACGTGGCAAGTCCCTTCGCAATGCTCCAAACCTCATGGACCCAATCAGGACCACTGCCAGCCCACTGTCTCTTTTGAGCAAGTTAGGAAAGGCACCCTCCAGGGGGATGCTACCCCTCCCAGGGCCTGGTGAGTGAGTGTGATGGGCTGGGCTTCAGTCCTGCTGGCCCTTCGGCCGAGTGAGTGAGCTGCTGCAGGAGGGTCCGTGGAAGCTGTCCCCAGATGTCTCTCTGCAAGGGGGAGAAGGCAATGCTGCAATGCTCCCCAGTCCTTGGGCCCACCCCACAGGCCTGCCCTTGCAGTGTTCTCTGAGGCCTTTCAGGATCCCCAGTCCTCAGCCCCACCCCACAGGCCTGCCCTTGCAGTGTTCTCTGAGGCCTTTCAGGAACTCTTGGGCTCTCACCATTCTGGCCTTGACCGGAGCCCAGCCCTCTGCACTCACCCACGGGGCCTTCCCCGACAGCAGGTCCTTGGGTCACCTCTGCCTTCACCACCCAGAAATGTCAAGCCAGGCCCTTCCACAGAAACCAGCCCAGGACACTGTGTGTTTGGGAAGAGGCCCTCAGGCCTACTCCAGCACACAGACCCCCTCCTGCTCCAGGGACAGCGCCAGCACACCACACTTCCCAGCCTCACAGACCCCCGCAGTTCAGAGGAATCCCAGGAGTGGACGAGAAGGTGCCATGGGCCTCACTGGACAGACAGGGAAAATGAGGAACAGAGAGGAAGGGTGACCAGCCCAGGTCCCACACCCCGAACCAAGGTTTCTGCCCCCCTCCTCCCCTCCCCGCTCATCCAGGTGCTCCCAGGGAAGCCCTGCAAGGCCCCACCCTTCCCAACAGAGAACACTCTGGGAGGAAATGATTAACAGGGCAATTAGGGCACAGGTGAATCATCTGGTCACAAGGCCGCCTCCTGGCTGACTCAGGGGGGCAGTCCAGATGGGCCCTTCCACCCGGCCCCAGCTCAGGGTCTGAGTCAAGGACTCCATGGGCTCTGGCCAGGAAATCCAGGAGAAAGCCCTCTGCCCTCTCCAGGCTCCACCCACACCCTGCAGGCTGGGGGACAGAGGCAGGGACTCCCACCTTCACTGGGCTGGCCTGGGCCAGGGCAGGGGACCAGGCTGCTACAGTTTCTGTCTCCCCACGCCAAGTCTGTGGCCACAGGGCCGGCCATCCAACCAACAGCTGTTGTTATCAATCACAGCGATTACTAAGAATAGCCATCACGTTCTGATATTGAAGTTCAGCTCTGCAACAGGCCTCAGGCTAGACATAGTGGGGACCCATGGGGACCATCAGACAAGTGTCCATGGATAGCAGTCATGTTGAAAGGAGTTGGGGACAGTGAGCTCTTTTTCTCATACATCTGCTGAAGGGTCTCAGAGCCTGGACCCAGGCAGAAAGGAAGGAACAGGGGACCCCACAGGGAAGCCAGCAGGACCTTCTGGTGAACAGCACCTCCTGGTGTCCAAACTAGGCCTGGCCCTGCTGCCCATCTCATCTCTGGGAAGCCAGGTGTGTCGGTCTCCGTCCCTAGCCAGTAAGGGCCCATCATTATGCACCCCATCCCAAGCCCACCCTTACTTTTGAGATTAGGCAACACTGGACACCAGGGACCCCTGGCCTACCCAGGCCCGCCCTCCTGAGGCAGATCCCCCGTCCCAGGGCCTCTTTCCTGGCTTTGTCCTTGGGCTGGCTAGGCAGGAACTTCCTGCTGGAGAATTCCCGGATCCTCCCTAGGAGGCTGCAGCATGGCCTGGGAACTTAGGGAGGGAGGGAAGTCAGGGACACCCCTCCTAACAGGGGCAGGGCTTGTGGGCAGCAGGGTCCCCTGGCACTCTGGGCCCTGGGTCCTTCCCCAGCCCCAGGTCAGGCCAACCAGACCTCCTGCCCTCTCTGCACAGATGCCCTGCTGCGACCCCTCCACTCTGCAGGAGGGCAGCCCTAGTAGCCCCATGGGCACCGACTGGGGATGAGATCAAGACCTCAGATAGACTGGGCTTGCTCCAGGGTTGAAGATTGGGGGGCGGGGTCCAAAGACAGCCAACAGTGAGGCCAAAGTCAAGCAGATTTTTATTAATAACATCACAGGCCCGAGTTGGCTGGGTGGGATAGAATTTGAGGCAGGCCCATCCTACAGACACATGGACACTGTGACTCAAGACCCGCTGGCCACAGGGGCTCCTTAGATGTACCCTAAGAAGAGAGATACCCCCATGTACTAGCTCCAGGGATCTGGGCAGGGCAGACTGAGGGCCAGCACCGGCTTCACTCCGGATGCCAGTTTCCCATCTCATCCTTCTCCTCAAGAAGCAGGCACTGGGGGGCAGAAATGGGTGAAGGAAGATGCCTCAGTCTTCTCTGCACCTCATAACCTTCCCCCTGCCCTCCAGAGACAAGCACCCGAGGACACCTTTCCCCCACCTCCCCTCGGCTGGCACAGCTCCACCAACCCTGAGCCACCTCCCTGCCACAAAATGGAGAATCCCTTCTCCCTCCAACTTGGGGGTTCCTTGGAAGCCCCAGGAGTCAGCACCGCAGACAGTCTCTCCCCTCCCTCACTTCTGGACACCACCCCAAGAGGGGTCTGCGGCCTCTCCTCAAGCCCAAGGTGGCGCTGCTGCTTCCTCCGTGCCCCTCCGTAGGTCCCCAGCATTCCCCAAAGGCTGAGGGGCAGCGCAGTGTCCCTGAGGGCAGTAAGGGGAGATGGGAATGGTGATGAGGACAGGACCTTTAAAATGTTGTGCACATGTACCCTAGAACTTAAAGTATAATAATGAGAAAAAAAAAAGAAGGCAATGAACCTAAATAATAAAGATAATAATAAGAAGATAATAAACCTAATAGAAAAAAAAACCACCCACTGGGGAAAGGTATTCTTAAGGCAGCTCTGTCCCCAAAGTGAGGACTGGGCTGAGCCCTTACTTGCCACCACCCAGAAATGACCCAGGCCTCTCAGCGGTACTCAGGCAACCCCAGGACTGTGACTCCTGGGACAGGGCAGGCTGGCTGGGGAGGGGATGGGAAGAAGAGGGAGGCACCAGAGAGGGCAGATCCCAAGATTCAAACCCTTCGATGTGAAAAGACAAAAGTGAGGGGCTCTGCCAGGTGCTGACAACCTATGTGGCTGTGGATGAGGTGACACAGGGGCTTCCTGTGACATGGGCATGCAGGCGGGCTTGGGGCAATCAGAAGGATGCCCATCAGTGCCCAGCAGGCATGTTTTTCTTTTTGTTTGAGACAGGGTCTCGCTCTGTTGCCCAGGCTGGAGTGCAGTGGCACTCTCATAGCTCACTGCAGCCTCTACTGCCGGGGCTCAAATGATCCTCCCACCTCAGTCTCCCAAGTAGCTGGGACCACACATGCACACCACCATGCCTGGTTAATTTTTGTATTTTTTGTAGAGACAAGGTTTCGCCATGTTGCCCAGGCTTTTCTCAAACTCCTGAGCTCAAGCAATCCGCCCACCTCAGCCTCCCAAAGTGCTGGGATTATAGGCGTGAGCCACTGCACCCAGCCCCAGGTGGCAAGTCTTTCTGACAGGCAGTGCTCCCAAGTGACTCACACTGTGCTAAGCCCCCGCAAGGGAGTGCCTTTGCAGCTTACAGCTGCACACTCGTCAGCTCAGGAGGTCCTTGCAACAGTCCCCTTTCACGGGTAAAGAAACTGAGGCCTCTACTCAACATCACAGAGCAAGCTAATGCCAGACTAAAACCTCTGGCCTCCAAACCCCATGCCCTTTCCTTTTGTAAGCTACATAGACTGTCAGGGCAAATGTCCACTGAATAAAAGCATGAGATGATGAATAGATGGAAATTAACCAAAAAGGTCATTGACACATTTTCAACAGATCCATCAATGTGCACTCAGAGAAGCTGAGACAGGCCTAACCTTTAAAGGTGGATGTCAAGGAAGGGGAGCAGCAGGATGGTACTCGGTCTGACCCAGCAGGGTCGCTCCCCTGAGCCTATGTGTGTTTGGAATGGACGAGAATGGGAGACAGATTAGAAAAACAGCAGCATCATGTGAATGACAGATGCACAGGAAAGCTTACAGCCTGTCTAGACAAATTCACTCATGTTACAGATGAGGAAACTGAGGCTCAGAAAGAGGAAGGGATTTGCCCAAGGCCACATAGCAAATGAATAGCAAAGTTGAGACAAAAAAATGGACATTGTGACTCTGAGTCAAGTGAGAAACAGAAAGACTGATGGAGAAGAGTGTGTGTGTGTGTGTGTGTGTGTGTGTATGTGCATGCAGTGTGCGCTCACTCACGGGGCCAGGGTCCTGAATTCAGAAATACTACCACCAAGAAGGCATTATGCCTACCCTACCCAGCCAGTGGGGGCTGGAGCCAGGGCCCAGGGCCTGGAAGGGATGGTAAGCCTCCAGCCCCACCTTCTCCAGGAAGGGGCTGGTGGTCTGGCACGGGCCAAGCGTACCTGGCCATCCACAGTGCTCGCCTCCACCAGGGTGATCTCTGGCCAGGTAAGCAGCTCTCGGCCCTCTTGGCTGCCTAGCTTCCAGAGGTGGGACTCTTGCTGCATTCCCAGAAGCTTCTTCAACTCCGACTCCAGGAAACCTGAGAGCCAGAGAGATGGCAGGGGACAGGGAGATGGCAGGGGACAGGCAGGAGTGGGGTGGAGCAGCCTGCTGGGAACCCAAGGACCCAGAGGTGCAACCGCTCCCTGAACCTCATCCCAGCTCTGTGTGGTTCCTGCTCACCCTCAGCCACAGCCCTTTCTTCTTCCAGGACATGGAGCCAGCCAGGCACCACCCCTCCTTCGCCCCTGCCTTCCCCAGGAAGCTCACTCTTTGAGGGCCTTCTCCGGCAGCAGCAGCATGAGAGCCTGCGTCTTCACCCTCTGGGGACAGCATGTGAGGGGCAGGTATTTGCCCCCACCACCAACCAACTCAAGAGCCTGGATCCGGAACCCAAAATGCCTGCACTCAAGTCCCAGCTCTGCCCATCACTAGCTGTGTGACATCGGGCAAGTTCTCACCGTGAACTGGAGATGGCAATAGGACCTACCTCAGAGTCGTAATGCAGTATTTTATGAAAAGTGCTTAAAGAGGGTCTGCCCTATTAATGGCTATGTAAATGTGAACCACGATTTTCATCATATCATGTATGCTATCATCACTAACCCAGCTGCTGTCCATGTCTGGGCTGCCCGGGGCTCTACTGGGAGAGAGGACCCTGTGGGGCTCTGTCACAGCAGTGCATGATGGGAAAACCAGGGATGGAGGCAGCCACTGAAGGCGTTAGAAGCCTCTGGGCTGGCGGAAAGGGTGGTGCTTGAGTAGTACCACCCCCGCAGTCACCACCTCCCAAACCCTGAGGAAGACCCCAGTTACACCTAGTGTGGCCTCCAGCCCAGCCACACGCTGCTCCCCGGTCTCGGGTGGTCATCTTAGGTCCTCTGGTACCATCTGGTGGTACCTGCTGGTATTGCACCCCTGAGCCGCCGGCCTAAGAGAGGCTTCCTGGGCCCGGGGGCACGTGGGAGGGGAGGGGCGGAAGCCCTTACCCACTGTGTCTGTGGATCTGAAAGCCTTGTTCACTGGCGACTGGAGGGCAACAATGCCTGGGACACAGAGCTTGAATGAGCTGTCCTCTTCCTTCATTTTCTCTTCCTAGCTTTTCTCCTCACTGGGCAAACCTTGGAGAGGAGTCCAGCCAGTCTCTGAGCACGTGAGGAGGCCCAGGACCCTAGGCCTGCAGCCCCACCCCACCCCTAGGCAAGACAGGAAGCAGGAGGGAGCATGTCCCAAAAGGTTAAGAAAGGGGAGTGCGGCCGGGCGCGGTGGCTCACACCTGTAATCCCAGCACTTTGGGAGGCCGGGGCGGGCGGATCATGAGGTCAGGAGATCGAAACCATCCTGGCTAAAACGGTGAAACCCTGTCTCTACTAAAAATACATAAAATTAGCCGGGCGTGGTGGCGGGCGCCTGTAGTCCCAGCTACTTGGGAGGCTGAGGCGGGAGAATGGCGTGAACCCGGGAGGAGGCGGAGCTTCCAGTGAGCCCAGATCACACCACTGCACTCCCACCTGGACTCCGTCTCAAAAAAAAAAAAAAAGAAAGGGGACTGCTCCTTCTGGGCCCAGGCCACATATTCTGGGGCCCAGCCTGATGTGGGAAAGGCCCCAACCCATGCCTCATGCCCCCATCACCCACAGACCTTGGCCATGGCCGAGTTTTGAAGCTCCTTGTCCAAACTGTGGAAGTGGTTCCAGGGAGTCGCCTCCACCCTGGAAGAGGCCAACACAAGGTCTCCTGTGAATGGGGTGGTGCTCACTGACAGGCTGGCAGCAAGTGGGGTGGTCCAGGCCTCGGAGGGTAAGCACACAGGGGGGCTGAGTTGTGGGTGGGGTTGCCCTGTTTTCTTTAGCAAATGCCTACTGTGTGCCACACACCACTCTGGGCATTTTACAAAGAGTATCTCAGTTCATCCTTGCAACTTCCTTTAAGGATAGCTACTATTATATTCCCACTTTAAAGACGAGGAAACGGACGCAGAGAGGTTGAGCAAGCTGCCACCTATCGCACAGCTCAGCATGTTAGAACTGGCATTTGAACCCAGGCAGTCCGACTCCAGCAGTCCCTCAAAATGTGTCCCGTGTCCTGCCAGGCCCCACATCCCTAAGAAGTTCTACAAGAAGAGGGTCTGTTTCTGGCGCTTGCCCTATGCCTATGGCCACCACACTCACCTTCAGGCAGACACTCCTCTCTGGTGGAGGCCTCAGGGCTGACCTCATGGGGCCTTGTGGCTCTCTGCAGGTTTTCTTCCTTCAACTGCAGGATCTGGATAAAGTGGCTGCTAATCCCAAAGCACAGTCAGGTGAGGGAAGCAAGTGGGGCTCAGAGATGTGGCAGAGACCCCCTAAACCTCCCGGCAAGGCTCACCCACAGGTCTGCCAGCCCTCTCCAGCCTTCCTCTCCCATCAGCCCCCTGCTCTGCATCTGGGGTCATCATAGAGGGGGATTATCGCTCTCAAAAGTAGGGTGATGAGGGAGTGGGGGACAGAGAGAGAGGTGGGTCCCTGTCCTCACAGGGGATGGCTGCCAGGCCTGCAGAAGGAGCTGGGAGCAACAGGACCCCCCGCCCCCACGGCCCTGGCACATTCCCTTTCTACTCCCTAGCCTGCCCTCTTTCATATCTGGTATCCCCCATCAACAACCCCTCCCTTGTGGGAGGACCCCATCTCTGCCTCCTCCCCAACCCAAACCCCCATCTCCAGCCTCCTCCCCACCAGACACTTCTGTCCGTTGGCCCCACCCACATCTCCCTGTCCTTCCCCACCAGGTGCCCTGTCCCAGGCCCTTACCCATCCAAGGCCTCCCTCCCCAGACCCTCCCCGGCATGGGTCCCCCATCTCAGGCCCATGCCCTTCCCCCATCTCATGTCCAGGCCTCTTCTCAGTACCTCTGTCCCAGGCCTTGCCCACCTGGGTACCCCCCAATTCCAGCCCCTCACCTGTCTGAGGCCCCTGTTTTCCCAGAGGCGTCCCCTGCTGGCTCCTTCCCCTCCTTCTCAGGCAGGTTGCCCGACACCTCCGGGCTTGCTATGGGCAGAACTAACTTCACCTCTCTGCCCCCGGCTTTCTTGCTCTTGCGGGTGTAGGTCACCATACCCCCCATGCCCAGCTTTGAGGGAGGCTGCCGTGACAGTTTTGAGAAGCCCCTGGGTACGACCACAGAGAAGGCATGGGGCAGCAAGGCAGATGATCCTGGCCCCCTCCTCCCCACACGTCCCTCTCGGCTCATCATCAGGGAAACGGCACCCTCGTAGCGGAACATGGAGGAGCAGCCCGAAATTCATGATCGCGGCTTCGGAGCTGGGGCCTCCATCCTGAGAAGGTCCCCAACTCAGATCCTGTAGCAGCCACCCCAGGACCAACTGCTTAAGAACAGGAGGAGTTTTCAAATTAAAACCTCCAGTTGGAAACTTCCCAGAATTCTGGGAAGCAAAGACTGGGGAGGACAGGGGGTTGGGGGAGATTAGTTGGAGGTAGAGGGGGCAGGGGTTTGAGGAAGCAGGGAAGGAGGTGTGGGGGGCAGGCAGGGGGTTTGGGGGAAAGGGGGTGGAGACTTGGAGGAGAAGATGTGACAGCCCCAGGAAGCTTGGCAGGGAGCAAACAGGGAGAGGCAGGGAGGGAACTGAACCCTGAGGGCAGAGGCTGTTGAGGACTGCACACACCTCTGTCCTTCCTGGGTTTGTTCTGTCCTCAAGAACACTCCCAGCAGCCAGACAGTATCTGTCTTGCCTCAACATCCAGGTTTTATGTGTCCGGGTGGTAGCACAGACCCCACTAAGTCTATTTATTTATTTGTTTTTATTTTTTATTTATTTATTTTTTTGAGACGGAGTCTCGCTCTGTCGCCGAGGCTGGAGTGCAGTGGGCTATCTTGGCTCACTGCAAGCTCCACCTCCCGGGTTCACGCTATTCTCCTGCCACAGCCTCCCAAGCAGCTGGGACTATAGGCACTTGCCACGGCGTCCGGCTAATTTTTTGTATTCTTAGTAGAGACGGGGTCTTACCATGTTAGCCTGGATGGTCTCGATCTCCTGACCTCGTGATCCACCCGCCTCAGCCTCCCAAGGTGCTGGGATTACAGGCGTGAGCCACCGCGCCCGGCCCAGAACTGATTATTAACCCAGCTCAGTGACCTTGAGAGAGCACCTTAAACCAGCTGAGCCTCTGTTCATCTGAATGGGTATTGTCAAAAGCACTCACTTACAAAAGTTGTTGAGAAGATCCAATGAGACAATAGTTGCTAAAGTGCCAGGCATGCAGCAGTGCTTAAGGAACTTCTCACCCTGGGTTTTTTATTGGTATCGATTGATGTAGAGGTGGGGGAGAAGATCAAAGACAAGGATTGAGAATCAGGGATGGGAAAAGCAGTGAGCCGCTGACACTGCTCTGCCGGGCTGGGAGGTGGGGTGGGGAAAGTGGGCGGGAGCTGCTCCTGGGCCTGGCCCACCCAGATCACCACTACAGGCTGTCGGCCTGTGCGTCTGCATCCGGTGGCCACAGAGCAACTTCCTCTAGAGGGAGCTGATTGGAGCCGGGTGCCGTTGGCACCTCTATGATCACTGGAGTCTCGCGGGTCCCTTGGGCTGCACAGGGACAAGCAAAGGCTACATCCAGATGCCAGGAATGCACTGATGCCCGTTCCTGGAAGCCGGGCTCCCACTCAGCCCCTGGGAGCAGCAGCCGCCCGCCCCTCGGGACCTCCATCTCTGCCCTGCTGAGCCACCCGGGTTGGGCCAGCATCCCGGCAGGTAAGCTGGAAGGGTCCTGTTCATCCTCCCAGATCTCAGCAGCCCCAGCCCCAGGGTGGGGCAGGGAGCCTGCCGGGAGCCGGGTGGGGAAGGGGAAGCTCAAGGCTTGCCTGGGCAGGTCTGCCGCCCCGGCTGGGGACCTGATCGTGCCATGCCTGCCTCTGGCTGCCCCTCACAGCTTCCCCTCTTGCCCCAGCCCTGGATGCGGAGAACTGTGAGAACTGGGTCTTTTAACAGTCTGGGAGATGGGAGTGGAGGTCAGAGCCAAGGTCAAGGGCAGAGAGAGAACTTTCTCAGTGCTTCCTGCTGCCCAACATCCCTAGACTGGGTCCAGGGCCTGGCCAGGCATTTATCCCTGGGGAACATTCATCAGGGCCCAGCAAGCCCAGGAAGTCAGGGGTGGCTCCCCTCACCGGGAATTTAGGCCACTTGGATGGGGGGGCAGAGCTAGGCCTGAGTCAGCATAGGTTGCTGGCCTTGGGGGGTGTTCTGAGGCTCTACCTGCTCCCCTTGGGAGCCTGGGGTGTTGGTAGAGGGAGTTGGGGGTGCAGTCAGCATCCTCCAGCCCTACTATCCTAGGGGTGCCTGGTCCTGGAGACTGGGGAAGAAGGAAGGCCATCTTATTTAAGGAGCTACGGGGGGTGGGAGGCAAGCAAAGGTCTGTTTTTTTTTTTTAGTTTTTTGAGATGGAGTCTCACTCTGTTGCCCAGGCTGGAGTGCAGTGGCGCGATTTCGGCTCACCGCAACCTCCACCTCCAAGGTTCAAGCGATTCTCCTGCCTCAGCCTACCGAGTAGCTGGGACTACAGGCGCGTGCCACCATGCCCAGCTAATTTTTGTATTTTTAGTAGAGACAAGGTTTCATTATGTTGGCCAGGCTTGTCTTGAACTCCTGACCTCATGGGCCACTGTGCCCGGCTGCAAAGTTCTGTTTTAACAAGGCCTTGCCCCTAGAGGTGGAGGAGAGGAGGGTCTGCCTTCACCCTGTCCCTGTCCGGCAGAGAGGAGGAGTGGGGAGCTGGGTGAGGGCACAGGTGGTCCAGCCCTCTTCCACCCCTTCTTGAGAGCTCTTGGGGCACTTTTGAAAACACTCCCAGGCCTAGCGGAAGGAGGGTGGGTGAAGGTCCCCAGGCCCTGGGCGGTGGGGGTGCGGCTGTGTGCTTGGCCCAGGGTGGGGCTGCACACCCCCTCCCTCTGGGATAGGAGGAGGGCGCTCTCCTTCTGAAGGCTGCAGGCTGGAGGCTGCCTGGGAAAATGGGGCTCTGGGAGGGCTGCAAACTGAAAGTGAAACAGCTGACATCCAGGAAACACTCGCCCTGATGAGGGGTTACAGCAGGTTGGGGCTGCGGTCAGGACCAGGCAAGGAGGAAAATTGGGGCTGGGAACAGAGGGCCAGGTGTGTGGTGGGAGTACGAGGCAGGTTATGGGGCTTCGAAGAAGGCCCTGATCCTGAGGGCTCCCTCCGGTCACTGCAAGGCAGGAGTGGGGAAGGCACAGACAGGAGGTAAGTAGGGAAAGTTGCCCTGAGAAAGAACACCTTCTGAGGTCCACGGACTGGAAAAGAAATCTTACATGCGTGTTGAGTACATGGACTCACGGAGATTCAGACAAACAACCTGACTTTCTGTGACTAATGATGTGACCTCGGGCACTCAACTCTTTGTGCCTCACTTTTCCTGCCTGTAAAGTGGGTATGATGGCACTCACCCTGCTGGGTTCATGTGAGTTTTCAGTGTTCAACACCCACAGAGAGCTCCTAAGTGGGAGAGTATATCTTAGGCTCTCAGGAAATATTTGCAGCTAACAGCCCAGAGTTAAAAAACAGGTGTGTTCTGGCCAGCCAGAGGGAAGTAGGGCCTCTGAGGGCGGCCTTCATGGGCCATTGGCTGGTCAGTGGCTCGCTTGCAATAAGCATTTGCTGGGTGGGCTGCAGGAGGCCCCAGAAACCGCTAAAAACCCCCCAGGCTCTTGCCCCAGGAGTGGCATGAACTTGAGAGCCAGCCGGCACTGCTGCAGCCACACCCTCCTCAATGGTGCAGATACTCAGTCGGCCCTTGGCTGCCTCACCTTCTTACCCTGCCTCCCTCGAAGGGTCACCAGTGAAGTGTTCAGTAAGTTGTTTCCTCCCAGCAGACTTCACTGGGACCCATGCTGGAGTAAGAATAAAAAGTCCCAGAGGAGGCCAGGCACGGTGGCTCACGCCTGTAATCCGAGCACTGTGGATGGCCGAGGCAGACTCACGAGGTCAGGAGTTTGAGACCAGCCTGGCCAAAGTCCCAGAGGACTGAGGGCCTTTCTGGGAATGCGGGATCCTCTCTCCTATGTGGACATGGCAACCTGTAGGGGGTCCCCAGTCACAGGTCTGTGCTCACCCCCATCTCTGCTTTTTCTTGCCCATCCCCGCAGGCTGATCCCTTCCTCCACTGAAACCTGAAAAATGGCTTCGGGGCAAGGCCCAGGTCCTCCCAGGCAGGAGTGCGGAGAGCCTGCCCTGCCCTCTGCTTCTGGTAAGGGTCTTCCTGCCCCCTTGCCCATCGCATAACCATGAGTGCTGTCGTGAGGATGGAAGGAGCAGGACTCAGGCAGGCTCCTTCGCCTCGGTTCACCCACTGTGGGTAGGGAAGAGTATTCCCCACCCACGGGCTCAGAGGCTAGAGCTGCTGTCAAGGTTAAGCCCGGGAGGGGGAGGAGTCTGGACTGGGGAGGGCCTGGAGGTTGGGAGAGGCCAGGAAGTGAGTGTAAGGTGGGCACAGTGCCACCAGGGCAGAGGGCGGGGTCACGGGCGAGGCAGGCAGGAAGCAGAGTGGGGCCTGGCTGCTGTATCCCTCCAGCGGGAGAAATAAGGAAGTAAGCTGGCCAATCACCCAGTCAGGTCTGCTCAACAGGGAATGCAATTATTGTGACTTGGAGAGGAAGTAAGATAGCTGCCCTCCTTCCCTCTTCCCAGGGGACAGCCAGGGAAGCCCCAGCTCACTCCTCATGGCGGGCTGTTCCCTGGACTTGGGAATCAGGTCCCAGGTCTGTCACTATCTCCCTGTGTGACTTTTCTGGGCCGCAGCTACAATTTCAGATTTTGTTTCCCACATTTC
Organism: Hylobates moloch; assembly: GCF_009828535.3. NCBI lineage: Eukaryota > Metazoa > Chordata > Mammalia > Primates > Hylobatidae > Hylobates > Hylobates moloch. The sequence continues at coordinate 32,109,718 of NW_026652295.1, read as the reverse complement.
CCTGCACGCAAAGGGCTGCGGAGCTGAGATGTACTAACGTAGACTCAGGACCCCAAATGCCCGGGACTGTCCCGGCTCCCCGGCTTGTTCTGGCTGTATGACCTTGCACACGTTACTTAGACACCCTGTGCCATTTTCCCCTGCCAGCTGGGGATTGCCTGCTCCCAGGGCTACTGTGAGGACTCAGTGCAAGTGCCGGAACAACTCTCCACACAGCATAAGCTCTAGGGGCGGCTAAGGTGCTGAAGTAGAGATATTTCTTTTCTTGTTTTTTTTTTTGTTTGTTTGTTTGTTTGTTTGTTTGTTTTTTTTTTTGAGATGGAGTCTCGCTTTGTTGCCCAGGCTGGAGTGCAGTGGCGTGATCTAGGCTCACTGCAAGCTCCGCCTCCTGGGTTCACGCCATTCTCCTGCCTCAGGCTCCCGAGTAGCTGGGACTACAGGCGCCCGCCACCACGCTAATTTTTTGTATTTTGTTTAGTAGAGACGGAGTTTCACCATGTTAGGCAGGATGGTCTCGATCTCCTGACCTCGTGAGCTGGCCGCCTTGGCCTCCCAAAGTGCTGGGATTACAGGCATGAGCCACCTCGCCTGGCCATTTTTTTTTTTTTTTTTTTTTGAGACAGAGTTTTGCTCTTGTTGTCTAGGCTGGAGTGCAGTGGTGCAATCTCGGCTCACCGCAACCTCCACCTCCCGGGGTCAAGTAATTCTCCTGCCTTAGCCTCTTGAGTAGCTGGGATTACAGGCATGTGCCACCACGCCTGGCTGATTTTGTATTTTTAGTAGAGACAGGGTATCTCCATGTTGGTCAGGCTGGTCTTGAACTCCCGACCTCAGGTGATCTGCCCACCTCGGCTTCCCAAAGTGGTGGGATTATAGGCATGAGCCACCATGCCTGGCTGGGATATTTCTTTCCATGGTTGAGGGCAGCTATGGCCTTAGGAAGAGTGAACCCCCTATGAGGCATGGGGCTGCCAGGGTTCGGCCCTGTCTCCCTGACTCCCAGCTTTGATTCTCAGAGGAGCAGGTAGCCCGGGACACAGAGGAGGTTTTCCGCAGCTACGTTTTTTACCGCCATCAGCAGGAACAGGAGGCTGAAGGGGCAGCTGCCCCTGCCGACCCGGAGATGGTCACCTTACCTCTGCAACCCAGCAGGTGAGCTACAACCGCTGGGCCCACAAGGACATCTTCAGGGAGGCAGTAGCTCGCATGGGTCTCTGTGCAGGTCCTGGGAGCTGGGGAGGCCTGGGGGGTCTTGCCCTTCTCTCATGGTTGCTCCTCTTTTATGTTGGGCTCCCACCCCCATCCAGGACCTTGTATCCTTTTTAGCCCATGCCTGCCCCTTGTCCCGGAGCCCAGCACTCATGTCTTAGAACACTGTCGGGGACCTCCAAGAAGGGGTGCACAGGGCCATGGACAGCTCAGGCAGAACCCCTCTGCCATGAGCCAGGGCCTGGCCCCGACTGCCTGGTTACCGGCTCACCTGCGTGTCTCCTGCTCCTACAGCACCATGGGGCAGGTGGGACGGCAGCTCGCCATCATCGGGGACGACATCAACCGACGCTATGACTCAGAGTTCCAGAGCATGTTGCAGCACCTGCAGCCCACGGCAGAGAATGCCTATGAGTACTTCACCAAGATTGCCTCCAGGTACCCCAGCCACCTCCCTGCCAGCTCCAGTCACTCCTCTGTCGTGTCACAAACCACACCATACCCTGCCTGCATGATGCACTCTCGGCATGGGGAGACGCCTTCTGTCAGTGTCCAATGTCTGCTGTGAACTCACATGTGGTTTCGGCCCCCTATTTTTCTCTTTCGGGGTCCCAGACTTGTATTTTGGGCATTAGCTCACAGCTGTTTTGAGCTCTGACTCCAAGGTCTTCACTGGTTAGATCAGGACTCTAGAGGGGGCCTGAGGTGGGGACGTCCCCCACAGCTCCCCAGCCCAGCTGGGACACAGCTGTCCTTCGTAGTTCCAATTTGAAACCAACCACATATCACACTGAAGATGGTGAGGGTGCTAACCTCTGCCAGGTCCTAGAAATGGCTCCTAGTTGCTATAATCTGGCATCCAAGTGGTTAAAGACACCAAATATTTGGGTGCACATCCAAGCTTTGCCACTTACTGCCTTCGTGAAGCTTCCTAGCCCTTAGTCTCCTGGTTTGTAAAATAGGGAAAATATGCTTAGGTCAGTGTCCACCTTACAAAATGTTAGCCATTGCTACCACCAGAGTTAGGGAGGTCAGTGTCGGGGTAGATTTGAAGCTGGAGGTGAAGGTAGGAGTAAGTAATAGATTTTAGAATTAGTGCTCAGAGCTAAAATATCCAGTCCGTGAACTTAGAGGCCAGCCTTCATACCACTGTGATGACAGGAACTACCCTAATCCTTTCTGTCCTTTTCTCTCTGCTGTCCCTCGGGCTGCCAGGCCAGCAGCAACACCCACAGGTAATCTCCCCGCTGACTCCATCCACTTGCTCTGCCCTCTGCCCTCTCTGTGCCCCATTGCACCTGAGCGTACACCCCAGCAGTGGCATCCAGCTCATCTGCCCCTGAGCTTTCTCTTTTCGCAGAGACCCAGGTTGTTGCCAAATACAGGCCAGGTTGGGGCAGCCTCTGCGGCCTTAATTCACAGCTAAGCTATTTAGCTTCCAGCTGGGAGAGGGGTGGGAGAGGCCAGGCAGTCTGAAGGGCTTCCTGGGGGCTCTCCACCAATGGTATGGGATGCTCTGCCCACAGCCTGTTTGAGAGTGGCATCAACTGGGGCCGTGTGGTGGCTCTTCTGGCTTTCGGCTACCGTATGGCCCTACACGTCTACCAGCGCGGCCTGACTGGCTTCCTGGGCCAGGTGACCCGCTTCGTGGTTGACTTCGTGCTGCATCGCTGCATTGCCCGGTGGATTGCACAGAGGGGTGGCTGGGTGAGTATCCAAGGATTGCAATGTCCTCCCTGCTGTTGGGGCTGCCTCTCTCCCAGGCCCCACCCCTTCCTTGGGTTCCTATATCTTCTGCCAGCCTCTCTGTGACCACCTTGTTTCTCCCGGCAGGTGGCAGCCCTGGACTTGGGCAATGGTCCCATCCTGAACGTGCTGGTGGTTCTGGGTGTGGTTCTGTTGGGCCAGTTTGTGGTACGAAGATTCTTCAAATCATGACTCCCAAGGGTGCCCTTTGGGGTCCCAGTTCAGACCCCTGCCTGGACTTAAGCCAAATCTTTGCCTTCTTCGCTCCCTTGCAGGGGTCACCCCTCGAGAGTACAGAAGCTTTAGCAAGTGTGCACTCCAGCTTCGGAGGGCCCCTGCATGGGGGCCAGTCAGGCTGCAGAGGCACCTCAACATTGCATGGTGCTAGTGGGCCCTCTCTCTGGGCCCAGGGGCTGTGGCCTCCTCCCTCGGCTCTCTGGGACCTCCTTAGCCCTGTCTGCTAGGCGCTGGGGAGACTGATAACTTGGGGAGGCAAGAGACTGGGAGCCACTTCTCCCTAGAAAGTGTTTAACGGTTTTAGCTTTTTATAATACCATTGTGAGAGCCCATTCCCACCATTCTACCTGAGGCCAGGACGTCTGGGGTGTGGGGGTTGGTGGGTCTATGTTCCCCAGGATTCAGCTATTCTGGAAGATCAGCACCCTAAGAGACGGGACTAGGATGTGAGCCTGGTCCTGGCCCTCCCTAAGCATCATGTGTCCCAGGAGCAGGACCTACTAGGAGAGGGGGGCTAAGGTCCTGCTCAACTCTCCCCCTGCTCCCATTCCTCCCTCTGGCCATACTGCCTTTGCAGTTGGACTCTCAGGGATTCTGGGCTTGGGGTGTGGGGTAGGGTGGAGTCGCAGACCAGAGCTGTCTGAACTCACGTGTCAGAAGCCTCCAAGCCTGCCTCCCAAGGTCCTCTCAGTTATCTCCCTTCCTCTCTCCTTATAGACACTTGCTCCCAACCCATTCACTACAGGTGAAGGCTCTCACCCCCGTCCCTTGGGTGAGTGACCTGCTAAGGCCCCTCCTTGCCCAGACTACAGGGCTTAGGACTTGGTTTGTTATTTCAGGGAAAAGGAGTAGGGAGTTCATCTGGAGGGTTCTAAGTGGGAGAAGGACTATCAACACCACTAGGAATCCCTGAGGTGGGATCCTCCCTCACGGCTCTGGCACAGTGTAATCCAGGGGTGTAGATGGGGGAACTGTGAATACTTGAACTCTGTCCCCCCACCCTCCATGCTCCTCACCTGTCTAGGTCTCCTCAGGGTGGGGGTGAGAGTGCCTTCTCTATTGGGCACAGCCTAGGGTCTTGGGGGTGAGGGGGAAGAAGTTCTTGATTTAGTCAGATGCAGGGAGGGGAGGCAGATGGAGCCCATAGGCCACCCCCTATCCTCTTGAGTGTCTGGAAATAAACTGTGCAATCCCCTCACCCTGACTTAGTAGTTTTTGTATTCTCTGCTGCCCCTCTTTCCATCAGGCCAGACTGTGGGAACCTGGGCGTGCCTGGCATGCATCTGGCTTATTACTGAATACCACCTCACACTAGGCCTCCAGAATCCCACAGAGGTCTGAGTATGGTTCTGCAGCCCCCAGCCCGATGGAAGGCCTTCGCCCCTCCCCATGCACTTCTCTCATCTCTTTGGGTTTCATGCAGTTTCCCACCCTTGAGGAAGTCTGGGAGGTCCTTTAACTACGGAGCTGGTGGAGCAGCTGCACATATCTGAGGACCCCCACAGGCCACCTCTGACCTGGGCTGAATTCTTCTTCCGCCCTGGGGCTACCACCCACGCTGGTCCAAAAGGCCCTTCTCCCCCACATTTAGCTCTGCCTGGGACACAATGTCCCAGCTCCCCCTTCCTGATGGCTCCACAGTCAGCACACACGCAGGGCTTTCATTCTAGTTTTATGCTGCTTGGGAGTCCCTATGGGGACCCAGCCAGGGGTGATAAAAATAACAAGCATGGGGGCGTTGAAATGTTCCAAAATCTACAGTCTTTCCAGTCCTGGGCACCCTGGTTTGTGTTTCTGACGCCCTTCCAGAACGGTCACATGTTAAGTCCAAGAGAACTCGTGAGCTTCACTTTCACCCTCCTGGGGTGGGCTTGCCAAGCCCCTTTTCCCTCCACAAGGTCTTCAGTCTAGTACAGACGCGATCTTGGAAAAGGGAGAAGGCGGAGCTGCAGGCAGTGGTGGCTGGAAGGTGGTTGCTACAAGGCACCCCGCAGTGTACAGGAAAAGCTCACAGACAACATTTATAGAACACATACTGTGTGCCAGGCTTTATGCTGAGAGTTCATCATCTGCCCAAATAATAGGTAGGAGACGAGGGTGGGGGTACTCAAACTACTATTTACAGATAAGGAAACGGGTGCTTTCTCAGTCACCCAAGGAGTGAGGACTTGCCACCAGGAAACTGGCTCGAGTCTTACGTGGAGGCCAGAGGGCAATGTGGGGCTCGCGAGCACAGGTTTAGGGGGCCCAGAGTGCTGGGTCGCCTCCGCTCCCCAGCGATGCCATAGAGGTTAGAGGTGGGCGGCTGCCCGAGTCCAAGATGGCCGCCGCCGCGAGCACGCAAGCGTGCCCTTCCTTGGGCGGGGCCTTCGGGGCGCACCCGCTCCAGCCGCTGGGCTTTGAACAGCATGCGGCATTGACCGGCTAACAGATCGTTGCATCTCTGGAAGAAAGGCGGGTGGGCTGTGGTTAGCCTACTCGTCTAAGGAGTTGCAACGCTAACCGGAAAGGCATGGGTGAGGCAGCCCAAAAAGTTTTGGCCTGCACCGCCCCCCAACGCCCTCTATTCCGCTGCCAGGATGTTCTGAAACCAGGTGGTGAGAAGTTAGGTCGGACACAGTCGGCCAGGGGCTGCGAGGATAACGGGAGTAGGGGCTCTGCGGGTATTAGGGAAGAGAAACCAAAAAAACTCATTTCTACTCAAATTGTGCGCTGCTTCTGAGATTGTGGCTTGGTTTCCACCAAATACGTCTGGGTTCGTCACAGTCTGTGATGTCACTGAGCTGGGGCAGCCCGGCCAGGGAAAGGAGCGGTGTGCAGCTGTCACCTGCTTAGTTCTGCAGTTTCAGGATGAATACCCGCCCTTCCTTGCACAAAACAGCTTCACATTCTCCCCTCCCCCACACTACCGTTTTACCTTCACGTATTTGTTTTTACCTCCTCTGAAGAGTATATTTGAGAGAGTCACCGAGTGTCCATCCAAACCCTTTCATTTGAAAAAATCCTTCCTTAGCCTAAAATCACTCAGTATATTGAACAGGTTATTATGACATAGTCACCTGAATGCATTAAAATAAATTTACATGTATTCATTAAACTTAAACCGCCATATCCACTAGTTTTGTTTTTTTGTTTTTGTTTTGTTTTTTTCACTTGTGACAAAAATGTGCCCCTCCTGCTCCAGTTGTATGCACTTCTGATGTAGAGGCCCCATTTTGTAAGATGCTTGTAAAATTGTGGATTTAATTCCTTTTTTTTTTTTTTTTTGAGACAGAGTCTCGCTCTGTCGCCTAGGCTGGATGGAGTGCAGTGGCGCAATCTCGGCTCACTACAACCTCCGCCTCCCGGGTTCAAGCGATTCTCCTGCCTTAGCCTCCCAAGTAGCTGAGACTACAGGCACGCGCCACCATGCCCGGCTAATTTTTTTTTTTTTTTTTTGTATTTTTAGTAGAGATGGCATTTCACCATTCTGGCCAGGCTTGTCTCAAACTCCTGACCTCATGATACTCCCGCTTTGGCCTCCCAAAATTCTAGGATTACAGGCGTTGAGCCACCGTGCCCGGCCCAAATGTGGATTTAATTCTATCTGAGCTGAACAGATAAGGATAATCATGATTTTGTGTGTGTGTGTGTGTGTGTATATGTGTGCATGCGTGCGTGTGTGTGTGTGTGTGTGTGTAGAGAGAGAGAGAGAAGGGAGTTATCGAAGGTTGCTGGAGATGCCCAAAGGTCAGGAACCAGAATCAGCAAAACCCAGCTTCTCCTGGGGTGTGTTGAGCAGTTGCTGTACATGTTAAAGGTGAACACTGGACTCCTGGGATATAAAAGTAAGATGTGAGAGGAGAGGGGATTCAGTTCACTAGATAATAATACAACAGGCCGGGCCTGGTGGCTCACGCCTGTAATCCCAGCACTTTGGGAGGCCGAGGCGGGCGGATCACCTGAGGTCAGCAGTTCGAGATCAGCCTGACCAACACGGAGAAACCCCACCTCTACTAAAAATACAAAAAATTAGCCGGGCATGGTGGTGCATGCCTCTAATTCCAGCTACTGTGGAGGCTGAGGCAGGAGAATCGCTTGAACTCAGGAGGCAGAGGTTGCAGTGAGCTGAGATCGTGCCATTGCACTCTAGCCTGGGCAACAAGAGCGAAACTCTGTCTCAAAAAAAAAAGAGAGAGAACAGAAAGTAATGATCTGGCCTACTGAAGCAGATCCCTGGCATATTGTCTGAGTGGTCCAGTGAAGGGGCACCCCGCCCCCATTACCAAGATCAAGTGATGGACTAACAGGCAAAATCTGGACTTTTCTAGGAAAAGCCACTTCATAGCTGAAGAGACTGAAACCATACAATCTCCCTTTACCTGGAGTATGGGATTTGGCAATGGACGTGGGCAGGCACCAAATGGATGCATGTGAGAGTGTGAACGTGCATGTGGCTAAGTGTGTATGTGGCATCTGGTGAGTAACGTGAGTGGGCATTGGTTGTTGGAATCAAAGTATGAATCAATACATCTCTTAGCTCCATTTATCTCAGCTCTTCCTTTGCAATCTTGGAATCATTCCTGGTGTCCAATGTCACAATTTTTTCCAAACAGCTTTGGCTAAGGACACACTGAAGGCTCCACTGAACCTTGAGGTGAACCTACTCTGTGAAGTTCATGGCACAGACTTTTGTGATGGTTGGCTCTGTGGGGCTGGGCTCACCAACCTTCTCATGTTCTAACCTGACCTGTTCTAACCTGACCTCTGACCCCACTGAGGGCAGCTTATCCAATTAATTTCCAGCGGATGGTTAGGCTTCCTCAAGAGTGTGAATATTTTCTTGCTAAAGTCTCAGGTGGGCCATACTGAGGAAAGGCAAAATGCATTTAGCATGTCTGGTGTCTCTGAAATTTGGAAGCTGTGAATTAGAGTGCAAGAGGCACTTAGATGTTGGTTACCATGTCTGCTAAAAAAAAAAAAAAAAACAGATTTGCAGGAACCTAAATAACACTACTACCAGGCTATGTGTGAGAGCGGCTGTGGGCAGGTTAAAAGCCGAGTGCTATCCTAGTAAGGGCATGGGGGATCCCCCTGGTTGTAATGCCTAGTAGAATGGGTGAGTGTCTTTTTTTTTGTTTTTTTTTTTTGAGATCGAATCTCACTCTGTTGCCCAGGCTGGAGTACAGTGGCACGATCTCGTATCACTGCAACCTCTGCCTCCTGGGTTCAAGTGATTCTCCTGCCTCAGTCTCCAGCTGGGATTACAGGCTCACGCCAACACGCCAGGCTAATTTTTGTATTTTTAGTAGAGACGGGGTTTCATCATGTTGGCCTGGCTGGTCTTGAACCTTTGACCTCAACTGATCCGTCCCTCAGCCTCCCAAAGTGCTAAGATTACAGGCGTGAGCCACCGTGCCCGGCCGGATGAGTGTCTTAACGTGACCTTGGACTTTCATTCTGGGTGGCCTGCAGAATGGGCTAACCAGGAATAGCCCTTCCTTTTCCTGGCAAGAGGGGGCACATCCAAGCTCAGTTCACCAGGAGACTAGGGATTCTTCTGAGTATTCCATGCATGCTTTTCCCTCTCCCCAGCCCCCTCCACCAGTGGGAGGCACTGCGATGTCTACAGGACTAGGGTGTTCAAATGCTAGTGTTCTCAGACAGCTCCTGTAATGGGCTGGCACCCCAAATCTACACTGCATGGTGCCAAGCAGCCTGGTGTACCTCCACTGACAAAGCTGCTTTTTCATGCCAGCTCTACACAAAGGCAGCATGATGGCAGGAAGGCCCTCCCACTGGAATGCACACTGGAAAAGCGCCCGGCTGCTCTGGCTCAGGGCCCTCCCCACCCTCTCCGCAAACCCCCACCCCCCGCAGGGTGGGGAGGGTGATGAGAGGAGGGTCAAGGAACCCATGCTGCTTTTCTTGATGATTTGTTGTTTTCTCTTCCCCCAATAAAGCCCATTCCCAGGCTGTGTCACGCTGTGGAATTTGTCTCAAACCCAGGTGCCTGACGGAGAGACCCCGAAGGGTGCTGTCCCGTGGGAAAAGTAACTTGTAGAGAGTAGAGGAGGAAGAGCTGAGCACACACAGGGTTGGGCAGGGAGGAGGCAGGTCCCTGCCTCACATGAATTTCTCTTCCTTGCTGCTCACCAGTCTCCGAAGCCACTGTGCCTCCCTCTGCTCATGGCCACCCTGAGTCAGAGGCCGCTCCTGTAGACGGTCACTCCTTAGCTGCCCATCTCTGCCTTCCCATTGCCACTGCCAAGGCTGTGGGGTGTATTCTCAACTTCGTCTTGATCCCCACTGAAAATCCATGAGGTGCATGATATTCATTACATTTGCCTCCTCCTTGCCCATCCCTGGTGGGAGCACAGGAGTGTTGAAGGGTCTGCCCTCAGGCAGCTTACATAGCCATGGAGGAGGAGGCATCAAGCAGTAATCTGAGTGGGATGCAGGGAATTTGGTGCCCCAGAAAAAATGTGCCAGGTTGGCCTGGTCTGGGAGTACCCAGGGAGGATTTTCAGAGGAGGGGACATGTAAACCATTGCCTTGAACAAACTCAACATATTCAGGGAGGCACTCAAGGCCTTCTCGGTGGCTTTCCAGACTTTTTTCTGACTCCTGCCTTTGCTACAGCCAGATGGTCCAGGCACTACTCTGGGCTCTCCCAAGCTCCTTCCACCTCTCCCCTCCTCTCAACCCACAGGACATTTTACAGGATCTGCTTCTCACCTGGAATGTCTCCTCTGACTCATCTCCTTTCTGTTTCAATGTGCTTTCCCATTTCTTAACATCCAATGCTAATTCCCTGTGGGTCAGTCTCTCCCCTTCTCAACACCAATGGCCCTTGGGATCTGATCCACTCATTGGCCAGTTAATGGCCTTGTTGAGTTGGAAAGAGCATTTCATTTATTAAATAAAAATTATAGAAAGCCATCAGCCTAGTCAACACAGTGAGACGCCCCCTTATCTTTTTTTTTTTTTTTTTTTTTGAGACGGAGTCTCGCTCTGTCGCCCAGGCTAGAGTGCAGTGGCGCAATCTCGGCTCACTGCAAGCTCCGCCTCCCGGATTCACGCCATTCTCCTGCCTCAGCCTCTCCAAGTAGCTGGGACTACAGGCGCCCGCCACCGCGCCCGGCTAATTTTTGTATTTTTAGTAGAGACGGGGTTTCACCATGGTCTCGATCTCCTGACCTCGTGATCCGCCCGCCTCGGCCTCCCAAAGTGCTGGGATTACAAGCGTGAGCCACCGCGCCCGGCTCTTTTTTTTTTTTTTTATTAATTTTTTTTGCACACAAAAACAATAAACATTTTCTAAAAATACATACAAACAAAAAGATGCGTATCAAACATATTAGGAAGGTTGCACATGGGAAGTCGGGGAATAGAAGTCGGGGGTGGGAGTTAAAATAAATGAGAGAGGGACTTTATATGGATCAGTGATAATAACTCAATCCTCTATTTGATAAAGAAGAGGGAGAAGGAAGAGGAAGAAAAAGAAAGTGGGATAAAGGATCAGAAAGGGAGGAAAATAGAAAAAATTAGAGTATGACTCCAGGGTAGACCTGTTTTGTTGTCACTGAGTTGGTTGGTTGGTTTGTCTGTTGTATTTTTCATGTTTCGCCAAGTTGGCCAGACTGGTCTCGAACTCCTAGCCCGAAGTGATCAACCCGCCTCGCCCCCCAGAGTGCCGGGACCACAGGCGTGAGCCACCACGCCCAGCCCCCACATTGCTTCTGGTCTCCGTGGTAGACCTCCCAGACACGGGGCGGCCGGGCAGAGGCGCTCCTCACTTCCCAGACAGGGCGGCCAGGCAGAGACGCTCCTCACTTCTTCCCAGACGATGGGTGGCCGGGCAGAGGCGCTCCTCACTTCCCAGGTGGGGCGGCCGGGCAGAGGCGCTCCTCACTTCCCAGACGATGGGTGGCCGGGCAGAGGCGCTCCTCACTTCTTCCCGGACGGGGGAGACGCCCCCTTCTCTATCAAAAAAAAAAAAATACATTAGTCAAACATGGTGGCGCATGCCTGTAGTCCTAGCTAGGACTGAGGGGGAGGAAGGCTTGAGCCCAGGAGTTCAAGGCTGCAATGAGCCGTGATTGTGCCACTGCACTCCAGCCTGGGCGACAGAATGAGACAAATGAAGGAAGGGAGCGAGGGAGGGAGGAAGGGAGGAAGGAAGGGAGGGAGGGAGAGAGGGAGAGAGGGAGAGAAGGAAGGAAGGGAGGGACAGGACTACACTAGGCCAAAACAGATAGAACTAAAACTCAAGATGGAGTCACCCATGCCAAACTAAGTTGTTATCCGACCTTCTGAAAAATAAGGAGAGAGAGATAACAGCCAATTTCTCAAAAAGATCAGTTTATTTATTTATTTATTTATTTATTTGAGACGGAGTTTCGCTCTGTCACCCAGGTTGGAGTGCTGTGGTGCGATCTCGGCTCACTGCAAGCTCCGCCTCCCGGGTTCCCGCCATTCTCCTGCCTCAGCCTCCCGAGTAGATGGGACTACAGGCGCCTGCCACCACGCCCAGCTAATTTTTTGTATTTTTAGTAGAGACAGGGTTTCACCGTGGTCTCGATCTCCTGACCTCGTGATCCGCCCGCCTCGGCCTCCCAAAGTGCTGGGATTACAGGCGTGAGCCACCGCGCCTGGCCGATCAGTTTAAGTCTTTAACCACATGATAATGAAGTTCTCTCTGTTTTAATCCTTAAACAAAAAAAAAAGGATTAAAGAACCTGAAGAAACCCGATGTTAACTAATCAGTTGTTTTGCAATTGTTTTGCTTCCCTTTCCCCACCTTACAAGAAAAAAATAACTTTGAAGTCTGGGTGTGGTGGCTCACACCTATAATCCCAGCACTTTGGGAGGCTGAGGTGGGAGGATTGCTTGAGGTCAAGAGTTTGAGACCAGGCTGGGCAACAGAGCAAGACCCTGCCTCTAAGAAAAAGAAAAAGAAGGCCAGGCGCGGTGGCTGACGCCTGTAATCCCAGCACTTTGGAAAGCCAAGTTGAGCAGATCACCTGATGTCAGGAGTTTGAGACCAGCCTGACCAACATTGAGAAACCCTGTCTCTACTAAAAATACAAAATTAGCCGGGCGTAGTAGCGCATGCCTGTAATCCCAGCTACTCGGGAGGCTGAGGCAGGAGGAGCTTGGAGTGAGCCAAGATTGTGCCACTGCACTCCAGCCTGGGCAACAAAGCCTGGAGCGAAACTTCATCTCAAAAAAAAAAGAAAGAAAGAGAAAGAAAAAACTTTGAAAAGTAACTTAATACATTCTTCCTTACTTCTGCTTTCTTCAGCTCTTCTCTGTTTATAAAACCAACTTCAGGCCAGGTGCAGTGGCTCACGCCTGTAATCCCAGCACTTAGGGAGGCCAAGGTGGGTGGATCACCTGAGGTCAGGAGTTCGAGATCAGCCTGGCCAACATGGTGAAACCCCATCTCTACTAAAAATACAAAAACTAGCTGGACATGGCTGACTCTCTTTTCAGACTCAGCCCACCTACACCCAGGTGTCCCAGGTATCCAGGGCAGCCCAAATGGCAGTCCCCAGCTCACGGATCCTCCAGTTTTCAAAGCCGAAGGCCCCAGCCTCCCTGTTGGAAGAGTGGGACCCCATGCCAAAACCCAAGCCACATGTGTCAGACTATAACCGCCTCCTTCACTTGGCCAGGCCCAAAGCTCAGTCGGACAAGTGCGTTCCTGACCGAGATCCTCGCTGGGAGGTGCTGGATGTCACCAAGAAGGTGGTGGCCAGCCCCCGGATCATCTCCCTGGCCAAGCCCAAAGTGCGCAAGGTCCTCAACGAGGGATACAACCCCTATTACATCTCCCAGGCCTCCCTGGTGGCCCAGGCGTCCCCTCGCCTCTATGAGCTTGCCACCCCCAAAAGCATCACCAGAAAAGTGTGATCAACCCAGGCCTGGCCTCTAAGACCTCCACTCCCAGTATACACCCTCAGGCACCCTAACCCTGTGTGTGTGATTATTCTGAGCTTTTTGGCCTGGAGAAGGGAGGGTGGGCTGGAAGGCCAAAAGAAGGATGAAGAGGACAATAATATTTATTTTTGCATCCAAAAAAGAAAAAAAATTAGCTGGACATGGTGGCATGCGCCTATAATCCCAGCTACTTGGGAGGCTGAGACAGGAGAATCGCCCGAACTTCGCATGAACCCAGGAGATGGAGGTTGCAGTGAGCTGAGATCACGCCACTGCACTCTGGCCTGGGTGACAGAGTAAGACTCCGTCTCAAAAAAAAAAAAAAAAAAAAAGCCAACCTCTTCTGCTGAGCCCATGGAACATTTATTCTATTTTACGGAATGAAGTGTTGCCTGATTCTAGAATCGAAAATAATGCCAACTGAGATCTTTAAGCTAAATTTGTTGTAATGTTGTCCTTTGACATGGCTTAAGTTTTGGGACCTGTGTATAAGTTTAAGTCTGCCTCTTAAATAGTTTGAGGGCCAATTCCTCTAATATGAAATCAAATGAGAATTCTGGCTCTCTTTCATTCAATCAGCAAACATTTATTGAGTGCCTTGAAACCTCAATAAACAAACTCAAATAGAATGGGGAGAGTATTAGGATTTAGCTCCGGTATTTGTACTTGTCATGTGCAGTATATGACTTCAGGGCACAATCTCTGAGTGTATCTGTTGTGTGTGTTTTTGTTTTTGTTTTTGACGGAGTTTTGCTCTTGTTGCCTAGGCTGGAGTGCAATGGCACAATCTTGGCTCACTCTAAGCTCTGCCTCCCCAGTTCAAGCGATTCTCTTGCCTCAGCCTCCCCAGTAGCTGGGATTACAGGCATGCACCACCACACCCAGCTAATTTTGTATTTTTAGTAGAGACAGGGTTTCTCCATGTTGGTCAGGCTAGTCTCGATTCCCAACCTCAGGTGATCTGCCCGCCTCAGCCTCCCAAAGTGCTGGGATTACAGGCGTGAGCCCCCACGCCCAGCGATTATTATTAGTATTTTTTTGGGAGACAGGGTCTTTATCACCAAGGCTGGAGTGCACTGGTGCAATCAAGTCTCACTGCAGCCTTGACCTCCTGGGCTTAAGCAATCCTCCTGCCTCAGCCTCCTGAGGCAAAAATTAGTGGGGCAAAAATTAGCGGCCAGGCGTGTTGGCTCACGCCTGTAATCCCAGGACTTTGGGAGGCTGAGGTGGGTAGATCATGAGGTCAGCAGTTCGAGACCAGCCTGACCAACATGGTGAAACCCCTGTCTTTACTAAAAATACAAAATTTATCCGGACATGGTGGTGAATGCCTGTAATCCCAGCTACTCAGGAGGCTGAGGCAGGAGAATCGCTTGAACCTGGGAGGCAGAGGTTGCGGTGAGCCAACATCTCACCATTGCATTCCAGCCTGGGCAACAAGAGTGAAACTCTGTCTCAAAAAAAAAAAAAAAAAAAAAAAGAAAAGAAATGGCTTCTAGTTGCTATAATCTGACATCCAAGTGGTTAAAGACACCAAATATTTGGGTGCAAATCCAAGCTTTGCCACTTACTGCCTTTGTGGAAAAAAAAAAAATTTAACCATGGGTGGTGGCGTGCTATTTTTTTTTTTTTTTTTGAGATGGAATCTCTCTCTGTCACCCAGGCTGGAGTGCAATGGTGCAGTCTTGGCTTACCGCAACCTCTGCCTCCCAGGTTAAAGCTATTCTCCTGCCTTAGTCTCCTGAGTAGCTGGGATTACAGGTGCCCACCACCACGCCCAGCTAATTTTTGCATTTTTAGTAGAGATGGGGTGTCACCATGTTGGCCAGGCTGGTCTTGAACTCCTGACCTCATGGTCTGCACATCTTGGCCTCCCAAAGTGCTGGGATTACAGGCGTGAGCCACCTCGCCTGGCTGGTTAAATTTTTTATAGAGATGGGGTCTCCTGATGTTGCCCAGGCTGGTCTCGAACTCCAGTACTCAAGCAATCCTCCCACCTCAGCCTCCCAAAGTACTGGGATAACAAGTGCAGGCCACCATGCCCAGCCAAAAATATTTTAATATAAAGAAAATAGGCTGGGCGGGTGGCTCACGCCTATAATCCCAGCACTTTGGGAGGCCAAGATGGGTGGATCACTTGAGGTCAGGAGTTTCAGACCAGCCTGGTCAACATGGTGAAACCCCATCTCTACTAAATACACAAAAATTAGCTAGGTGTGGTGGCAGACGCCTGTAATCCCAGCTACTCTGGAGGCTGAGGCAGGAGAAAGAATCGCTTGAACCTGGGAGGCGGAGGTTGCAGTGAGCTGAGACTGTGACACTGCACTACTTAAAAACAAAAACAAAAACAAAAAACGCCTCCCTTCTCCCACTTTCCTTTTTTTTTTTTTTTTTTTTTTTGAGATGGAGTCTTGCTCTGTTGCCCAGGCTGGAGTGCAGTGACACTCTCTTGGCTCACTGCAACATCTGCCTCCCAGGTTCAAGCAATTATCCTGCTTCAGCCTCCTGAATAGCTGGGATTACAGGTGCATGCCACTATGCCCGGCTAATTTTTGTATTTTTAGTAGAGACGGGGTTTCACCATGTTGGACCAGGCTGGTCTCGAACACCTGACCTCAGGTGAATTGCCCACCTTGGCCTCCCAAAGTGCTGGGATTACAGGCATGAGCCACCACGCCCAGCCCCTTCTCCCACTTTCTAAGAAGAGACTCTGAGATTTTTTTTTTTTTTTTAGAAATGTAAATTTCTAAATGTAAACTAGGCTGAGGTCAGTGGCTCACACCTATAATCCCAGCACTTTGGAAGGCCGAGGTAGGAGGATCCCTTGAGGCTGGGAGTTTGAGACCAGCCTTGGCAACATAGTGAGACCCCATCTTTACAAAAAAATTGTTTTTTTACTTGGCCGAGCATGATGGTGCATGCCTGTAGTACTAGCTACTTGGGAGGCTGAGGTGGGAGGAACCCCTTCAGCCCAGGAGTTCAAGGTTACAGTGAGCTATGATCCTGTCACAGCACTCCAGCCTAGGCAACAAAAGGAGACCCTGTCTCTGACGAAAAAAAAAGTAATTTTAAAATTCATTTAGGTAATTATCAGACTTCTTTTTAGTTGTAGGGGTAAATCAACAAGATCATTGTAGAATTATGGCAAGAAAAATATGAACTGAAAGTAATTTATTACTTTGGGAAGGAAAATAGAAATGATCAAATAAAAAAAACCACAAGATTTTTTTCTTTTTTTTAAGCTGGGACTACAGGCACACAGCCCTGAGCCCAGCATAATGTTAGTTTTATTTTTTTTTTCTTTTGAGACAGAGCCTCACTTTGTTGCCTAGGCTCGAGTGCAATGGCGAGGTCTCAGCTCACTGCAACCTCTGCTTACCGGGTTCGAGTGATTCTCCTGCCTCAGCCTCCCGAGTAGCTGAGATTACAGGTGGCTGCCACCACGCCCAGCTAATTTTTTTATTTTCAGTAGAGATGGGGTTTCACCATCTTGGCCAGGCTGGCCTTGAACTCATGACCTCGTGATCCACCCATCTTGGCCTCCCAAAGCCACGCCCGGCCCATATGTTACTTTTTTAATGTAAAGGTTAGAAAAGAGATTTTGGAAGACTGAGATATTCTGTGTGTGTATTTGGTTTGTTTTGTTTTTTTGAGACGGAGTCTTTTTTTTTTTTTTTTTTTTTTGAGACAGAGTCTCGCTGTGTCACCCGGGCACCCAGGCTGGAGTGCAGTGGCGCAATCTCGGCTCACTGCAAGCTCCGCCTCCCAGGTTCACGCCATTCTCCTGCCTCAGCCTCTCCGAATAGCTGGGACTACAGGCGCCCGCCACCACGCCCGGCTAATTTTTTTGTATTTTTAGTAGAGACGGGGTTTCACAGTGGTCTCGATCTCCTGACCTCGTGATCCGCCCGCCTTGGCCTCCCAAAGTGCTGGGATTACAAGCGTGAGCCACCGCGCCCGGCCAGAGAGACGGAGTCTTGCTGTGTTGCCAGGCTGGAGTGCAGTGGCGCAATCTCAGCTCACTGCAATCTCTGCCTCCCGGGTTCAAGCGATTCTCCTGCTTCAGCCTCTCGAGTACCTGGGACTACAGGCACCCACCACCACGCCCAGCTAATTTTTGTAATTTTAGTAAAGATGGGGTTTCACCATGTTGGGCAGGATGGTCTCGATTTCTTGACCTCGTCATCTGCCTGCCTGGGCCTCCCAAAGTGCTGGGATTAGAAGCGTGAGCCACTATCCCCGGCCTGGAATCTTTAAGATAACTTGACTTGCTGCATTTAAGAGTCTGAATTATTAGGTTTATGATAATTATTTACATGCTGAGTACTTTCTTCTTGTTTGACTTGTAAATCTACCCTATGAGGAATTGGAAGTGGTTGGGAAAAAAAGTCAAGTATATTAAATTTGTAAATGTAGTTTAAATATTTAAGAGAATTTAATTAACTCAGTTTGTAAATGCTATGAGTAATGTTCAAGCAAATTAAATATGTCAAGCCCATGGGCTAATTGTGTATTAATCAAAGAACAAGTTATTGCTCTTATTTTTATCCAAAACCTGCAAGATTTCTAAATAGAATATCAGGATATGGAAGTTAAACTTAAAAACGTAAGAAGATCTGTTTTTAAGCTTACAACATTAATTGAAGATTAATTTAGGCTAGGGGCAGTGGTGCAAGCCTGTAATCCCAGCACTTTGGGAGGCCGAGGCGGGAGGATCAGTGGAGCTCAGGAGTTCGAGATCAGCCTGGGTAACATCATGAAACTCTGTCTCAACAGAAAATACAAAAATTAGCCAGGCATGGGTGGTGTGCGACTGTAGTCCCAACTACTCCTCAGGTTGAGGTAGGGGGAAGGCTTGAGCCCAGGAGGTTGAGGCTGCGGTGAGCTGTGATTGTGCCACTGTACTCCAGCGTGGGTGACAGATTAAGACACTGTCTCTCTCTCTTTTTTTTTTTTGAGACAGAGTCTGGCTGTGTCACCCAGGCTGGAGTGCAATGCTGCAATTTTGGCTCACTGCCACCTCCACCTCCCAGATTTAAGCCATTCTCCTGCCTCGGACTCCCAAGCAGCTGGGATTACAGGCGAGCGCCATCATGCCCAGCTAATTTTTTGTATTTTTGGTAGACACAGGGCTTTGCCATGTTGGCCAGGCTGATCTCGAACTCCTGATCTCAGGTAATCCTCCCACCTCAGCCTCCCAAAGTGCTGGGATTACAGGCATGAGCCACTGCTCCTGGCTTTTTTTTTTTTTTTTTGAGACAGAGTCTCCCTCTGTTGCCCAGGCTAGAGGAAGTCACTTGATCTCAACTCACCGCAACCTCCACCTGCTGGGTTCAAGCGACTATCGTGCCTCAACCTCCCCAGTAGCTGGGATTCCAGGTGCCTGCCACCACACCCGGCTAATTTTTTGTATTATTATTATTTGTATTTTTAGTAGAGACAGGTTTCACCATGTTGGCCAGGCTGGTCTCAATGATCTCAGATGATCCACCTGCCTTGGCCTCCCAAAGTGCTGGGATTACAAGCGTGAGCCACCGTGCCCCACCTATATTCAGTATTTAGTAGTCACATGCTATACAGGTTTGTAGCCTTGGAGCAACAGGTCTACCATAATAGCGTAGGTGTGTAGTAGACTATACTAGCTAGGTTTGTATAAGTGTACTCCATGATGTTGGTAGGACTGATTCCCTTAACACTGCATTTCTCGGGGCTAGGAGCAGTGGCTCACGCCTGTAATCCCAGCACTTTGGGAGGCGGAGGTGGGCGGATCACCTGAGGTCAGGAGTTCGAGACCAGCCTGGCCAACATGGCAAAACCCCGTTTCTACTAAAAATACAAAAATTAGCCAGGCATGGTGGTGCACCCCTATAATCCCAGCTACTTGGGAGGCTGAGGCAGGAGAATTGCTTGAACCCAGGAGGCCGAGGTCACAGTGAGCCGAGATCAGGCCACTGCACTTCAGCCTGGGCAACAGAGCGAGAGTCCATCTAAAAATAAATAAATAAATAAAATAAAACAATGCATTTTTGAGAATGTATCCCCATCATTAAGCAACACACAACTGTAGCTGAGATCCCTTAGAACTGCCCTCTTTCAACAGATAAGATCAGTCATGAGGTTGTCCCAGCTGCTCAGGAGGCTGAGCCAGGAGGACTCTGCTCGGGCCTAGGAGTTCAAGGCTGTAGTGTACTGTGATCATACCTAAGATACCTGAGAAGAGCCACTGCATTCCAGCTGGGGCAACACAGCAAGATCTGTCTAAAAAAAAAAAAAAGAATCAGACATGAGTATAGAAGTAGAAATAATATCTTACCACTAGGACCTCGAGGCTCTCCCAGGTAATAAGGGGGTTCAGGAACAGCTCTAACCACCAGTGCTCTGGCCAACAGAGGGCTTGCCATACCAATAAGGGGCACAGGGGCACAGGCAAATTCTCTTTCTCTCTCTTTTTTTTTTCTTTTGAGATGGAGTCTTGCTCTGTCACTCCAGCCTCCAGGCTGGAGTGCAGTGGCGCACTCTCAGCTCACTGCAACCTCTGCCTTCCGGGCTCCAGCAATTCTCCTGCCTCAGCCTCCTGAGTAGCTGGCATGTACTATGACACCCAACTAATTTTTGTATTTTTAGTAGAGTCAGGGTTTTGCCATGTTGGCCAGGCTTGTCTCGAACGCCTGACCTCAAGTGATCTACCTGCCTTGGACTCCCAAAGTGCTGGGATTACAGGCTTGAGCCATCACACCTGACCTGGCACAGGCAAATTCTAAGCCTTTTGTCTGACACAGAAATAAGACTGCTTACTAAGATAACAAGCTAAGAGGTCTTGTTTGACACATCCTACAACATTCGGGAGGAAGAATGGGGAAGAGCCCACAGCTGGTAAGAAACTGCAGGTAAGTCCTCCAGTCAGAGGCTGTGAGTCATAGGAAAGTCCTTACTCCATAATTCTCGCTAGGTGCAGTGGCTCACACCTTTAATCCCAAGACTTTGGGAGGCCAAGGCAGGAGGATTGCTTGAGCCCTGGAGTTCAAGACCACAGGAAGGACTTACAACATAGGAAGAGGCGTCTCTATAAAGGCTCATAAATTGACTGGGCATGGTGGCGCACGACTTTAGTCCCAACTATTCGGGAAGCTGAGGCAGGAGAATCCATTGAACCCGGGAGGCAGAGGTTGCAGTGAGCTGAGATCGCGCCACTGCACTCCAGCCTAGGTGACAGAGGGAGATTCCGTCTCAAAAATAAATAAATAAATAAAAATAAATACTGAATATAATACCATGGTAGGTATTTGTGTATCTAAACATGGAAAATGTACAGTAAAAATACTGCATTATAATCTTATGAGACCACCTTCTGTCACTGACCAAAACGGTAATGAGGTGCGTGACTATGTTGCTTGCTTTTCTCACACCTGGAGTCTCTGTGGGTGGTCTGCCCAGCAGGAGCCCAGCCCTGGGACTGACTGTAGGCTTCCAGGGTGGCCGCTCACCGCCACTGTCCTTCAGGTCATCCTAGACACACAAGAAGGACGTGCCCAGCAGGACTATATTGTTTTCCAGACCTCAGAGTATAGTCTGAGCCCTGAGAGAGCTTATTTCTCCAACTTCCTCAAATAGATGAAATGATTTTTTAGCTCTTTTTTGTCACTCTACTCTTGTATTGGAATGATTTAATTAGATTAAAATTGGGGGGACGTTAAGGTGGAAGACTCCCACCTACAGTTTGCTAGCCCCTCATACTTTGTAGTTCAAAGAGAAGTCTCCCTGTTGTTGGAGAAAGGATAAAAGGATGAAAGGATGGTGTGGGGGTTAACTCCATCCTTGATATGAATGTGATAGAAAAGAGATTCTCAGGATATCATCTAAAAATGAAAGCAGGAAACAGATTCAGCTTTAACTACCCATTGTCAGTATTTCTGTGGTCACTAGGAGAAAAACTTTTTTTTTTTCTGAGATGGAGTCTCACTGACTTGTCACCCAGGCTGGAGTGCAGTGGTGCAATCTCGACTCACTGCAACCTCCGCCTCCTGGGTTCAAACAATTCTCCTGCCTCAGCCTCCCAAGTAGCTGGGTTACAGGCACAAGCCACCATGCCCAGTTTTGTATTTTTAGTAGAGACAGGGTTTTACCACGTTGGCCAGGCTGGTCTTGAACTCCTGACCTCAAGTGATTCTCCCACCTCGGCCTCCCAAAGTGCTGGGATTACAGGCGTGAGCCACTGCGCCCAGGCTAGAAAAATGTTTATCTGAGAAGTCCTTTTAGGCTAGTCTAGACTGGAAGAAAGTGGAGCGGTAGGGAGTCTTTGGCTCATCATGGGGAGAAGGAATCCTGAAATAATTGGTTGGGGTAGCTCCACCCCTAAGGAAGCAAATGGAGTGTCTAGAACCAGGCGGAAGGGGCTAAGGGGTGGGAGCAGAAAAGATCACACCTAGTTCTCGTGGGGCCAGGAGTGAAGGGGCTAACCAGCAGAGATTTGGCCTGAGATCCCTGTTCTTAACACTCAGACCCTTTTCCTTGTCCACAAATAGGATTTTCAGTTGATAAACCTGAGGTGATAAACCAGTTGGAAAGGAGAGGTCTCGTGTATCTAGGCTTGACAAAGCCACACCAGACACAATGCCAAGAGATAGCCAGACAGGAAAACGCAGGAAGGCCTCTGGGGCCCTGTCTGCTCCACTTTCGACTTGTACTAATCAAGGCAAATAGTTGTAAAAGCTTCTGAGTTATTTCTAAGAGCATAAGCTCATTTTAATTAGTTTTGTCTTCCTGATTGATTTTACAATTACCAGTGATTATTCTTTCACTCTCAGGCCTTGCTCTGATTCAGGGTTACAATGAAGGAAGGTTAAGATGGGTTTCTTGGGCCGAGCGTGGTGGCTCACGCCTGTAATCTCAGCACTTTAGGAGGCCGAGGTGTGTGGATCACGAGGTCAGGAGTTCGAGACCAGTCTGGCCAATATAGTGAAACCCCATCTCTACTAAAAATACAAAAAGTAAGCCAGGCATGATGGTGTGCGCCAGTAATCCCAGCTACTCGGGAGGCTGAGGCAGGAGAATTGGGTGAACCCGGTAGGCGGAGCTTGCAGTGAGCCAAGATCCTGCTATTGCACTCCAGCCTGGGTGACAGTGTGAGACACCATCACACACACACAAAAAAAAAAACAAGAAAAAGATGGGTTTCTTGGTCAGGTGGGGTAGCTTATGCCTGTAATCTCAGCACTTTAGGAGGCTGAAGTGGGAGGATCACTTGAGACCAAGAGTTCGAGACTAGTCTGTACAACATGGTGAAACTCCTTTTCTAGAAAAAATTTTAAAAATTAGCTGGGTGTGGTGGCGCATGCCTGTAGTCCCAGCAACTCCTGAAGCTGAGGAGGCAGGAGGATTGTTTGAGTCCTGGATTTTGAGGCTGCGGTAAGCTATGATTGCACCACTGCACTTCTGCCTTGGGCAACAGAGCAAGACCCTGTGTCTAAAAAAATAAAATTAAATGAAAATGTTTAGGATGAGTTTCTTTCCACCTTCATCAGGTGGAATCCCAGTTCTCAGTGGACTTGGGATTTCAAAGTGAGCAGAGGGTCGTTCTCACAGTTCTTGTTGTTTAGTATCTGTGTCTTTGTTTTTTTGGAAATGGAAGAAGTGTAGAGAATGGGACTTTGGATCTGGAACCTCCAAATTCTCAAAAACTCTCATGTTCAGTAAGCACCGCTCTGAATCCAGTGGCCCCTCTTCTGGCATTGAGACTGAGAAAAGGGTGTCTGAGTGATGGCAATGGGACCTCCAAATCTCCTTCCTCATCTGTACCTTAGTGAATTCCTAGGGACTGGGAAGACAATCCAGGCAGTTGTCCCAACAGAAAAAGCTGTTTTGCCCCCCCCCCCCTTTTTTTTTTTGAGACAGAGTCTCGCTTTGTCTCCCAGGCTAGAGTGCAGTGGCATGATCTTGGCTCACTGCAACCTCTGCCTCCTGGGTTCAAGCGATTCTCATGCCTCAGCCTCCCAAGACACTGGTATTACAGGCGTGCAACATGACACCCAGCTAATTTTTGTATTTTTAGTAGAGATGGGGTTTCACCATGTTGGCCAGGCTGATCTTGAACTTCTGGCCTCAATTGATCTGCCCGCCTCGGTCTCCCAAAGTGCTGGGATTACAGGCATGAGCTACCACGCCTGGCCTGTTTTGCCCTCTTGAAGATGAAGACCTTCCCTGGCTCCTGTGTTTGGGGGGCCAGGAGCCCAGGACTCTTCTACACTTTCCTGGTTGCTGAGGTTGGGGCCTGATACAGTACAGTATTGATGTGAACCCCATCATCCAGGCCTCTTGGGTCAGTTCTCTCCATGGGTTTGCTAAAGGCCACATAATAACCTCAGCCACCAGACATGTAAACAGTTAAGGCTTTATTGCTTATGAAGTTAACTTAAACATTAAACAGTCAAATTCTGTTCAAAAACTAAATCCAGGCTGGGTGCGGTGGCTCATGCCTGTAATCCCAGCACTGTGGGAGGCTGAGGTGGGCCGATCACTTGAGGTCAGGAGTCCAGCCTGGCCAACATGGTGAAACCCCAGCTCTACTAAAATACAAAAATTAGCCAGGCATGGTGGCCGGCGCCTGTAATCCCAGCTATCCAGGAGGCTGAGGCAGGAGAATCGCTTGAACCCTGGAGACGGAGGTTGCAGTGAGCCAAGACTGAGCTACTGCACTCCAGCCTGGGCTACAGAGCAAGACCCTGTCTCAAAAAAAAAAAAAAAAAAAGAAAGAAAGAAATAACCAAATCCAGTAGAGTCCATCCTTATTTCCATTCATTTTCACCTCCATACTCTTATGAGGAGAGAGGTTGGTTGTTAATAATGAGCCTCTCCTGGTTTAAATGAAAAACCACACCTTCCAGAAAGCAGCATATCTATTTAAATAGCGTTTCCAGGACTACAAATCATTAAGAAACCTATCAGCATTGCCGACTTTTTAGAAGTCAGAGGTTACTTTCCCTGGACATAGTAGCAACCTCTGAAGTCTCAGAGTCTTGAAAGACTCTTTAAAAATAACCTCAGCAAGAGCAGTTTTATGACATTGAATATTTGCTTTCTGCAATCGTAGGAGAGGAGAGAATTTTTCCCCTTGTAATCTTGATGAGATTTTTCACTAGCATTTACGAAAGCCTGGCTTGGAATTCCATTAATTAGTACCAGAGAAGGGAAAAGAGAGGCAAATCTGACAAGCTCAAGTCTCATAACTTGAGAAAAGGTCTGGATGGGATAATTATCTTTTATTTTTTATTTTATTTATTTTTTTGAGACATAGTCTTGCTCTGTCACCCAGGCTGGAGTGCAGTGGCATGATCTCGGCTCACCGCAACCTCTGCCTCCCAGGTTCAAGTGATTCTCCTGCCTCAGCCTCCCAGGCACACACCACCACACCAGGCTGATTTTTTGTGTTTTAGTAATTTTAGTAGAGACAGGGTTTCACCATGTTGGCCAGGCTGCTCTCGAACTCCTGACCTCAAGTGATCCGCCTGCCTCAGCCTCCCAAAGTGCTGGATTATAGGCTTGAGCCACCACGCCTGGCCTTGGATGGGATAATTATCAAACAGAACACAGGAATACTTATAGATTAATTTTTTCTGTACATTCCAGTTTTGGCTTTTATTTAACATTGACTATGTAATACTCTGATACTACCACATGCTTACAACCCAGAAAGGTATACTTTTATATTAGTGTCTCTAAAGACGGATTTAAAATGTGTATTTTAAACACAGCAGTTGAGCTGAGTGCATTTTATATAATATGCTGAGGTTTACCTATTCTACTTCAAATTCTCAATTCCCAAGAACACGGGAATACAGTGGAGTCACGTTTCCTGCCTGTAGAATCTGCAGGATGCGTGTTAGGTAGAACACACATCAAATATAAGTTGAACTTACTTCAAGACCCTGGGCTGGCCTAATAACCCACATTGGCCCTGAAGCTGCCCTGAGTTTTCACTTAACGTAGTCAGAAATAAAAAACAAGTTAAAGTGATGACAACTCTTCAGGAAGTTGCACAGGACAGCCACTCAATGCTCCATCTTCCTCAGGGTGCTTACAACTGGGATTCATCTATTTTTCATCATTCCTTTAGGCAGGAGGTAATTAAAGTATATGGTTTTCATCCTCACATAGCATCACAGGCCACAGTAATGACAGAAGCCAATTACACAACCAACCTGTGGTGAAAAGGGCTTCCTGGGCTGCACAGTTGAGGGGTCCTGGAGGTAAATTAGTGGGACTGGGTAAGTCAGAGAGAGAATGACTGGGGAGGGGGTTCAGGGAGCAGGAACCAAGACCAGGGCAAATGAAATCTGTCCTAGAATTCCAGTGACCAAATGGCTTACGGTTCCAATGGAGCTACTTCTAAGAATGAAAGGGAGTAGTATTAATAATTACACTTGGGTATACATAGGCACCGAGAAAATAAAAATAATTACACTGGCACATCGGGTCTTAACCGGCATTGTCTCCAGACAAATTGGGACATATGGCCACCCTACTAAAATGAAAGTGTTCCCAAAGGCTAGTGGAAATTCCAGCGCTTCACCTGAAAACTATCTACTTACGTGGCAGAAATAAATCTTCAAACCACCGTATGCTATTAAATAATCCAGAAGACCTATTTCAAGGGCTTGCTACACACAGGAGCTTAGAATTTTCCTCTCCGGGATCCTGAACAGAAAGCAGGAAAGCCCCTACAGCCAGGGCAAGGGCACTGGTTCGCAGAGACAGGGAAAAGCGTTTAAGAAGGAAACGGAGTAGAAATTAGTTCATCTTTGACACACAGCCCCTGGTCCCTCCCTACAGGAGTGATACCACACCAGCCCTGAGCTCGGGGGCTGTTGTCTGAGCAGCTCCACTTGGAATGAACTGGGCCTGGGGCTGTCCCACCAGCCAGTTTCTGCTCCCCTTTCTTCATGGGACCGCAGGGGTTACTGCTTGGCCTTTGGCCCAGGAGCCACCTGTGTGGCAGTGACAGTGAGAGGTGACAGTGTGCTGGCAGTCCTCACTCGCTCTCGGTGCCTCCTCTGCCTGGGCTCCCACTTTGGCGGCACTTGGGGAGCCCTTCAGCCCACCACTGCACTGTGGGGCCCCTTTCTGGGCTGGCCAAGGCGGGAGCCGGCTCCCTCAGCTTGCGGGGAGGTGTGGAGGGAGAGGCGCAAGCGGGAGCCGAGGCTGCGTGCGGCGCTTGCGGGCCGGCTGGAGTTCCGGGTGGGCGTGGGCTCGGCGGGCCCCGCACTCGGAGCACCGCCGGCCCCGGGCAATAAGGGACTTAGCACTCGGGCCCGTGGCTGCGGAGGGTGTACTGGGTCCCCCAGCAGTGCCAGCCCACTGGCGCTGCGCTGGATTTCTCGCCGGGCCTTGGCTGCCTTCCTGCCGGGCAGGGCTCGGGACCTGCAGCCCACCATGCCTGAGCCTCCCACTCCTCCATGGGCTCCTGTGCCGCCCGAGCCTCCCTGACCAGCGCCGCCCCCTGCTCCACGGCGCCCAGTCCCATCGACCACCCAAGGGCTGAGGAGTGCGAGCACATGGCAAGGGACTGGCAGGCAGCTCCGCCTGCAGCCCCGGTGCAGGATCCACTGGGTGAAGCCAGCTGGGCTCCTGAGTCTGGTGGAGATGTGGGGAACCTTTATGTCTAGCACACGAATTGTAAACACGCCAATCAGCACCCTGTGTCTAGCTCGACTGCACCAATGGACACTCCGTATCTAGCTGCTCTGGTGGAGATGTGAGGAACCTTCATGTCTGGCTCACGGATTGTAAACACACAAATCAGCACTCTGTATCTAGCTCAAGGTATGTGAACACACCAATCAGCGCCCTGTCAAAACAGACCACTCGGCTCTACCAATCAGCAGGACGTGGGTGGGGCTAGATAAGAGAATAAAAGCAGGCTGCCGGAGCCAGCAACAACGTGCTCGGGTCTCCTCCCACAGTGTGGAAGTGTTGTTCTTTCACTTTTTTCAATAAGTCTTGTTACTGCTCACTGTTTGGGTCAACACTGCTTTTATGAGCTGTGACGCTCATTGCAAAGGTCTGCAGTTTCACTCCTGAGCCAGCGAGACTGCGAACCCGCCAGAAGGAAGAAACTCCAGACACGCCGCCTTTAGAACTGTAACACAACTGCGAGGGTCTGTGGCTTCATTCTTGAAGTCAGTGAGACCAAGAACCCACCAATTCGGACACAAGAGAGTCTGTGATTACAGGCCTAAGGGACACATGAGCGGCTGGGACCAGCTGAGACAACTTACATTTGATGTGTGTTCTACTTAACACGCATCCTGCAGATTCTACAGGCAGAAAACGTGACTCCACTGTATTCCCGTGTTCTTGGGAATTGAGAATTTGAAGTAGAATAGGTAAACCTCAGCATATTATATAAAATGCGCTCAGCTCAACTGCTGTGTTTAAAATACACATTTTAAATCCGTCCTTAGAGACACTAATATAAAAGTATACCTTTCTGGGTTGTAAGCATGTGGTAGTATCAGAGTATTACATAGTCAATGTTAAATAAAAGCCAAAACGAGTGTACAGAAAAAATTAATCTATAAATATTCCTGTGTTCTGTTTGATAATTATCCCATCCAAGGCCAGGTGTGGTGGCTCAAGCCTATAACCCAGCACTTTGGGAGGCTGAGGCAGGCGGATCACTTGAGGTCAGGAGTTCGAGAGCAGCCTGGCCAACATGGTGAAAACCTGTCTCTACTAAAATTACTAAAACACAAAAAATCAGCCTGGTGTGGTGGTGTGTGCCTGGGAGGCTGAGGCAGGAGAATCACTTGAACCTGGGAGGCAGAGGTTGTGGTGAGCCGAGATCATGCCACTGCACTCCAGCCTGGGTGACAGAGCAAGACTGTGTCTCAAAAAAATAAATAAAATAAAAAATAAAAGATAATTATCCCATCCAGACCTTTTCTCAAGTTATGAGACTTGAGCTTGTCAGATTTGCCTCTCTTTTCCCTTCTCTGGTACTAATTAATGGAATTCCAAGCCAGGCTTTCGTAAATGCTAGTGAAAAATCTCATCAAGATTACAAGGGGAAAAATTCTCTCCTCTCCTACGATTGCAGAAAGCAAATATTCAATGTCATAAAACTGCTCTTGCTGAGGTTATTTTTAAAGAGTCTTTCAAGACTCTGAGACTTCAGAGATTGCTACTATGTCCAGGGAAAGTAACCTCTGACTTCTAAAAAGTCGGCAATGCTGATAGGTTTCTTAATGATTTGTAGTCCTGGAAACGCTATTTAAATAGATATGCTGCTTTCTGGAAGGTGTGGTTTTTCATTTAAACCAGGAGAGGCTCATTATTAACAACCAACCTCTCTCCTCATAAGAGTATGGAGGTGAAAATGAATGGAAATAAGGATGGACTCTACTGGATTTGGTTTTTTCTTTCTTTCTTTTTTTTTTTTTTTTTTTGAGACAGGGTCTTGCTCTGTAGCCCAGGCTGGAGTGCAGTAGCTCAGTCTTGGCTCACTGCAACCTCCGTCTCCAGGGTTCAAGCGATTCTCCTGCCTCAGCCTCCTGGATAGCTGGGATTACAGGCGCCGGCCACCATGCCTGGCTAATTTTTGTATTTTAGTAGAGCTGGGGTTTCACCATGTTGGCCAGGCTGGACTCCTGACCTCAAGTGATCGGCCCACCTCAGCCTCCCACAGTGCTGGGATTACAGGCATGAGCCACCGCACCCAGCCTGGATTTAGTTTTTAAACAGAATTTGACTTACTGTTTTTAGTAGAGACAGGGTTTCACCATGTTGGCCAGGCTGGTCTCAAACTCCTGACCTCAGTGATCCACCTGCCTTGGCCTCCCAAAGTGCTGAGATTACAGGCAAGCCACCAGGCCTGGCCTAATTTTTGTATTTTTAGTAGAGACAGGGTTTCACCATGTTGGCCAAGCTGGTCTCAAACTCCAGACCTCAAGTGATCCACCCACCTTGGCCACCCAAATTTCTGGGATTACAGGCGTGAGCCACGGTGCCTGGTTTATTTTTAATTTTGTTGTAGAGATGGGAGTCTCCCTATGTTGCCCAGGCTGATCTTGAAGTCCTGGCCTCAAGTAATTCTCCCACCTCAGCCTTCTAAAGCACCGGGATGGCAAGAGTGAACCACTTTGCCCAGCCTTTGCTTTTTTAAGAGATGGGGGTCTCGCTATGTTGCCCAGGCTGGAGTGCAGTGGTTCACAGATGCTATCCCACTACTAATTAGCATGGGAGTCCTGACCAGCTCTGTTTCCTACCTGGGCCAGTTCACCCCTCCTTAGGCAACCTAATGGTCCCCAGCTCCAGGGAAGTCACTATATTAATGTTGAACTTAGTGCTGTCACCAGATCAGGATAGCTCACTACAGCCCAGAAATCCTTTGCTCAAGCAATCCTCCTGCCTCAGCCTCCCTCAGCCTCTGGCATAGCTGGGACTCGAGGTGCATGCCATGCGCCTGACTGCTTAATTTCTTTCTTTCTTTCTTTTGACATGGAGTCTCACACTGTTGCCTGGGCTGGAGTGCAATGGCTCGATTTCGGCTTACTGCAGCCTCCACCTGGGTCCACGCAATTCTCCTGCCTCAGCCTCCCAAATAGCTGGGATTACAGGTGCACACCACCACACCCGGCTAATTTTTTGTATTTTTAGTAGAGACAGGGTTTCACTATGTTGGCCAGACTGGTCTCGAACTCTTCACCTCATGATCCACCCACCTTGGCCTCCCAAAGTGCTGGGATTACAGGCGTGAGCCACTGCGCCCAGCCATTTAATTTCTTTACAAATTTAGTGTAGCCTAAGTGCACAGTGTTCATAAAGTCTGTAGTAGTGTATGGTGATGTCCCAGGCCTTGACGTTCGCTCACTACTCACTGAATGACTCACCCACAGCAAATTCCAGTCCTGCAAGCTCCATTCATCTTAAGTGCCCTATACAGGTGTACCATTTTTTAATCCTTTATGCCATATTTTTACTGTACCTTTTCTATGTTTAGATACACAAATACCATTGTGTTACAACTGTCTACAGTATTCAGTACAGCACTGCACAGGTTTGTAGCCTAGGAGCAACAGGCTAGACAATCTAGCCTAGGTGTGCTGTAGGCTGTACCAGCTAGGTGTGAGTAAGGACACCCTGTGGTGTTTGCACAACAATGTATTTCTCAGAACATGTCCTTGTCATAACAGGGCGATGACAGTGCTTCCAGAGAGGCTCCCTCTCCAGGAGCCACAGCTCCCTTCGTTTCTTTCCCAGCTGCTTCACTCAGTTTACCATTCCCACCTGGTGCCTAAAAATTCTGAGTTTGTGAACTCAGCTCTAAATTTCCCTTCCTGTCTTTGTTACCTATTGTTCACGATGGAATGAATGGAAAAGGCTTGAAGGAAAGCCTGCCAGCCGCTCAGGTTGGCTTTGCAAGAGGGATCACCACAGGTAAGACAGGCCTGACCCTAAGGCTCAAACCACCCTATTCGCAAAGATGTCAGTGATATTAGCTAACCTTTACTAAGTAACTCATACTTGCCAGTCACTATTCTAGGCATTTTCCTGCTGACAACCTTAAGGGGAATGTGCTTTTATTATCCCCATTTTATAGGTAAAGAAAGTGGCTGGCCGGGCATGGCGGCTCGCGCCTGTAATCCCAGCACTTTGGGAGGCTGAGGTGGGCAGATCACAAGGTCAAGAGATCGAGACCGTCTTGGCCAACATGGTGAAACCCCCTGTCTACTAAAAATACAAAAATTAGCTGGGCATGGTGGCACACGCCTGTAGTCCTAGCTACTCTGGAGGCTGAGGCAGGAGAATCGCTCGAACCCAGGAGGTAAAGGTTGCAGTGAGCCAAGATCATGCCACTGCACTCCAGCCTGGGCGACAGAAAGAGACTCCGTCTCAAAAAAAAAAAAGTTGCTCTTTATTTTCTGATTTTTTTTTTTTTTTTTTTTTTTGAGACGGAGTCTGGCTCTGTCGCCCAGGCTGGAGTGCAGTGACGCGATCTCGGCTGACCGCAAACTCTGCCTCCCGGGTTCACGCCATTCTCCTGCGTGAGCCTCCTAAGTAGCTGGGACTACAGGCGCCCGCCACCATGTCCGGCTAATTGCTGGTATTTTTAGTAGAGACAGGGTTTCACCGTGTTAGGCAGGGTGGTCTCAATCTCCTGATCTCGTGATCCGCCCGCCTCCGCCTCCCAAAGTGCTGGGATTACAGGCGTAAGCCAACGCGCCCGGCCTTATTTTCCGATTATAGAAGTAATTGTTCATTACAGAAAAGTTGGAAAGTACAGAAAAATAAAGACATACATTTGCAAAATTACAAAATAAAACAAGTTATCTCTATTTCCACCCTGAAATATAATCCCATATTTAGTAAGGGCTCTTCCAGGCCTTTTTTTCTTCCTGAGTATATGTATTTCTAAACACAGCTGGGATCATTTGACACATCTGTTTTGCATCCTGATTTTTAAAATGTCTTCTATTTTCCCACGGCGTGTTCTGCTCCTTTACATTACTATTATTATTTTTTAAATTAGAGACATGGTCTTGCTATGTTTCTGCCCAGGCTGGTCTTGAACTCCTGGGTTCAAGTGATCCTGCCATCTCAGCCTCCCGAGTAGCTGTGACTACAGGCATGCAGCACTCCACCCAGCTTCTTTTATATCGTTTTTAAATGGCTGGAAAGTCTTGTATTATATATATATATGTACTGCGATGAATTTTGTTCTTAACTGATTCCCTATTGTTGGACATTTATGTAACTTCCAAGCTGTTATTATTAACCAGCATGCCAATTTTCGATGAGAAATGTATCTGGCAAGTAAATAAGACTATTCTGCAAGTTGATCACACATCTTTTCCCTATGAGAAAGGATGTAGAAAATCTAACTGTATCACAGAATTCAAAAAGGGGCATTGATTGATCCTAGTAACTGGAGTCAAGGAGCTGTGTCATAGCCTGTTAATACTGTATTTGGACATATGTTCTGATAACATTATCTACACTGCAGCCTTCCAAATTACATCAAAGGCAACAAAGACAATGCCCTAATCATGTCAGTTCTCCTCCTCCACACCGTTAGAGATAGCTGGAGCCGAATGGGTTCTGCTGCTGATTAATCTTCTCCCTCCACCAGTCTCAGGGTCCTGAGTGCCCTTCACCATCATCCCCATGGACTGACACCTACACATCTTACATACTTGTCCTTTGTGTATACACACTACCTTGTAATCTTTTCCCCCATAAATTACATCTCATTTCCTTGTGTGGAAAGAATCCATATCTTTGTACCATTTCAGTATTCAATTGACAAACTGTAGCAGCTTTATACACTATTAGATGAATGTATAGATTAGTGGGAACCTGTTCAGTATCCTTTTTTCTTGGAAGCGTTTACAAAATGGTTTAACGTATGTCTTTGTTTTGTTTTTTTTTTTTGAGTCGGAGTCTCGCTCTGTCGCCCAGGCTGGAGTGCAATGGCACAATCTCGACTCACTGCAACCTCCCCCTCCCGGGTTCAAGTGATTCTCCTGCCTCAGCCTCCCGAGTAGCTGGGATTACAGGTGCCCACCACCACGCCTGGCTAATTTTTGTATTTTTAGTAGAGACAGGGTTTCATCATATTGGCCAGGCTGGTCTCTTGGCCAGGCTGGTCTCGAACTCCTGACCTCGTGATCCGCCCACCTCGGCCTCCCAAAGTCCTGTGATTACAGGTGTGAGCCACTGCACCCGGCCTGTCTTTCTTTCTTTCTTTCTTTCTTTCTTTCTTTCTTTTTTAATCAAGGTGACTTTGCAGACCTAAGCAGACTTTTTTTTTCTTGCACACCTAATATGTGCCAGATACTGTTCTAAGATGTTTGGGATCATCAGTGAACAAAAAAATAAAAAACAAAAATCCCTGCCCTCATGAGTTTAAATTCTAGAGGGTGGGTACTGTCGGATTTCACTGTGTGGTATCAATATACAAGCATCTGCTTAGCCATACTCTTATTCCAGTTTCAGTGAGGTCTGCCAGTTGGGATTGTGGCACAGACATTTTAACTTAGCTATATTTACAAGATAGCTTAAATAGTGTGGCTTTTTTTATTAAATAAATTTTCTGGCTGGCAAGGTGGCTCATGCCTGTAATCCCAGCACATAGGGAGGAGAGGCAGGAGGATCACTTGAGCCCAGGCGTGGTGGTACATATCTGTAGTCCCAGCTACTCAGGAGGCTGAGGCGAAGGCACTGCCTGAGCCCAGGACATTGAGGCTGCACTGAGCTATAATCACACCACTGCACTCCAGCCCGGGCAACCTCGCAAGATCCTGTCTCAAAAATAAAATAAATAACAATACACAAAATTTTTTTTTTTTGAGACAGAGTTTTGCTTTTGTTGCCCAGCCTGGAGTGCAATGGCGAGATCTCCGCTCACTGCAACCTCTGCCTCCCGAGTTCAAGCAATTCTCCTGCCTCAGTCTCCCAAGTAGCTGGGGTTACAGGCGCTCACCACCACACCCGGCTAATTTTTGTATTTTTAGTAGAAACGGTGTTTCACCATGTTGGCAAGGCTGGTCTCAAACTCCTGACATCAGGCGATATGCCTGCCTCGGCTTCTCAAAGTGCTGGGATTACAGGCGTGAGCCGCTGCGCCCGGCCAAAATTTTCTACTTATGTATGAAGAGCGTGGAGAGTAGAGTAAGAAGACAAGAGGAAAAGGACACGCACACAACAGGACGCTACAGTTTTCTTAAATATTAAGTATGTTGGTTGCAGTGGCTCATGCTGCAATCCCAACACTTTGAGAAGCTGAGGCAAGCAGATCACTTGAGGCCAGAAGTTCAAGGCAAACCTTGGCAACATAGCAAGACTTCATGTCTACAAAATATTTTACAAACTAGCCAGGCATGGTGGCACGCCTGTAGTCCCAGCTACTCGGGAGGCTAAGGCTGAAGGATGGCTTGAGCCCAGGAGTTGGAGGTTAAGGTGTGAGCCACTGCACTCCAGCCTGGGCAACAGAATGAGACCTTGTCTCTGAAAAATAAATAAATAAATCTCATTTCTCTTTTTCACTCAGAACTGTATTAAAAAAAAATTTAAATTTTATTTTAGAGATAGAAGTCTCACTCTGTTCCCCAAGCTGGTCTTGAACTCCTGGCCTCAAGTGATCCTTCTGCCTCAGCCTCCCAACTTGCTGGGATTACAGGCATGAGCCGCTGCAGCTGCCCAAGTACTGCATCTTTGAGAACCATCCCACAGAATTTGAGGGTAAGTGGTTTTAAAAAAAAAATCCTTGTTGCTCTGTGTTCATCCTTCCCATGTTTCTAACTTCTGTAAAGCATTTCACAGCAAATATCCTCCTTCATCCTCCTTCCTTTACCCACCTTCTTTCCAGGACAAGAGACAGGGTGCCAAGATCGTTCCAACTCCCTATCCCAAAGCTACAACTTATTCAAATAAGTTCCCAGCCAGGCAGCTCACGCCTGTAATCCCAGCACTTTGGGAGGCCGAGACGAGGGGATCATTTGGAGCCCAGGAGGTTGAGACCAGCCCAGGCAACATAGTAAGACCTCATCGCTACAAAAAATAAATAAATAAATAAATAATAAAAAAATTAGCTGGGTGTGGTGGTGTACACCTGTAGTCCCAGCTACTTGGGAGGCTAAAGAGGAGGGATCACTTCAGCCTAGGGAGGTTGAGGCTGCAGTGAGCAGTGATTGAGCCACTGCAATCCAGCTTTGGCAACAGTGAAATCCTGTCTCAAAAAAAAAAACCCACAAAACCCAACACGTGTCCTTAGGCCCTGTACCTGGGTGTGGCCTTGCTGGGTCACAGGGCCTGTGGGCCTGTGGGTACTTATTTTACTTTAGTTACTGAGTCAGCTCTCCCTTCCCACTGGAGCACGGAAGGGCCTTGCATTCCCATATTCTCCCCAGTGTACGGCACCATCCCACTTTCTAACTCACCAGTCTCATAGATATAAAGGGGATCTCATTTTAATTTTGCACGTCTCTAATCACTAACGATTTTGAGTATCTCTATATGCTGATTAACTTTTTTGGTTTCCTTATCTATAGATTGCCTGTTCATATCCTTTGCCGATTTTCCCACTGGAGTTGTTCTTGTCTGGTTAATTGGTGAGAGCTTCTAGATATTAATCTCTTGTCAGTTTTTTAATTGAGATATAATTCATATACCAAAACATTCACCCTTTCTAGAAATTTGTTTTTTTATTTTTTTTAGAGACAGAGTGTCACTATGTTGCCTAGGCTGGTTTCAAACTCCTGGGCTCAAGCAATCCTCCTGCCTCGGCCTCCAGAAGTGCTGGGATTATAGGTGTGAGCCACTGCACTTGGCCTTCACTCTTTTAAAATATACAATTCAATGGGGTTTTAAAGTTTATTTACAGAGTTGTGCAACCATCACCATAATCTTAGAACATTTTCATCATCTCCAAAAGAAGTCATGTACCCACTAGCAGCCACTCCCTCTCCTCCCCTTTTCTTTTTTGAGATGGAGTTTTGCACCTGTTGCCCAGGCTGGAGTGCAATGGCAAGATCTGCGCTCACTGCAACCTCTGCCTCCCAGGTTCAAGAGATTCTCCTGCCTCAGGACAGAAACCCTGGAAACCACTAATTTACTGTCTGTCTCTACCATTTTGCCTATTCTAGACATTTTATATAAATGGACTCACACAGTATATGGCCTTTTGGGTCTCGCTCTCTCACCCAGGCTGGAGTGCGGTGGCACGATCATGGCTCACTGCAGCCTTGAACTCCTGGGTTCAAGCAATCCTCCTGCCTCAATCTTCCAAGTGGCTGGGTTACAGGTGTGCACCACCATGCCCAGCTGTTCCATATTAGTTTTAAATATTTCATTTTTCCCCCCAGCATCAAGTATCTTCTCCACAATATCTACATTGAACAGAAATCCTTAATATTGATACAATAAAATTCAGTTATGTTTCTTTTTCTTATGATCTGTACTTTTGCATTTCTGGTTAAGAACTTCTTTACTCTTAAGTGACAAAAATATTAACCTTTTTTTTTTTTGACACGGAGTCTTTTTTTTTTTTTTTTTTGAGACGGAGTCTCGCTCTGTCGCCCAGGCTGGAGTGCAGTGGCGCAATCTCGGCTCACTGCAAGCTCCGCCTCCCGGGTTCACGCCATTCTCCTGCCTCAGCCTCTCCGAGTAGCTGGGACTACAGGCGCCCGCCACCACGCCCGGCTAATTTTTTGTATTTTTAGTAGAGACGGGGTTTCACCGTGGTCTCGATCTCCTGACCTCGTGATCCGCCCGCCTTGGCCTCCCAAAGTGCTGGGATTACAAGCGTGAGCCACCGCGCCCGGCCCAACACGGAGTCTTACTATTTTTCCCAGGCTGGAGTGCAGTGGCACAATCATGGCTCACTGTAGCTTTAACCTCCTGGGCTCAAACAGTCCCCCACCTCATCCTCCTTAATAGGTGGGACTACAGGCACATGCCACCATGCCTGGCTAATTTTTTTTTTGAGATCAAGTCTCACTCTGCACCCAGGCTGGAATGCAGTGGCACAATCTCGGCTCACTGCAACCTCTGCCCCCAGGGTTCTAGCAATTCTCCTACCTGAGCCTCCTGAGTAGCTGGGATTATGGGCGCCCACCACCATGCCCGGCTAATTTTTTTTGTATTTGTAGTAGAGATGGGGTTTCGCTATGTTGGCCAGGCTGGGCTTAAACTCTTGACCTCAGGTGATTCACCTGCCATGGCCTCCCAAAGTGCTGGGATTACAGGCACAAGCCACTGTGCCTGGCCTTTTTTTTTTTTTTTTTTTTTAGTTTTGTTATTGTCTGTCAGCTTATACCTAACCAGCCAAGTTTTGTATTTTTTATAGAGATGGGGTTTTGCCATGTTGCTCAGACTGGTCTCAAACTCCTGAGCTCAAGTGATCCACCCACCTTAGCCTCCCAAAGTGTTGGGATTATAGGCGTGAGCCACCACAACCCAAAATATTATTTTTTCTTTTCTCCTACATTTAAGTTTTTTTTTTTTTTGAGACGGAGTCTTGCTCTGTCACCCGGGCTGGAGCGCAGTGGCGTGATCTCGGCTCACTGCAATCTCTGCCTCCTGGGTTCATGCCATTCTCCTGCCTCAGCCTCCCGAGTAGCTGGGACTACAGGCGCCCACCACCAAGCCCGGCTAATTTTTTTTTGTATTTTTAGTAGAGACAGGGTTTCACCGTGTTAGCCAGGATGGTCTCGATCTCCTGACCTTGTGATCTGCCCGCCTCGGCCTCCCAAAGTGCTGTGATTACAGGCGTGAGCCACTGCGCCCAGCCTTTTTTTTTTTTGATACGGATTCTTGCTCTGTCGCCCAGGCTGGAGTGCAGTGGCTGATCTCAGCTCACTGCAACCTCTGCCTCCTGGGTTCAAGTGATTCTCCTGCCTTAGCCTCCTGAGTAGCTGGGACTACAGGCACACGCCACCATCCAGCTAATTTTTTGTATCTTCAGTAGAGACGGGGTTTCACCATGTTAGCCAGGATGGTCTTGATCTCCTGACCTCGTGATCCCAGCCTCCCAAAGTGCTGAGATTACAGGCGCGAGCCACCACGCCCGGCCCTTAAGTTTTCAATCCATCTGGTTTCCTCTTGTACATGGTGTTGGGTAGGATCCAGTTTTATGTGTCTCTGGATAGTGAGCTAATCTTCTAGCACTATATCCGAACAGTCCGTCCCTGTCTCAGTGATCTGTGCTGCCACTGTTATTCTGTATTAAGCTCTCACATATGTGTCTCTAGCCTCTCTTTTCTTTTCTTTTTTTCTTTTTCGAGATGGAGTCTTACTCTGTTGCCCAGGCTGGAGTGCAGTGGCGCAATCTTGGCTCACGGCAACCTCCACCTCCTGGGTTCAAGTGATTCTCCTGCCTCAGCCTCCCAAGTAGCTGGGACTACATGCATGCACTATCAGGCCCAGCTAATTTTTTGTATTTAGTAGAGACAGGGTTTCACCATGTTGGTAAAGCTGGTCTCCAACTCCTGACCTCAGGTGATCC
Source organism: Hylobates moloch (assembly GCF_009828535.3). Classification (NCBI taxonomy): domain Eukaryota; kingdom Metazoa; phylum Chordata; class Mammalia; order Primates; family Hylobatidae; genus Hylobates; species Hylobates moloch. Next base: position 32,071,605 of record NW_026652295.1, on the reverse strand, counting down.
ACCCCCCTCAGCCTCCCAAAGTGCTGGGATTACAGGGGTGAGCCACCACACCCAGTCAATATTTTTTAGTTTTGCTAGTGTGAATAGAATATTTTTTTTGGGGGGGGTTATATTTCTAGTTGATTTTTTGCTGATGTGGAAATAAATGTTATTGGTTGATTTTTTATCCAGCTACTTTGCTGAATTCTCTTATTAGCAATAATAATTTTTCTCTAATCTTTTTTTATTGTTGTTGATTCTGGTTTATTTTCTTTCTTTATTTTTCTTTCTTTATTTTTTTGAGATAGAGTCTTACCCTGTCACGCAGGCTGGAATGCAGTGGTGCAATCTCGGCTCACTGCAGCCTCGGCCTCCCCAGTTCAAGTGAGCCTTCCACCTCAGCTTCCCACGTAGCTGGGATTGCAGGTGCCTACCATCATGCCTGGCTAATTTTTGTATTTTTAGTAGAGATGGGGTTTCACCATGTTGGCCAGGCTGGTCTTGAACTCCTGGCCTCAAGTGATCCGCCCACCTTGGCCTCCCAGAGTGCTGGAATCAAAGGCGTGAGCCACTGCACCTAGCCTATTTTCTTTCTTCTTCTTTTTTTTTTTTTTAAGATGGAGTTTCACTCTGCTGCCCAGGCTGGAGTGCTGTGGCGCGATCTCAGCTCACTGCAATCTTCACCTCCCAAGTAGCTGGGACTACAGGCAGGCACCAGCACACCTGGCTAATTTTTGTATTTTTAGTAGAGATGGGGTTTCATGGTGTTGCCCAGGCTGGTCTCAAACTGCTGATTTCAAGTGATCTGCCTGCCTCGGCCTCCCAAAGTGCTGGAATTACAGGCATGAACCACCGCGCCTGGCCCAATTCTGGTTGATTTTCTGTATAGATAATTAGATATCTGCAAATAATGAATTTGCCTCTTTTTTTTTTTTTTTTTTTGAAATGGAGTCTCGCTCTGTCACCAGGCTAGAGTGCAGTGGCGTGACCTTGACTCGCTGCAACCTCTGCCTCCTGGATTCAAGTGATTCTCCTGCCTCAGCCTCCCGAGTAGCTGGGATTACAGGCGCGCACCACCACGCCCCGCTAATTTTTGTATTTTTAGTAGAGACAGGGTTACACCATGTTGGCCAGGATGGTCTTGATCTCTTGACCTCGCAATCTTTCCGCCTCGGCCTCCCAAAGTGCTGGGATTACAGGCGTGAGCCACCGCGCCTGGCCTTGCCTCTTGTTTTTGTTTGTTTGTTTGTTTGAGACAGAGTCTCACTCTGTTACCCAGGCTGGAGTACAATGGCATAATCATGACTCACTGCAGCCTTGACCTCCTAGGCTCAAGTGATTCTCTCATCTCAGCCTTCCAAGTAGCTGGGACTACAGGCACACACCACCATGCCCAGCTAAGTTTTGTAATTTTTGTAGAGACGGGGTCTCACCGTGTTGCCCAGGCTGATCTTGAACTCCTGGGCTTAAGTGATCCTCCCACTTCTGCCTCCCAAAGTGCTGGGATTACAGGCATGAGCCACCATGCCTGTTCTCAAATTCTTTATATAACAAATTTTTGGAAGCATTTCTGAAAACATAGCAGAACATTGTTTACTGAGCATGTCTGAGATTTGACCTATTCCAGATTATTTCCAGGGTTTAGATATCTTAACTCCCAAAACAGCACGGTGATTTAAAAAAAACATATGTTTTGGCATAAAAGGGAATGGTTTGTAATATGGGACAGAAGGTATTATAAGAAATAAACACATTTTTAAAGCATAGTGCCTCCAGAAAGTATATCAGCGTGTGACTCATTAGGACATCTTAAATGGCTGACATTCTGTATAGATGGAAAACATGTCCACGTTTACCTAAAATTAGAAAAGAATAATACGTTACATAAAACAGGAAATGATGTAAAACCAGAATATATCATATTTACCAATTCTCATACTAGAAAACACATAGAGCAATAATAAAATGGTATCTGAACTCCCCTTTCCTACGATTCTTTTTGATCTGAAACACGACTGTGAAGAAAGGGCAGATTTGGCCCCAGCTGCAGGCTAAGAAGCGTGCAGAGCCACAGCCAGCCTGCAGGGTAGTCTGCTCTTGCCTCGGGCTTTGTCTTTGAGTCTGTACATCTGGAGTGGCCTTCTTCGTAGTAAGTGTACACAGTAGAGGTTGTTTGCTTGTGTTAAAGAAGTCTGGAGGCTCATTTCCAGGCAGTGTGGTGGCTCCCTGAGGCTATCAGTGCCCCAGGATCCTTCTGTTTTTTTTCCACTGCTATCCTCAGCCTGTGGCTTCTTTAAGGTCACATCACATGTGGAAGATGGCCCTTTTAGCTCCAGCCATCACATCCACATTCCAGTCAGGAAGAAAGAGGAAGCTAAGTCAGCTCCCCTTAAAGCATCACTCTCCAACTTTAACTCAACATGTGTAACTCAACAGGGGGTCTTGTTATAATACAGATTCAGATTCAGTAGGTCTGGGCTGGGGCCCAAGATTCTGCATTTCTAACAAAGAACCACACTTGGAGTAACAAGGCTTTAAAGAACTTTCTGGAAGCCCTGCTCAGTGACTTCTGCTCTCATTTCATTGGCTAAAATGGTATCATATAACCAGATTCTTGGTACCCACAGAAAACTGGAAGACTGCTTGGTGTGGGGACCACTCCACTTCCCACATCTGGTGTCTGAAATGATACCATCACAAAGAAGATGAGGAAAAAATAATTCAAAGAAAAAAAAGTGACATGGTTTGGAAGTATTGTGTGTCACAAGTGAGAGTGTAGAAGAAAACTGAAAACTCGGCTGGGCATGGTAGCTCACACCTGTAATCCCAGCACTTTGGGAAGCCAAGGCAGGCAAATCACGAGGTCAGGAGTTTGAGACCAGCCTGGCCAACATAGTGAAACCCCATCTCTATTAAAAATACAAAAATTAGTCTGGCATGGTGGTGCATGCCTGTAGTCCCAGCTACTTGGGAGGTTGAAGCAGGAGAATTGCTTGAACCCGGGAGATGAAAGTTGTGGTGAGCCAAGATCACGCCACTGCACTCCAGCCTGGGCAACAGAGCGAGACCCCATCTCGAGAAAGAAAACTGAAAACTCTTTTTCCCTTGCAGTGGCCTGTGAGAGGGGCTAGGGTAATGTTCTCAAGGGCTAAGAAAGACTCGTCCCCTGGCTTGGTCTTGCATGTATTCTTCATATTCAGCTTGTGGTGGTTTTTAACTCCACACATAAACCTCCAAGATCCTGTAGCTCTACAATTATATCGATATGAAAAGCTTTGGCTGGCACGGTGGCTCATGCCTGTAATCCCAGCACTTTGGGAGGCTGAGGCGGCGGATCATGAGGTCAGGAGTTCGAGATCAACCTGACCAACATGGTGAAACCCCGTCTCTACTAAAAATACAAAAACTAGCTGGGTGTGGTGGCAGGCACCTGTAATCCCAGCTACTCAGGAGGCCGAGGCAAGAGAATCGCTTGAACCCAGGGGGTGGAGGTTTCAGTGAGCCGAGATGGTCCCACTGCACTCCAGCCTAGGTGACAGAGAGAGATTCCGTCTTAAAAAAAAAAAAAAAAGAAAGAAAGCTTTAAAAAAAATCTTCAGGAGGCAGGGCACGGTGGCTCACGCCTGTAATCCCAGCACACTTTGGGAGGCCGAGGCAGGTGGATCACCTGAGGTCGAGAGTTTGAGACCAGCCTGACTAACATGGAGAAACCCCCTCTTTACTAAAAATACAAAATTAGCCGGGCATGGTGGCACGTGCCTGTAATCCCAGCTACTTGGGAGGCTGAGGCAGGAGAATCACTTGAACCCAGAGGCGGAGGTTGCAGTGAGCCGAGATTGTGCCATTGCACTCCAGCCTAGACAACAGCGAAACTCCATCTCAAAAAAAAAAAAAAAAAAAAAAAAATCTTCAGGTTCCTGATCCAACAGTAAAAGATTGAGACATTCTTGATCATCAAGGGCAATAGATGAAACAGGAATGACAGGAGGTTTCTGACTGTGCAGTTTGCTCTCTTTTATGAATCTGATTTTTTTTCAAGAAAAAAATTCAAGGATATCCAGAATATATAAAGAATTCCTACAATCCGACAAAAATAAAAAGCGACCTGGTTAAAATACTAACTGCACAACAGTTAGGACGGCTATTTTTTTTTTTTTTTTTTTTTTGAGACTGCATCTCTCCCTGTTGCCCAGGCTGTAGTGCATGGTGCAATCATAGCTCACTACAGCCTTGCGCTCCTGGGCTCAAGTGATTCTCCTGGCTCAGCCTCCCAAGTAACTGGGACTACAGGTGCGCCACCACACCTGGCTAATTATTTTTTTATTTTTTGTAGAGACGGTGTTTCACCATGTTGCCCAGGCTGGTCTTGAACTCCTGGGCTTAAGCAATCCTCCCACCTCGGCCTCCCAAAGTGTTGGGATTACAGGTGTGAGCCACCACTTCCAGCCCAGGATGGCTATTATAAAACAAAGAGAATCCCAGAAAATAACAGGTGGTGAGGATATAGATTGGAACCCTTGTGCATTGCTGGTCATGAGCAGAGGAACTGTTAAATGACACAGCCTCTGAGAATATAGGTACAGAAACCAAACCAAACTGTTTTTGCTATTCTCTCATGACGATCAACACAGAAGACTTCTGTGGCCTCTGGTCACTAAGAAGTGCTTGCAGAGTTCTCCCTACTAGTAACCAATCAATCAATTCTATAGCAAACACCAGCTGGGTGTCCTCCAAATCAATTCCAACACTGTCTTTGTGGAGATAGCAGCAGGTCCCACAGGTTGAGGGCTCAGTCCCACAAGACTGCCCCCTGCTTCTGATGCCAATTGTAAGCTCCAGGTTGTCTAGCCTGTGCTTCCAGCCACGGGGCTATAAATCAGAGTTCCCACAACCCTCTCCTTGCATTCTATTAATCTGCTGGAGTGGCTCACAGAACTCAGGGAAACACGTGTTTATGTTTACCAGTTTATTATGTTGATCTAAGGAAAGAAACTGAGGCAAAATAGATATAGAAAGTTTATTTGGGCCAAGGTTGAGGACTGCAGCCTGGGAAACACTGGGAAGTGGCCCAGAGAACAAAGGAGAGGGTGTTTGTTTGTTTTTTGAGACAGTCTCGCTCTGTCACCCAGGCTGGGGTGCAATGGCACGATGTCGGTTCACTGCAACCCCTGCCTCCTGGGTTCAAGTGATTCTCCTGCCTCAGCCTCCTGAGTACCTGGGATTACAGGTGCGTGCCATCACGCCTGGATAATTTTTGTATTTTTAGTAGAGACAGGGTTTCACTATGTTGGCCAGGCTAGTCTCCAGCTCCTGACTTCGTGATCCACCTGCGTCAGCCTCCCAAAGTGTTGGGATTACAGATGTGAGCCACTGTGCCCAGCCTGATAATTTTTTAAATTAATTTTTTGTTTTGTTTTGAGACAGGGTCTCACTCTGTCATCCAGGCTGGAATGCAGTGGTGTGATCATTGCTCACTGCAGCCCCTACTTCCCAGGCTCAAGTGATTCTCCCACCTCAGCCTCCTGAGTAGCTGGGACTACAGGTGTGCACCACCCCGCCTGACTAATTTTTTCTGTTTTTTGTAGAGATGGGGTCTCACTATATTGCCCAGGCTTGTCTCGAACTCCTGGGCTCAAGTGATCCACCCACCTGGGCCTGCCAAAGTGCTGGGATTAAAGGCGTGAGCCACTGTGCCGGGGCTGGGACTGATCATTTAACGGGGGCTGGCATTCCTCACATAAGTTTCTTTCTCACTTACAAAGGATATTACAAAGGATACTGATGAACACAAGATGAAGAGATGAATAGGGTAAGGTATGAGGGAAGGAGTGTGGAGCTTCCATGCCCTCTCCAGGTGCCCCACCCTTCCAAGAACCTCCAGGTGTTCAGCATGGAGGCTTCATTACTCAGGCACGATTGGTTAAATCTTTGGCCCTTGGTGATCAACTCAACCTTCAGCCCTCTCCCCTCCCTGGAAGTTTGGGGTGGTGCTAAAAGTCTCAAACTTCTAACCATGCCTTGGTCTTTCCGGTGACCAATCCCCATCCTGAAGCTACCTAGAGGCTACCAGCTAACAGCCAACTTATTAGCATACAAAAAGACACTTGTACTTTGAAGATTACAAGGTTTCTAGGAGTTATATGCAAGGAGAGCAAATACATATTTCACAATATCACAAGCCACTGCGTAAAACAGTATGACGGTTCCTCAAAAAACTGAACGTACAATTACAACGTGATCCAGGAATTCCACTTCTGGGTATGTACTCAGAAGAATTGAAAAGAATTCAAAAGAATTGAGGCCGGGCATGGTGGCTCAGGCCTGTAATCCCAGCACTGTGGGAGGCCGAGGCTGGCAGATCACCTGAGGTTAGGAGTTCGAGACCAGCCTGGCCAACATGGTGAAACCCCGTCTCTACTCAAAATACAAAAAATTAGCCGGACGTGGTGGCAGACGCCTGTAATCCCAGCTACTCAGGAGACTGAGGAATCACTTGAACCTGGGAGGCGGAGGTTGCAGTGAGCTGAGATTGTGCCACTGCACTCCAGTCTGGGCAAAAGGAGAGAAACTCCATCCCAAAAAAAAAAAAAAAAAAATTGAAAGCAGGGACTCAGATATTGGTACACCCATGTTTATGGCAGCATTATTCACAATAGTCAAAAGACAGAATCAACCCAAGCATCCACCAATGGATGAATGGATGAACAACATGTGGCGTGCACACGCGATGGAATATTACTCAGCCTTAAAAAGGAAGGCGGTTCTGGCACATGCTACAACATGGATGAACCTTGAAGACACTATGCTAAGTGGTATAAGCCCGTGACAAAATTATTGTATGATTCCACTTATATGAGGTACTTAGAGTAGTCACATTCATAGACACACAAAGTAGAAGGGTGGTCACCAGGGGCTGGGGAAAGGGAATGAAGAGTATTCAGTTTAGCCTAAAGCTGCCTCCTTACAGTATAAGTTTGGCATAAAGGTTTCTCTGGCTGGGCGTGGTGGCTCATGCCTGTAATCCCAGCACTTTGGGAGGCCGAGGTGGGTGGATCACCTGAGGTTGGGAGTTTGAGACCAGCCTAACCAACATGGAGAAACTCTGTCTCTATTAAATAAAGTACAAAATTAGCTAGGCATGGTGGCATATGCCTGTAATCCCAGCTATTCCGGAGGCTGAGGCAGGAGAATCGCTTGAAGCTGGGAGGCGGAGTTTGCAGTGAGCCGAGATCGTGCCATTGCACTCCAGCCTGGGTAAGAAGAGTGAAACTCCGTCTCAAAAAATAAAAAAATAAAAATTAAAAAAAAAGGTTTCTCTGTACATAGTGAACTGTAACCTAACTGGATGTGTAAACAGCCTGTACCAATCATGGAGTTTTGTACCAATCATGGAGTTTTAGCCAATAAGAAGCAGCCAGCTGTTCAAATGGTTCAAACAAGGCCAATGCCAAGCTGTAGCCAATCCAGCTGTTTCCATGCCTCACTTTCACTTTCTGCACGCTACTTTCTTTTTTCTGTTCATACACCCTCGTCCTTTCTGGCCACTGAGGCAGCACGGAGTCCTCTGAACCTCTGGTGGTTCTGGGGGCTGCCGATGCAGGAATCATCCTTTGTTCAGTTAGACTCTGTTAAATTTAATTTGTCTAAGTTTTTCTTTGACCAGTAGTTACTGTTTAATGGGTACAGAGTTGCAGTTTGGGAAGGAAGAAAACATCTGAAGATGTATGGTAGTGACCATCGTGCAACCAAGTGAATGTACTTAATGCCACAAAATATGTACTTAGTGGCATTTGCGGAGCCTGTTTACTTCCCTTGGCAGCCCTGACTGTCCCCTTCCCGCTGGAGGAATGTCTCCCTAGGCTTGGTTGCTGGCCTCTTGTTCTGCAGCTCTTCTTGCTCATTGGACACTAAACACAAACTTGAAGCTGGCCCTTTTACTCTGGGGAAGGTGGTTGTGCTCCTCAGGGATTATTTCTCTGGCAGCTGCAGAAATCATCTGTCTCAGGATTGGCTGATTTTTGAGGCGTGTGAGGATGTGCTCGTGTATTTCACTCATGGGGAATGGCACTATCTCACCCCACTCATGGGGAATGGCACTATCTCACCCCTCCGAGAAGAATCTCCACAGCATGTGATGATAAAGAATTTCAGGAAGGTGGTATTGAGAGGTGACAACGTGCTGGCAGCCCTCGCTCACTCTAAGCACCTCCTCGGCCTCAGCATCCGCTCTGGCCAGGCTTGAGGAACCCTTCAACTCACTGCTGCACTGTGGGAGCCCCTCTCTGGGCTGGCCGAGGCCGGAGCCAGCTCCCTTTGCTTGTGGGGAGGTGTGGAGGGAGAGGCGAGGGCAGGAACCAGGGCTGCGTGCGGCACTCGCAGGCCAGCTCGAGTTCTGGGTGGGCGCGGGTTCGGCGGACCCCACACTCGGAGTGGCCGGCCGGCCCTGGGCAATGAGAGACTCAGCACCCAGGCCAGCAGCTGCGGAGGGGGCGCCGGTCCCCCAGCACTGCCGGCCCACCCACACCACACTCAAATTCTCACCAGGCCTCACCCTTCTCCCTGTGGGGCAGGGCTGCAGACCTGCAGCCCGCCATACCCAAACCCCTCCCTGGCAGTAGGCTCCGGGCGTGGCCCAAGCCTCCCAGAGGGGCACTGCCCCCTGCTCCACAGCGCCGGTCCCATCAACCACCCAAGGGCTGAGGAGTGCAGGCACACATTGTGGGACTGGGGGGCAGCTCCATCCCCGGCCCTGGCATGGGATCCACTAGGTAAAGCCAGCTGGGCTCCGGAGTTGGGTGAGGACCTGGAGAACTTTTATGTCTAGCCGGAGGATTGTATATACACCAATCAGCACTCTGTGTCTAGCTTATCTAGTGGGGACTTAGAGGACTTTTATGTCTAGCTCAAGGTTTGTAAATGCACCAATCAGCACTCTGTGTCTA